>NC_090330.1:58659755-58967386 GCF_035084215.1 Heptranchias perlo
CTGACTACTTTCTCATCTCCCTTGTCACCCACATTCACCCAACACACTTACCTTCTGCTCCTTGAAAAAAAACTCTCCAAGCTAATTCAGACTCCCACTCTCTCTTTGGCCCTTCACCCATCATGACTTGCACTGTTGTTAACCTGCTGAATTACTTCTCCATCTCTGCCATCTATGCCTTAATTCCCACCAAATCATTCACTGTCTCATCTCTCTACTATTCTTCCTGGTACAGTGCCAAACTTTACTCCCTTAAATCAGAGGACCACAAACTCAAGCACATCTGACATACAACCGATGTAATCATTCATTGCAAGATTTAGTTACAACTGTGTTAAGCACTACCATGTCTCCAACTTTTTCCCCAGCCAAATCCTCCTACTCTTAAGTTCACTTTGGAGGGGCAAGGACAACCCAAGGCTGCTTTTTTCCATGTCAAACCGCCTCCTGAAACTCCATTTCCTACCCCGTCCACCATCATCCCCAATACCAAGTACAAAGAGTTCATGGCTATTGCCTTTGAATATGTAGCATCGTATACTGTAATAAATAACAAGGGCAATGCAATAATTGTGGGGGACTTTAATCTTTATATAGACTGGGCAAACCAAATTGGCAAAAGTAGTTTGGAGGACAAGTTCATGGAATACATTCGAGACAATTTTCCAGAACAATATGTCGAGGAACCAACTAGGGAACAGGCTATTTTAGATCTAGTATTGTGTAATGAGACAGGGTTAATTAGTAATCTTATAATAAAGGAACCTCTGGGGAGAAGTGATCATAATATGATAGAATTTCATATTGAGTTTGAGAGTGATGTAGTTAAGTCCAAAACTAGGATCTTAAATATAAACAAAGCCAATTACATAGGTATGAAGGGCGAGTTGGCTAAGGTAGATTGGGAAATTAGATTAAAAGATATGACAGTAGATAAGCAATGGTGAACATTTAAAGAAATAATTCATAATTCTCAACGAATATACATTCCTTTCAGGAATAAAAACACCTCGGGAAATGTGGTCCAACTGTGGCTAACTAGAGAAGTTAAGGATAATATTAGATTAAAGGAAGAGGCTTGTAATATTGCCAAAAAGAGTAGTAAGCCTGAGGATTGGGAGGGTTTTAGAAATCAGCAAAGGATGACCAAAAAATTGATAAAGATGGAGAAAATAGAAAATGAGAGTAAACTAGCAAGAAATACAAAAACAGATTGTAAGAGCCCTTCTATAAGTATGATTAAAAAAAGTAAACATGGATCCCTTAAAGATAGGGACAGGAGAAATTATAATGGAGAATAAGGAAATGGCAGAGACATTAAACAAATATTTTGTATCTGTCTTCACAGTAGAAGACACAAAGAACATACCAGAAATAGTGGGGAACCAAGGGTCTAATGAGTGTGAGGAACTTAAAGTAATTCATATTTGTGAAGAGAAAGTACTAGAGAAATTAATGGGGCTAAAAGCCGATCTTCAAAATGCCTTCCACTTGAGTTGATGAAGAAGTGATAGTAAACTTCCAGTGAATTTCCAACGTCCATTGCAGAAATTTTTGGATTGAAACTGATGGCTCTCAATGGATACTATGATGGTATGATGTCTGTCAATGGTTTTCACTGAACCTGATGGCCTACATCCTAGGGTTTTAAAAGAGGTGGCTGCAGAGATAGTGGATGCATTGGTTGTGATCTTCCAGAATTCCCTAGATTCTAGAACGGTCCCCGTGGATTGGAAGGAAGCAAATGTAACACCGCTATTCAAGAAAGGAGGGAGAGGGAAAACAGGGAATTATAGGCCAGTTAGCCTGACATCAGTAGTAGGGAACATGCTAGAATCTATTATCAAGGATGTGGTAACAGGGCACTTAGAAAATCATAATATAATTAGGCATAGTCAACATGGTTTTATGAAAGGGAAATCATGTTTGACAAATCTATTAGAGTTTTTTGAAGGTGTAACTAGCAGGGTATTTAAGGGGGAACCAGTGGATGTAGTATATTTGAATTTTCAAAAGGCATTCAATAAAGTGCCACACAAAAAGTTGTTCACAAGATTGGGGGTAATATATTAGCATGGACTGAGGATTGGTTGATGGGCAGAAAACCAAAAATAGGAATAAATGGGTCATTGTTGGGTTGGCAGATTGTAACTAGTGGGGTGCCGCATGGACCGCAGCTATTTACAATCTATATCAATTACTTAGATGAGGGGACCGAATGCAATATATCCAAGTTTGCTGATACAAAGCTAGGTGGGAAAGTAAGCTGTGAGGAGGACACAAAGAGTCTGCAAAAGGATATAGGTATGTTAAGTCATTGGGCAAGAAGGTGGCAGATGGAGTATAATGTGGGGAAATGTGAGGTTATCCACTTTGGGAGGAAGAATAGAAAAGCAGAATTTTTTTTTAAAAGGTGCGAGACCAATATATGTTGGTATTCAGAGGGATTTGGGTGTCCTTGTACACAAATCACAGAAAGTTAACATGCAGGTACAGCAAACAATTAGAAAAGCAAATGTGAAGTTGGTCTTTATTGCAAGGGGTTTGGAGTATAAGAGTAAGGAAGTCTTGCTGCAATTATATAGGGCTTTGGTGAGACCACACCTGAAGTACTGTATACAGTTTTGGTTTCCTCATCTAAGGAAGGATATACTTGCCTTAGAAGGCATGCAACGAATGTTCATTAGATTGATTCCTGGGATGAGAGAGTTTCCTTTTGAGGTGAGATTGAGTAGAATGGGCCTATATTCTCTGGAGTTTGACGAATGAGAGGTGATCTCATTGAAAGGTATAAAATTCTTAGAGGGCTTGGCATGGTAGATGTTGAGAGGCTGTTTCCTCTGGCGGGAGAGTCTAGTACTAGGGGTCATTATCTCAGGATAAGGGGTCGGCCATTTAGGACTGAGATGAGGAAAAATTTCTTCACTCAGAGTGTTGTAAATCCTTGGAATTCTCTACCTCAGAGGGCTGTGGTATATTCAAAACTGAGACCGATAGGTTTTTGGACAGGAAGAAAATCAAGGGATATGGGGATAGGGTGGGTATGTAAAGTTGAGGAGATCAGCCACAATCTTACTGAATGGCGGAGCAGGCTTGAGGGGCCGTATGGCCTATTCCTGCTCCTGTTTTTTGTGTTCTTATGAATAGGTAGTTGAGAATGCTATGACTTTCAGAAAGAGCATAGTGAAAAACTTCCTGCATGTTATTCTGCTCAGTGATCCCTGGGCTGCTGAACATGCCTGTCAGAATGCCGAATGAGAGCAATTAGCCGAGGTAGGTTCAAAAGCAATTTGGTCTTTCTCAAACTGATAGGTGCCTTTGTTAGCACCCATATTCTTATCATTGCTCCAAGACAAGATGATGTGGATTTTTTTTCTTCGCTATCATTATGCATTCTATTTATTTGAGCCTGTATTGGAAAGCTAAATAATGTAACATCTTTTTCTCACTTGACCTGCAAATGTTTCCATCTATTGCATTGATTTACCAACCCTACCCTCTGCTTGGTAACTGAAGTTACTGTTTTTCTGGTTCAGTACGCAATAATAATGCCCTTTATCACAGATTTTCAACCTTTTTCTGTCTTTGTTCTCTGTTAGTTATTTTGTGCAAGTAAACAAATCATTTACCTGGATCATTTGATGTTCTTTCTTCGGGCATCGTGGCAAATACTATGGAGTTTCAGGAGCCTTGTTCATTATTCTTTTATGTGACTTATTAATTATTACTCTGCTTTTGAAACACTAATTCTTGGGTTGTCTCATTCATGTAGTGGATGCTTTCAGTCGGTACATTAGGTCCTGTGTGATAGTTAAAATAGCCTTTGGCTGGTTCAAGGCTCTCTGCAGTTTACTTCAGAAATCATAGGTGAATGCCTTTTATATCCATATAATGTTGTAACCTGTGTTACCTTCAGCTGTCTAGGCCCCATGCTCTGGAATTTCCTCCCTAAATCACTTCACTTTTCCTCCTGTGGAGGCAGTGGAGGTGTCAGCCACGGCTCAGGGGTAGCACTCTCACCTTTGAGTCAGAAGGTCTTGGGTTCAAGCTCCACTCCAGAGACTTGAGCACAAAATCTAGGATGATACTTCAGTGCATTACTGTGATAGTGCTGCACAGTCAGAGGTGCTGTCTTTCAGGTAAGATGCTGAACCGAGGCCCTGCCTACTCTGAGGTGGATGGAAAAAGTTCCAGGCACTATTCCAAAAAGGGTAGGGGTGTTGTCCTGGTTTCCTGTCAATATTTATCCTTCAGCTAACATTACTAAAACAGATTATTTGATCATTAATTGCTGTTTGTGGGATCTTGCTCTATGCAATTGGCTGCTGTGTTTCGCTACATCACAATAGTGACTACACTTCAGCAATGTTGTGAAAGGCTCTATATGAATGCAACCTCTTTCCTTAAGTCCTGCCTTAAAACCCACCACTTTAACGAAGCTTTTGGTCACCCCTCCTAATCTCTCCTCCCTTGGCTCCGTGACAGTTTTTTTGGTTCCACCTCTATGAAGTGCCTTGCAACATTTTTCTACGTTAAAGGTACCATATAAATGCAAGTTGTTGTTATACATCAGTTATATTTTTAAAGACCACAAAAAATAAACAAAATTGAAGTATGATGTTATGATAAATATGTCATCCTCACAATATCGTAATTTCTCTCATTTTGTTTTAGGTTTTAGCTGTGAGTCAGAGAACATCCACACTTAGACAAATGGAGACCTTTGGGAATAGCCACAATCGAAGCAAATCAGAAGAATGCAGCCGTGAGCTCAATTGTTATTGGAGAATTAGGGAAATGTTCTGAGACCCCACACCTCTGGTGGAGTCTCATGCAGTGGGTTGTTTATCAGAAAGTCGTGGTGAATTGCTTGTAATTTTCCAATGAACCAGAGCGTTAAGCCCTGCTAGTGATGCGGGGTCTCAGATAATTTTGCACAATGTATGTCAATGGCGATTATATAGCAATAAATGGTGCAGAAAACAAGATTTTACTGAAATATCTGTCACATTTTAATCATTATTAGAATCATAGAAAGGTTACAGCACGGAGGAGGCCATTCGGCCCATTGAGTCCGTGCCAGCTCTATGGAAGAGCAATCCAGCTAGTCCCACTCCCCCGCACTTTCCCCGCAGCCCTGCAAATTTTTTCCTTTCAAGTACTTTCCTTTCAAGTTCTCTTCTGAAGGCCATGATTGAATCTGCCTCCACCACCCCCTCGGGCAGTGCATTCCAGACCCTAAGCACTCGCTGTGTAAAAAAAGGTTTTTCCTCATGTCACCTTTTGGTTGTTTTGCCAATCACCTTAAATCTATTTCCTCTGGTCCTTGACCCTTCCGCCAATGGGAACAGTTTCTCTCTATCTACTCTGTCTAGACCCTTCATGATTTTGAATACCTCTATCAAATCTCCTCACAACCATCTCTGCTCCAAGGAGAACAACCCCAGTTTCTCCAGTCTAACCACGTAACTAAAGTCCCTCATCCCTGGAATCATTCTAGTAAATCTCTCCTGCACCGTCTCTAAGGCATTCACATCTTTCCTGAAGTGCATTGCCCAGAACTGGACACAATTTTCCAGTTGTAGCCGAACCAATATTTTATAAAGGTTCATCATGACTTCCATACTTTTGTACACTGTGCCTCTATATATAAAGCCCAGGATTCCATATGCTTTTTTAACCACTTTCTCAACCTGCCCTGCCACCTTCAATGATTTGTGCACATATACCCCCAGATCTCTCTGTTCCTGTACCCCTTTTAGAGTTGTGCCCTTTAGTTTATATTGCCTCTCCTCTTCCTTCCTACTGAAATGTATCACTTTGCATTATCGTTCATATCCCACATTTTCATATTCTTTTTCTTACACCAGATGGAATGATGTAATCAGTGGAAAATTGTGGGGCGTGTACCTGTGGTTTTCCACTATGCACTCCTGGTGAACGAGGCTCTGCACTTGGAGTGCAGTTTTGTAAAATCAGCTCCATTTTACTCTTCACAAGATTTGAAAACAATCAACTTCATCGCTTTTCTGCATCAGTCTCTTTTTATTATATTTACACCTCCAGTTACTCCTGGCAAATTTTCTTTTTAGAACCTTCTTCATTCTCCAGGCATTCTAAAAAAATTAATTGTTCCATGAGCAGAACTTTACTGTTACCTGTGTTAAAATTTTGTTCAAAATCCTCAAGTTAATTGGGTACTTTTGTTAGATTGACTCCTTGAATTAGAAGGCGATTTTTAACGCTACGTGCCTGGCAGAAACTGAGTGGGTAGGAAGTTAAAATGCTCCAAGTTACTTACTCGCCCTGAAGTCGCCAGGATCCCGCCGTCCATGATTTTGACCTGGTCTCCTGAGTAGGTGGTAAGGACACCTACTCAAAGCCAGCAGGAATCCTTCTTTGCTTATGCATGTGGGATCCCGATGATGTCATTGGACCTGACTGCAATTTGAACTCAGGCTTGAGCGGAAAGCCTCTGCAGTTATTCTGCCAGACCAACTCAAGACTTGCCGAAAAGGTAAGTATTTTTTTCATTTGTGAAGCCAGGAGGACCAGGCTTGTTCCTCCCTCACAAAGAAAGCTTGGGCCCCCCACCCTGGATTCCCTGCGTTGCCGATCATGAGATCCCCGTAAAATCCCCTGGGACCTGATCCCACCACTTACCTTGTGTTGGGACGTGTGATTTTTCCACTGCTTCCCACTGACTTCCTGCTCATTCCGTCTGGGAAGTGAACCAGCTAATAGGGCCTGGGAGTTAAAATAGCCCAAGCCTGATTTCTGCAGTAGCGGATGTGTTTCCAACTCACTACCCGCCCACCCAAAACCTGCCCAGAGTTAAAATTAGGGCTCTAATATCCTGCTAGGTATATATTTTGTCAGTAACAAACTGCCAAATTATTTGAATAAGGATTATTTGTCTGAAGTATGTAAGGCAAATGCCTTGTGCTGATTAAATGGTGAACTATGGGGAAAAGGCAGGAGAATGGAACTAATTGGATAACTCTTTCAAAGAGCCGGCACAGGCACAATGGCCGAATGGCCTCATGCTGTATCATTCTATGATTCCATAACTCAGCTTGATAAATCTACTTTGAGTACACATTTAATAGTTTACTTTCCATCTCTTTTTGTTGTTACTTTCTTACTTATTGTCACTTTTTGTGCAGGTAGCTGAACACCCTAGATAGCATTCACTTTGGTCTTGAATGCCATTGTGAATCTCTGAAAAGTCTGTTCTTGATGGCTCAAAACATGATGTTACCTTAGACACTGTTTACCAAATAAACAAAAAATGATTATTTTGTACTCAGACTTTGAAAATAACCAGCCATATGCTTTTGTTAAAAGCAAAGGAGATGTCCCCTCCCAATGTTTCACTGGGAATTGCACCACCTAGTGAGGTACTGAACTACACAAATCTAATTTTGAGAATGGGACATAGCTTCAAACTAGTAAAGGGAAAATTTAAGACTGATATTAAAGTTCTTCATACAAAGCATAATCAATATATGGGATTCTGGCTAGGGTGTTACAGGAATAAACCCTGGAATCATTCAAGAAAAAATGAAATGTAGCAATATGAAGAGTCTTTCTGGTGGATGAACTAAGATAGGCTAAATGGCTGCCTTCATCTTTCTTAATCTTGTGAACTGCTATACCCTGCTCATTGGTGTGTAAGCATTCAATAGCAGGGCTGCAGTGGCTGATTTTCCATCCGTTTAAATGATGAAAAATTGGGAACTGCAGGGCTATAGTTTCCTGATCAGTGCTCCCTGTGAACACTGCTCGTCACCTGCAGCATCTGATCAGGAAAATCAGTTGTATACACTACCTGCAGGATTTGGATTAGGATGCAGAAGAAAACAGCAAACTTTAAGGACTCTGACAAGGTAAGGATACCCGAATGTACTTATCAGGTGGACAGCCCAACATTCCATGCCATAATGTATTGCTTGTAAACCGTTTGCACATTTATTGCTCACCCACACTTAAGTCCTCACAAAAACTTACAATTCTTTCAATGTATCAAAAGTATACTCATATCTCAGTATTGATGCATTAACGTTTCAGCTTGCAATTGAAAGCTTTGCCACACTTGCATCTTCCAAGGGCATCATATCTCAAATGATAGGGACAGATTTTCATCTTCACCCATCTGGGCGGGAATCTAGCAGAGTGGATCACCTGGCCACTATAGAACCTGTCCGATTTTCATTCCATTGATGTTGAAGCATCGGTGGCAAAGACATATCTCTGCTGACATGGGACTATGGACTTACATACTTAGGTAATGGCGGCTTGGGGAGACAGCCTCAGATGCAGGTGGTCCTGTCTCTGTATTCCTGTTGACCATCTCCTTGACCTCCAGCTCCCTAAGAGGCAAAAGGAATTCCCAGGAGAACACCCACCTCTAGGTTTAAGGTGCTGATAAACTCCCCATAATGGTAAGAAATGGAAAATGGAAGAAATGAAAAACATAAAAAATGCAAAAAATACAGGAATGAATGACAACATCCAGCTAACTAAATACAATAAAAGAAACTCGAACAGCCAAAAAATAAAGAAAATCTGTCAAAACGAAGTCAACACACCTTTAGAAAAATTTATTGTGAAAGCCAAGGATGTGAAGTGCAAAATATTCCTGCTTTTTAATTGCCCAGGGCAATGATTTTGCTTCTCTGGGGCAAACCATGCAAGATGAGGGGTAAAACGCCCTGCTATCATTTACATATATATTAATGAGCATGTGTTGCTCCATCATTCGGAGTTTCAAGTGGCAGCAATGCAGCCTCATTGCAGAAACATAGGCCTCAATATTAAACCCTCCATGATGGGTAGGAGAGGGTCGGGGTGGTGGTGATTGCGGTTAGGAGTTAAATATGGGGAATGTGCCAACACGCCGTGCGCGTGCACACCCACCGCCTTTTTTACGGGGTCGGATATCGGGGTGTCCAAATGTCCTGCTGTGGAGAGGTGGGGCACTTAATTAACATATTTAAATCAGGCTCCCACAGTGCAATTGGAAGCTCGATTTGAAATTGACTGTTGCTGCATGGGCTTTCCAGGGGTTGGGAAACACAGCAGTGAAAGGGAGGTGAGAGCTGCCGACTCCACAAGGTGAGTGCCTTTTCCAGAAGTCTTTTTGGGCCAGGAGGAGCAGGCCATTTTTTACCATTGTGGAGAGTTTATCAGCACCTTAAACTTAGAGGTTGGGTGTTCTCCTGGAAATTCCTCTCTCCCCCACCCCCCCGATTGCCAGGGTTGTCCCCAAGGGTCCCCGGTTGAACCCTCCTGCCGCTGGTGTTCCATCCCGGCTGCCAGCCAGGCTGCCCATTTGGCCGGCTGCCGGGCGGGAAATGGAACTAAAAGATGTTAATGTGGTGCTGCCGTTAAGTTCGGCAGGACCTCCGCGACCCTGGCTTCGTCGGATTCTTCGTCCGTTTTCAGCCTCCACCACATCCTCCCCGTAAATATCGGGGCCATGGTTTGAGTAAACTCAGTGCTGAGTAGGCAAAAGGCCTAGTCCCAGGATTTTTAACAAGCCCCCTCCTCTTCCCACACTGGTTGTACATGTGTGTGACCTTTGTATGCAATAGTAGATAAAGAGGTGGTAGGATTTTCCTCACCTTTGTTCTGTTCTTTTTCCTGGTCATTTTTTACTTGGCATTACAGTTACTAACAGTTAAAACCTTTTAAGTAAAACTACTTAATTCTAACATGACTAGACAGACTAGATGCAGGGAGGATGTTCCCGAAGGCTGGGGAGTCCAGAACCAGGGGTCACAGTCTCAGGATACGGGGTATGCCATTTAGAACTGAGATGAGGAGAAATTTCTTCACTCAGAGGGTGGTGAACCTGTGGAATTCTCTACCACAGAAGGCAGTGGAGGCCAAGTCATTAGATGTATTCAAGAAGGAGATAGATATATTCCTTAATGCTAAAGGGATCAAGGGATATTGGGAAAAAACGGGAACAGGGTGACGATCTGGATTCTTTCCCCTCAGTCTGGTTCAGTAAAAACTGAAGTCGAATACATTTTAAAGTTCATCACAACTTTAATAGCAGGTCTTAGTCTGTAGCTTCAATTCAGATTCCTGAGAGAATCTGAACGATTCTAACAGAATAAGGAGACAAAGACAAAGACAAAAACTCATACCTTTATACAGATCGATAGGGGTTGGAACATCATTAACACAAGAGTCAACACCAATCATAAGCCGGGCACAGGTTGCCATGCGAGGTTACATTATTGCCGGCCAATCATAGATCGTCCATGTGCTGACCATGTTGCTGTTAGACATCAAAGGGGATACTTCCTCACCTTCCAACTTGGAATGTTCTTCCCTGTTCCTTCTGTTCCTTATCTCCCAACCTGGAATGTCTTTCAACTTTGGCTAAGCTCGTTACCTATATTGATCTGCCATAAACATGGAGACATTCAGACCAGTCCTTGAATCACATCAAAGACTCTACATTGATGAGACAATGCAAACCTGCTGACTACGCAAACATATGGCCCAGCAGGAGGCCAGGCCACCTGTACCAATCTCAGTTACTAACTAATTAACCCTTTCTAACCATTTTGCATTCTGCTTCTTTGCCACGTAGGCATCTTAATATTTTACCGAAAACTGACCACGTAGGGATTCTCAAGGGTACTGAGTCAGACAATCAGCCATGATCATTTTGAATGGCCTACTATTGCTCCTATTTGCTATGTTTCTATGTTTACTGCCATTGGGTCATACTAAGTATTATTAGTATGGATTAAAATTTATTGAGATCTTTCAAAACATAGCCATAGAATGGTTACAGCACAGAAGGAGGACATTCAGCCCATCGAGCCCATGCCAGCTCTTTGTAAGAGCAATCCAGTTAGTCCCATTCACCCGCTCTTTCCCCTTAACCCTGCAAATTTTTTCCCTTCAATTATTTATCCAATTCCTTTTTGAAAGCCATGATTGAATCTGCTTCCACCACCCTTGGCAGCGCATTCCAAATCATAACTACTTGCTGCATAAAAAAGACTTTCCTCATGTTGCCTTTGGTTCTTTTGCCACTCACCTTAAATCTGGATCCTCTGTTTCTGCCAATGGGAACAGTTTCTCCTTATTTACTTTACGTAAACCCTTCATGATTTTGAACACTTCTTTCAAATCTCCTCTCAACCTTCTCTCTCTAAGGAGAACAAACCCAGCTTCTCCAGTCTATCCACATAACTGAAGTCTCTCATCCCTGGAACCATTCAAGTAAATCTTTTCTGCACCATCTCTAAGGCCTTCACATCCTTCTTAAAGTGTGGTGCCCAGAATTGGACACAATACTCCATTTGCGGCCAAACCAGTGTTTTCACCTTATGATAGTCATTCACCCTTAAGTTATGATTGCTAGTCCCTTTTCAATTCCCATTCATAATATTATCAACAATCCCAAATAAACTTTGAAGCATGTTGTATTTCATCAGTGTTGCATATCTTTACGTGTTAATGACTATCAGATTGCACAGTAGAGCATCTGGGACTAATTATATAAAGTTCTCACGAACTAGCATCGTTTCTAAATCCCACAATTCACTTTTAAAAACAGCGTTGTGGCACTGTTTATGTTTACATAAGAGAATGGTAAATGTTTGGAATTGACTGTCCTGAGAAGCAATCAAGGTGATAACATCAGTAAGTTTAAGAGGGAGTTGGACAGGCATTTGGTGAGGAAATCAATTGATGGATATAAATAGTGAACTGTGTATTTTTCTTCTGAACTCTATGGCTGACCAGACAGGTGTAAATGGTATTTTCCAGTCCTGTACATGCCTATAGTGCTGCAATTGTGTTTTATGGACATGTGGGCCCTGAAATTCTGCGGGATTCTACCCGTCACTGCTTCCCTCGGGGTTCCATCTGTCAGCCCGCCAGAATTTTATTGGGAGACTGAGAGAACCCCTGTGGAATTTTAGAACCATTGCTCTTTAACGTTTACAACATTAGAGGGCCAATTTTGCAAATGCATGCACCCAGTGGACAAGGTTCTCTCGAGAACAGATTCATAAAATCAGGCTCAAAAGTTATCATTTTCTTGTTTAACAGAGATAGTATCCGCTGGTTTTGGAAGACAAGTAATGATGGAGAGAGGACGTCCCAAGAGGCGCAATTTCTTTGATTTTGGTGTGAATACTAGGAAAGCAATGCAACATGTAAAAGATTCTAAATCAGGTAAAAGAATTTACTAGTCCTTCAACTAGTTTAAATAATTTTTCAGTCAGCTTCCATAGAAATTGTTACTGTGAAAATTTATCTAAATGATCATGATTGCATGTTATTGAAGCTGTGCTATCTGGCAGCAAATCAAATAATAATAGCTACTCTAGAAGAAGTAGTTTCTTTGTAATATAACTTCATTTATGGACTTTCAGAATACTGTACACAATATATTGTAGACAACTGTGACTGAAAAACAGCGCCAATTCCCCGATTGGGACAAAAATGGCCAGCGCTTCTGGGTTCACCAATGTTGGTTGCGCGGCTGCCTGATTCTGTAAACTCAGGTCATTTAAATAATTTAAATATCCTCACATTGCATGGGAGGGTGGGGAATCCTGAAAGCCGCAACTCTTAAAGGGATGCTGTACTTAAAGGGAGGCACAATCTTGTTTTTGGTGAAAACTGACTGTTCATGCTGAAGATAGCCAGAGATCCCTCAGATCTGCCCCACTCACTGAAAAGAGCCTGGAGTTCCCACTGGAGTAGGTGTGCAGAGAAAAGTGGCAATTTTTGAGGCTGTTCCTTCAATTAGTAGTGGTACCATGGAGTGTAATAGGGTGAAGGCATCATGACTGGTGTTATGGTATCTTGAAGTCACCTGCATTATTCTGTTGTAGTGGTCCAAGACTACTTGGACCTTTTTCATAAATGCCATGGGGCTGCAGTTAGGCACCCTGTTGATTTCATGGGTACTATTAATGAGGCCCTGCCCTTTAACAAAACCAGCTACCAGGTAGAAGTACTGCACTCTCTCGAATTGTGGCCTGCTTTCCATGGGGAAGTGACAAAAGTATTGTATCTGGCAAACAAGGCTTCAATGACCTGCTTGATGCAGTGGTGGACTGACTTCTGACTGATCTGACAAATCTCTGCAGAGGTGGCTTCAAATGAGCTGGTTGCATAAAAGTTTAATGTGATGGTGACTTTCATTGCAATGGTGAAATTGCAATTGTGCCTGGATCAGATAACGTGGTTCCTGTGCTGCATGTGAATGTGTTTCAGGTGCCTGAAGTGGAAGTGCATCTGCCTTTCCTCCCTCTGCCAGAATTCCTCTTCCTCTTTCAAATCCATTGGCAGGCCGATTAGAATGTCAATGCTGAGCACATTGCATGCAGCTGCAGTTAACAACTGTTGACACAAATGCTGCCCCTGGACGTGCACACCAAAGGAGTGCTGAGCAGCAGAAAAATAACAACAAACAGCAGCATAAAATAATGCAGTAGCTATAATGTACAAATTTCAGTTTGACAAGCCAAAAACAGCAGAAAGAATCCAAGGCCAGAAATTTCCTCCTATTTATAGCCATATATATGGCTTACAAGAAGCATGGTGCCAATTTTTAGCTAGTAAGCAATTTCTGCCGCTTTAACACTGAAAAATTGCTACACGGGAGTTCCCTCACTCCTATTGGCAGCTTCCACCATCCACCCATCAAAACCCTGTACTGCTGATTTCCTGCTTTAACACCACTAATACGCTGGTGTAGATTTACGCGTGGATATAAGAGGCACTGCACAGCCCCTGTTGCCACATAGCTGTAACCTTGTACCTCCTCCTTTGTCTCCTTAATCCACCTCTTGGCCCTCAGGTGGCACCTAGAAGCATGAGAATAGATGCGCATAAGGAACCCAATACCTACTTGTGAGAAGCCCTGACTCTGGGTGGAGGGTGAGGGGTCCAAATATCTGCTTTAAAAATAATTTCCGACCATCAGAAATCTCAGAGGTGTTTTGCCACTGACTCACTTTAACATTTTTTAATATATTTCAAAAATACACTTTATTCATAAAAATTGTAAAGGTAAACAGAACAGTGCAACTATCACAATACAACTACAGGTCATACATGATAAATAGAGTTCATGACACTCCAGGGTGCCTCATTGCACTTGCAATCAGTACAGATTACAGTTACATTACAGCAATTACAGAGATTACACATTCATTACGAGGAGTTTTTTTTGGTTTCCAGCCCCTTGGCGTACGATAGTCATAAACCAGGGGAATGCAGTCCCCCACTACCACAAATTTTGCAGTCGAGTATCCCGCATTTGGGGACATCGCAGGCGTCAGCACACCCGGAGTACAATGGGCTAGCCTCGTCCTGGGAGATCTTTTTTTTCAAAAAATATACTTTATTCATAAAATTTGCAGCAATACGTACAATACAGTTGTCATATCACATTCCAAACATACACAATACAGATTATACAATTTGCAGGTTACATCAAGTACAGTTCAACGAACACATTGTACATAATTACAGTTCATGACACTCTGGGGTGTCTCATTGCATTATACTCAGTACAGATTATTGATTACAGATTCACTACAGCAATTTGAATTTTACATTCTGCCCGGGGGGGTTTTTCCCTGATTGCAGCCCCTCGGCATACAATGACTCACTTTAACATATTCAAATGATGCCACTGGTGACTCAGCAGGCGAATAGTGGGAGAGCTGCAGAGGCACGAGGAAACTCTTTGCAAGTTGCTTAAAGGTGGAAGTTGGCAGATATGGCTACCATCAAAAAAAGTTGCCAACGCCATTCCTGGGCAGTAAGTGTGCCGGAACAGCAAGGAAATTCACTTCATAAGGCCTTTATTAGATGGTTCATTTCACCATCCAGGATGAGTAAACCCAAAATAAAATATGCAGGCAAAGTTCTTTATAGAATCCTGAGGAATGAGCCCCCAATAAAATATATAAGAAAGCTGTGTACACTTAAACTCATAAACTTTGCAGAAGAACAATAGTTGCAAGATACCAGACAGCTGTCTAACCAGACCATATGTGATGGTAACTTTGCCTAGAGGATTGCAGTATACGGAAGATGTTGATTATGTTGATCCACACCAGCTGATCCCAGCTGAGTGGGGGCAGGGAAGGGGTTTTCATCTAGGAGACAATGGACATGATCACTTTAAGATCACTTTCAGTGGCTGTGTTTTGATCTGTTTATATACAAAGATCCAGTGTGCCCAGACTTTAGGAGATGATCAGAAGCTGAGGAGAAACTTGCCAGTGCTCCAAAACCCATCCAACATGTTGTAGGGACCAAGGGTTTGAGGTGGTGTGAATGCCATTGGGGTGCAATAGGTATGATGTATGATTTTTGTTTGACACTTGCATATTAATAGGGAATGGAATAAATAATTCTTCTACGATGTATGGCCCTGGTGTTCTACTTATGCCTCCTAGAGGTGATCAGAGTTCAATTAACTCATGGAGGTGAGGATAAGTTGTACGGGAGACTGACCTTATGTCAACTGGACCGAAGATGTTGAAGTCTAGTATTATTAATAGGTGGATGGTCTTGGCTAAAGCTGTTGTCTGAGACAGAAAGAGTCAAACTTGTGAATAGCAGTAGAACGGTCCTTCTCAAGGTGACATTAGCCTTTTAGAGAATTATAGAGTTAGGCACAGCCTCCATTCATTAGTTGGAAGAGGTGTGATGGGCCCTTGTCACACCAGCTTAAAAAAAACACATTCACTGGAGCTGTAAAAGTGACGGCGGCAGCGACGGCAGTAACAGTGAAATCAAAAACAAACAAATAATCAAGGAGGGACGTCACAGGACAGCAGGTAGGTGATTAGTTGGTGAGTATTACCATTTTTTTGCTCTCTAAGCTAGGGCAGTGGTTTAAACTAAGAGCTGGGAAGCTATGACTTGCTATTACTTTATTAAATTAATAACTTAAACTAGATAAACTAATAAGTTAATAAAACTAAAAATATCGAGTGAATAAAAACTTTAACTAATTAAATATATAAAAACAAGGTTAGATAGGGATGGCAGGGCAGGTGGTGTGTCATTAAGTGCGGCATGTGGGAGTTGGTGGGGACCAGCAAGATCCCGAGCATCTGCGGTAAGTGTCTGCAATTTGAGGAACTTCAGCTCAGAGTTGTTGAGCTGGAAGTGTATCAGGGAAGTGGAGAGTTATCTGGACACTTCAATCCAGGAGACAGTCACACCCCTTAGTTTAGTAGTTCAGATTTGGTCAGTGGTCTGGGACAGGAGGATGTGACTGTGAGTCAGGCAGGTATGGGGACCCAGGATACAGCGATAGAGGAGCCTCAGACTTTGACCTTGTCCAACAGGTACGAGATACGTGCTACCTGTGTGGATGAGAACAATGACTGCAGGGAGGATGGGCAATTTGACCAAGGCACTGTGGTACAGAAGGCCATTCAAGTGGGGGGAGTGAAAAGGAATGTGGCAGTGGTAGGGGATAGTACAGTCAGGGAGATAGATACTGTCCTCTGCAACCGTAACTGGAAGTCTGCCTGCCAGGGATAAGGATATCTCCTTGTGGCTGGAGAAGAACTTGGAGCATGAGGGGAAGGATCCAGTTGTCATGGTCCATGTAGGAACCACGACATAGGTAGAACTGGGAATGAGGTTATGCTAGTTTGAGGAGCTAGGGTCCAAATTAATAAGCAGAACTTCAAGGGTAATAATCTCCAGATTACTACCTGAGCCATATGCAAATTGGTGTAGGGTCAAACAGATCAGAGAGTTAAATGTGTGGCTCAAAGAGTGGTGTGGGAGAGAGGGGTTTCAATTCATGGGGCACTGTCACCAGTACTGGGGAAAGAGGGAGCTGTTCCGTTGGGACGGGCTCCACTTAAAGCGGGCTGGGACCAGTGTCTTGGCGAATCGAATGACTAGGCTGTAGATAGGGCTTTACACTAAAAAGCGGGGTGGGGGGAGGGGGAGAGAGTGGGTCAGGTAAGGGTAAATTAATAAATCTAAAGGGAAAAGTCAAGGCCATAGAGCAGTGTAGCGATTTGGGTAAAGATAAGCAGAGTGTGTCAGGAAGGGACAGAGAGTTTAACGGTAATAGTGTATCAGTGAACAAGGTCAAATCAGGGAAAAATAATAAAGTTAAAATTAAAGGTGCTTTATCTGAATGCACGAAGCATTCGTAACAAGATAGATGAATTAATGGCTCAAATAGAGATAAATGGGTTTGATCTAGTAGCCATTACTGAGATGTGGTTGCAAGGTGACCAAGGTTGGGAACTAAATATTCCAGAGTACTTGACTTTTGGAAAAGGTGGACAAAATGGAAAAGGAATGGGGGCAGCCCTGATAATAAAGGATGACATAAGGACAGTAGTGAGAAAGGATCTTGGCTCGGAAGATCAGGAACTAGAAGCAGTATGGGCGGAGCTAAGAAATGACAAGGGTCAGAAAACATTGGTGGGAGTAGTATATAGGCCCCCTAACAGTAGTTATACCGTTGGAAGAAGTATTAATCGAGAAATAAGAGGAACTTGTAACAAAGGTAATGCAATAATCATGGGGGACTGTAAACTTCATATAGACAGGGCAAATCAAATTGGCAAAAGTAGTTTGGTGGACGAGTTCATGGAATGCATTTGAGATAGTTTCCTAGAACAATATGTCATGGAACCAACCAGGTAACAGGCTATTTTAGATCTTGTCTTGTGTAATGTGACAGGATTAATTAGTAATCTCATAGTAAGGGATCTTCTGGAGCAGAGTGGTCATAATATGATAGAATTTCACATTGAGTGTGAGAGTGACGTACTTAAGTCTGAGACTAGAGTCTTAAATTTAAACAAAGCCAATTACGTAGGTATGAGGGGCAAGTTGGCTAAGGTTGATTGGGATACTAAATTAAAGGATATGACAGTAGATAAGCAATGGCGCACATTTAAAGAAATATTTCATAATTCTCAATGAATATACATTCCCTTGAGGAATAAAAACTCAACGGGAAATATGATCCATCTGTGGCTAACTAAAGAAGTTAAGGATCTTATTAGATTAAAAGAAGAGGCGTATAATATTGCCAGGAAGAGTAGTAAGCCTGAGGATTGGGAGGGTTTTAGGAAGCAGCAGAGGATGACCAAAAAAAAGAGGGAGAAAATAGAATATGAGAGTAAACTAGCAAGAAATATAAAAAAAGATTGTAAGAGCTTCTACAAATATGTAAACAGGAAGAGAGTAGCGAAAGTAAACATGGGTCCCTTAGAGGCTGAGACAGGAGAAATTTTAATGGGGAATAAGGAAATGGCAGAGACGTTAAACAAATATTTTGTATCTGCCTTCACAGTAGAAGAAACAAAAAACATACCAGAAAAGTGGTGAACGAAGGGTCTAATGAGAGTGAGGAACATAAAGTAATTAATATTAAAGAAAATGTACTGAAGAAATTAATGAGACGAAAAGCCGACAAATCTCCTGGTCCTGATGGCCTACATCCTAAAAGAGATGGCTGCAGAGATAGTGGATGCATTGGTTGTGATCTTCCAAAATTCCTTAGATTGTAGAACGGACCGAGAGGTAGCAAATGTAATCCTGCTTTTCAAGAAAGGAGGGAGAGAGAAAACAGGGAACAACAGGCCAGTTAGCCTGACATCAGTAGGTGGGAAAATGCTGGAATCTATTATTAAGGACATGGTAATGGGACACTTAGAAAATCATAATGTGATTAGGCTCAGTCAACATGGTGTTATGAAAGGGAAATCGTGTTTGACAAATCTGTTAGTGTTTTTTGAGGATGTAACTAGCAGGGTAGATAAAGGGGAACCAGTGGATGTAGTATATTTGGATTTTCAAAAGGCATTCGATAAGGTGCCACACAAAAGGTTGTTACACAAGATAAGGGTTCATGGGGTTGGGGATTATGTATTAGCATGGACAGAGGATTGGTTAATGGACGGAAAACAGAGAGTAGGAGTAAACGGGTCATTTTCAGGTTGGCAGGCTGTTACTGATGGGGTGCTGCAAGGATCTGTGCTTGGGCCTCAGCCATTTACAATCTATATTAATGACTTAGATGAAGGGACCGAGTGTAATGTATCCAAGTTTGCTGACAATACAAAGCTACGTGGGAAAGTAATTTGAGAGGAGGTCACGAAGAGTCTGCAAAGGGATATAGACAAATTAAGTGAGTGGGCAAGAAGGTGGCAGATGGAGTATAATGTGGGGTTATTCACTTTGATAGGAAAAATAGAAAAACAGCATATTTTTTAAATGATAAACTATTAAATGTTGGTGTTCAGAGGGATTTGGGTGTCCTTGTACATGAAACACAGAAAGTTAAGATGCAGGTAGAGCAAGCAATTAGCAAGGCACATGGTATGTTGGCCTTTATTGCAAGGGGGTTGGAGTACAAGAGTAAGGAAGTCTTGCTGCATTTGTACAGGGCTTTGGTGAGACCATACCCAGAGTACTATGCACAGTTTTGGTCTCTTTACCTAAGGAAGGATATACTTGCCTTAGAAGCTGTGCAGTGAAGGTTCACTAGATTGATTCCTGGGATGAGAGGTTTGTCCTATGAGGAGAGATTGAGTAGACTGGGCCTTTACTCTCTGGACTTTAGAAGAATGAGAGGTGATCTCATTGAAACATATAAGATTCTGAGAGGGCTTGACAGGGTAGATGCTGCAAGGCTGTTTCCCCTGGCTGGAAAGTCTAGAACTAGGGGGCATAGTCTCAGGATAAGAGGTCGGCCACTTAGGTCTGAGATGAGGAGGAATTTCTTCACTCAGAGGGTTGTGAATCTTTGGAATTCCCTACCCTAGAGGGCTGTGGATGCTCAGTCATTGAGTATATTCAAGACTGAGATCGATAGATTTTTGGACTCTAAGGGAATCAAGGGATGTGGGGATCGGGCGGGAAAGTGGATTTGAGGTTGAAGATCAGCCATGATCTTATTGAATGGCGGAGCAGGCTTGAGGGGCCACCTATTTCTTATGCTCTTATATTCTTATGTTGATGGGTTGAACTCTAGAAGAAATAGAGTGACATATTACCTTCCAGGCTCAGATCTTAAGATAGTTGGAAGGTTACATCTGGAGAGCATAGAAAAGGGTGATGGTGTTCCTGTTACACCACAGCCTGTTGTTGGTCAATTGAGACAGCTGTCTATCTATACATGATGTAGCTCTGGGTAGTCCAAAGTAGAAAAAGCAGCTAATGTTCTTTGTGCCTAGGGAAACAGAAAAATTTGAGGCTTATGTGTGGTCATTTGCCAGTGAGAGATCTGCTGGTCCAGTGGGTCATGGTGTACCTATTGGGAGTATTTGGATCATGGTATACACAATGGGAGTATTTGGAATAAGTATCCTGGTAAGATATTTACTTTGAGGAACCTGATCCTCCCCAGCAATTTGATTGGCCATGTGCTCCATTGAATCAGAACCTCATAGATTGCATGTATTTGAAGCTTACAGAATGTTATCCACTATGTAGTACTTCCCAATACTATATGAAGTTTCTCCTAAACTTGATAATGTTGGATCTTTGCAGGTTCCAGTGGGATTCCAGTGAAGATCGTCACAAACCTTTTTGCCTTCAGATCACCCCCAAAATGGCGCCTGTACCAGTACCATGTGACCTTCATGCCTGACATTGAATCAAAACGTTTACGGATGGCACTGCTGTTCAGCCATAGTGACCTCTTAGGAAAGATCAGGGCATTTGATGGAGCTATACTGTTCCTCCCAAATAAACTGCAAAACCAAGTAAGAAGCATATTTTTGATCCAGCTTACAAATGCTGAGCTTTTATCAAAAAACCAAACCCATTTTAACACCTCTAGGTAAATCTCCCAATTAGTCGGTGATGACGCAGCAGCTCGACTGCCGCCACCAGCACATATTGGAAAGTCACGGGCAATGTGGCTGCAATTTTCCAATACACACTGCCGGCAGACAGGGTACCACACAGCTGGTGCAGATTCAGAAAATTTAGACTGTTAACCTGTATTTAGTTTTAAGAATGAGCCACATCAAGATTGGTTGCAATTTTAAAACAACACCAGTGACTCTCACTCTAATTAAGTGATACTTGAAAGGCCTGTAGGTGTATGATTGTGTTAGCTCAAGGGTATCAATTTTGTTTCAGAATAATGATTAACTGAAAAATGACATGATTTAATGTTGTCGTATTTTGGTTATGTTTTGTCAAAAATGACCTTCAGTTTTAAAGGGAAGTCCCACAGTCAGTATTTCCTTTTCAAAATGAACCTGGGTTACATCAAAAATTATGTAATTTAGTTCGGTCCTTAATGCTGCCAGGTTAATTATCTAATTTTTCTTGTTGATGTCATCAGCACTGACCTATATTAATGGTATTAAGGTAATTTACTTCAATTTACCTTTCAGGGAATTGACAGGCTATTACGAGTACAAGTGTCTGCTGGAGATAGCTGTACAATTTCCACTCAAAGGCATAGATGAAAAAAAATCACTTGCATGTACTCTTTGAAGATTATTTGAAATAATTTGCAATTATAGCTGATCCAGACCAAATTTACCATTATAACCAGCATCAGCTTTTATCCCTGCCAGGTCTGTCGCATCCTTTGCCCTCTGGACTTCAATAAGACCTCTCGTCCTGATGATATTTCTCCCACAGCATGTGTGCCCCTGAACTCATTCCTGTTCTGTTATTTCTTCAGTGCCTCCCATTCTCATTTCATCTTTCCTTCTCCTTATTCACCGATTCCTAATGAAAATTATCTCTCTTTCTCTTCCAACTACCACCATTTTGCCCTTGTATCTAAAGTTATAGGCTGGAAATTTCCTAGGAGCAGCTCCTGCTCTGCCGGTGTTACTTTACCAGAAGTTCAACAGAAAGCCTGTTTGCACACATAAATGGGGTTTCTGCAGCACCTCCAATGAAGTAACACCAGCAGAGCGGGAGCAGCTCCGAGGAATTTCCCAGCTTATGTCTGATATGTGTTCCAGGGGGAGTAATGTTCTTCAGTTCGTTATAATGAGGCCCTCCTGTCCCTTACTCTCTGTAACAGTGTTTCCAGCACCTGGTCATCAAAGCAATTCTTGTGAACCTGAATGCTTGCATTTTATAACTGTCACTGAGTAAACACCTGGCCTGTTCCTTTGCAAAGACTGAAGGGAAAAGAGTGGCAAGAAGTGACAGGCAAAGTGAAAGCAAACCCAATGTGGAAGCATGAAACAGAGTCTTTAGGCATGAGTTGGTGCAACCAGTGGCTAACCCTTGTTTGATGAGTGCTGAAGTGGAAGTGGTGCTGCATGAGGTTGCAATAAAGGTAGCCCTTTTGATCATCACTAGAGGTCAGTATTGTAGCATGCTTAGAAAGAACTGGAGGCAGAATTGAGGCTGCAGCTGTCCAATGTGGGTCGTCTTGTGCTGTGTTAGTTGCAGATCTCTTTGCAGCAGACCACATAGCTTTGCATCTGGCTCTATACTGACTTGGAGCCCATGAATACATCATCATTGTTGTTGCCAGTTAGGTGCGCTGGGACATGCAGATACGGTTGGTACCATATTGGCTGGTGTAGCCATACACGTTGTTGAATTCCCTGGAATGCTTTCTTTAATGCAGTGCCACATAAAATACGACATACTGTGATTAGGGGGTTTCCAAAGAACCATCCAGTATTGAGGTTAGTCAGACTGTCGTGACTACATGCATGCTAAACAGCGGAAGCAACATGCTATAGACAGAGCTAAGCGATTCCACAACCAACGGATCAGATCAAAGCTCTGCAGTCCTGCCACATCCAGTCGTGAATGGTGGTGGACAATTAAACAACTAACGGGAGGAGGAGGCTCTGCAAACATCCCCATCCTCAATGATGGCGGAGTCCAGCACGTGAGTGCAAAAGACAAGGCTGAAGCGTTTGCAACCATCTTCAGCCAGAAGTGCCGAGTGGATGATTCATCTCGGCCTCCTCCCGATATCCCCACCATCACAGAAGCCAGTCTTCGGCCAATTTGATTCACTCCACGTGATATCAAGAAACGGCTGAGTGCACTGGATACAGCAATGGCTATGGGCCCTGACAACATCCCAGCTGTAGTGCTGAAGACTTGTGCTCCAGAACTAGCTGCGCCTCTAGCCAAGCTGTTCCAGTACAGCTACAACACTGGCATCTACCCGACAATGTGGAAAATTGCCCAGGTATGTCCTGTCCACAAAAAGTTGGACAAATCCAATCCGGCCAATTACCGCCCCATCAGTCTACTCTCAATCATCAGCAAAGTGATGGAAGGTGTCGTTGACAGTGCTATCAAGCGGCACTTACTCACCAATAACCTGCTCACCGATGCTCAGTTTGGGTTCCGCCAGGACCACTCGGCTCCAGACCTCATTACGGCCTTGGTCCAAACATGGACAAAAGAGCTGAATTCCAGAGGTGAGGTGAGAGTAACTGCCCTTGACATCAAGGCAGCATTTGACCGAGTGTGGCACCAAGGAGCCCTAGTAAAATTGAAGTCAATGGGAATCAGGGGGAAAACTCTCCAGTGGTTGGAGTCATACCTAGCACAAAGGAAGATGGTAGTGGTTGTTGGAGGCCAATCATCTCAGCCCCAGGACATTGCTGCAGGAGTTCCTCAGGGCAGTGTCCTAGGCCCAACCATCTTCAGCTGCTTCATCAATGACCTTCCCTCCATCATAAGGTCAGAAATGGGGATGTTCGCTGATGACTGCACAGTGTTCAGTTCCATCCGCAACCCCTCAAATAATGAAGCAGTCCGAGCCCGCATGCAGCAAGACCTGGACAACATCCAGGCTTGGGCTGATAAGTGGCAAGTAACATTTGCGCCAGATAAGTGCCAGGCAATGACCATCTCCAACAAGGGAGAGTCTAACCACCTCCCCTTGACATTCAACGGCATTACCATCGCCGAATCCCCCACCATCAACATCCTGGGGGTCACCATTGACCAGAAACTTAACTGGACCAGCCATATAAATACTGTGGCTACGAGAGCAGGTCAGAGGCTGGGTATTCTGCGGCGAGTGACTCACCTCCTGACTCTCCAAAGCCTTTCCACCATCTACAAAGCACAAGTCAGGAGTGTGATGGAATACTCTCCACTTGCCTGGATGAGTGCAGCTCCAACAACACTCAAGAAGCTCGACACCATCCAAGATAAAGCAGCCCGCTTGATTGGCACCCCATCCACCACCCTAAACATTCACTCCCTTCACCACCGGCGCACTGTGGCTGCAGTGTGTACCATCCACAGGATGCACTGCAGCAACTCCCCAAGGCTTCTTCGACAGCACCTCCCAAACCCGCGACCTCTACCACCTAGAAGGACAAGAACAGCAGGCACATGGGAACAACACCACCTGCACGTTCCCCTCCAAGTCACACACCATCCCGACTTGGAAATATATCGCCGTTCCTTCATTATCGCTGGGTCAAAATCCTGGAACTCCCTTCCTAACAGCACTGTGGGAGAACCGTCACCACACGGACTGCAGCGGTTCAAGAAGGCGGCTCACCACCACCTTCTCGAGGGCAATTCGGGATAGGCAATAAATGCTGGCCTTGCCAGCGACGCCCACATCCCGTGAACGAATAAAAAAAAAATCGTGCCATTGGATCTTGAGTACCCTCTTTCCTAACAGTGTGAATTTTTTGACACCAGCCATCCTTAAATCATCTTTTAGTTACCTTTCCAATCAGTGTCAGTTTTGTACTGTGGTCTTGCATTCACTATGGACTGGGTTGAGATTGTCCAAACTTATTTCATGTAGGATCCTTACAGCAAGTAGACAGAGGACAGTTTCATCCCATCAATCTGGGCTGAATTCAAACCCAAGGCTCAGAGAAGAAAGTGTTAACCCACTGTGTTTGCATTCAATCTTCATAGAGGCCTGGTTCTGGGCAAAATATTCTGCTGTGTGATCAATTCCGGGACATCCACATATACTTTCAGGCCAGGTAACAGTAATGGCCGACTTACCTACTTACCTTAGCATCTGTGTATTGGTAAAGAAGATATTCCCAATGTTTACTAGTTCCTATAGTTCAAAGGAATCATTGGGGATAATAATAGTGTTACTCTGCAAGAATTTGGTCTTAGATGTAAAAAATCTCCTTTTATCTCAGGCTGTAGAAAAAGCTCTCTTGGACCAAGAACATTGTGCATCTTATTGCTCTTACTTTTAACTGTTCTATTAAACTCATATCTCTTTTTTAGGTTACAAAAGTGACAGGCATGATGAAAGATGGCCAGGCAGTGAATATAACCATCGCTCTGACAAGTGAATTTCCGCAGGATTCTCCCATGTGCATCCAGTTCTTCAATATCACAATTAAAAAGTGGGTTGATTCTCAGTGATATAAAATAAATTGCACAAAATTGATTGGAGTAGTCATACAATACTCGAAAATCAGAAAACAAGTTGTGCACAGGCACGCAGCAGCCTTTGTGCATTGAGATATGCTGAACATCTTGGACACATTGTTGGCCTCACCTCTGTGCTCGTTTTCTGGGGCGTTATTACATTATGCACCTCATTGTAATTCATGGACTATACCACCATCTCTATCTATATTTATTCTTATAATCTTAAATAGTGGCCTGGACATTCTTGGGACCCCACTCCAGTATGCTTAAGCTGGTAGCACAGAACCCCTGCCTGCCTTTGCCCAAGGCAGGAGATCCGGTCTCAAATTTGGGAGACAAATTTCGCTTGTCAGGGTCACTTGTATAGCCAGGCTGGGCCGCAGGCACCTGCAAGGGCGCTTCAGTGGCAGCCACCCTGGCTTAAGCCAGTCATTCTTGTAAGGCATAGCGGGGTCCTCTGAAGTCCCAAATAGGCTGTAAACCCTTCGGCTCCCACTGGTACCAATCTGTCTAAAGAAGGTAATAAGTATCCTCTGGGATTTATTACCTTACTCTAGTGAAGATCCGCCATGACTTCCCAACTGGAATTTAAAGGTCCAGTCAAAATGAGGCAGAATCCCAGTGGAGCCGGGATCCAGTCCATACCTCAAGCATAAATGCGACTTACTCTCCAGCCCCAGGAAGTTCAGGGCCACTATTCCTAACCAGTTATTTAACTTGGAGGCCTAAGTCTCATAACCGTCTTTGTCGGACTTTTTAAAATCTCCAATACATCAATGCTCTTTTGAAGATAGGTTGCCCAGAATTGCTCACAATATTCAAAATGTACTTTGATCAAAGGTTTTTACAAGGTTAAGACTTATTTTAACTATTAATGAAATGTACTTGAGAAACACTTAAGATCAGTATTGTTGATAACAGTTTCAAATTGAATATAAACTTTGAATGTCATTAATCACATCCTAGTCCTTTCTCTTCCCCGCCTTTTCTAACAGACAGTTCTTTATTATGTGCCCGTGTGTCTTGTTTAGTAGTTTATGTATTTAACTGAGTGCAATAGTCATTAATAATGAAAATAAAAGTATTTTTCTAAGTAATATGCCAATCGTTTTATATAAATAAAAATATTTGTAACACTTCTGTTTTTAAATAGAGTTCTGAAAATGTTGTCTATGTACCAAATTGGCCGAAACTTCTATAATCCATCAACTCCAATTCAGATTCCTCAACATAGGTAGGCCATTTCTTTGATTATAGTCCTAATTTGTTGCATTGTTGATTATGTTACCACTTTGTGAACTATAGTGAATTACTGCAGCAAAATGAGAAAACAAACAGGTGGATATTTTCCTTTCTTAGTTAGAAATAGTCAATGATGCTATTTTTGTAAAATTTTACCATCATTGGATTGTACACTTTGCAGGAATGACAGTAAATTGGCCAACGCACCTGTAATAATGCTGTTTTTACAGTTATCAAGCAGCTAATCAGCTATTTAACTGGTGTGAATGATGAAAATTTAGTCAATACAGTCGTGCAGTGCAGAGAAATGAATGAATTCCCTGCAGTGACACTGAGCCTCATGTCTCCATGGGGAGATGAATGACGTCTATGGAGCTGCAATTAAGTGTTTGTTGTTAACTAAGCAGTCATGCTGAGAAATGGACAAACTTCCATGAAGGGTAAATGATTTTTAAGGCTGGCAACAAGAATTGGGTTAGGGCTTCTAAAGGACGAATAGTGTGCCAGGCAGGTATGTTACTGAGAAGGAAGTAGGCATTCTTTATGATGGAGAGGATATGGGGTCGGAAGTTCAGCTTGGAGTCTAATATTAAGAACATAAGAACATAAGAAATAGGAGCAGGAGTAGGCCAATCGGCCCTTCGAGCCTGCTCCGCCATTCAATAAGATCATGGCTGATCTGATCCTAACCTCAAATCTAAATTCATGTCCAATTTCCTGCCCGCTCCCCGTAACCCCTAATTCCCTTTACTTCTAGGAAACTGTCTATTTCTGTTTTAAATTTATTCAATGATGTAGCTTCCACAGCTTCCTGGGGCAGCAAATTCCACAGACCGACCACCCTCTGAGTGAAGAAGTTTCCCCTCATCTCAGTTTTGAAGGAGCAGCTCCTTATTCTAAGATTATGCCCCCTAGTTCTAGTTTCACCCATCCTTGGGAACATCCTCACCGCATCCACCCGATCAAGCCCCTTCACAATCTTATATGTTTCAATAAGATCGCCTCTCATTCTTCTGAATTCCAATGAGTAGAGTCCCAATCTACTCAACCTCTCCTCATATGTCCACCCCCTCATCCCCGGGATTAACCGAGTGAACCTTCTTTGTACTGCCTCGAGAGCAAGTATGTCTTTTCTTAAGTATGGAGACCAAAACTGTATGCAGTATTCCAGGTGCAGTCTCACCAATACCTTATATAACTGCAGCAATACCTCCCTGTTTTTATATTCTATCCCCCTAGCAATAAACGCCAACATTCCGTTGGCCTTCTTGATCACCTGCTGCACCTGCATACTAATTTTTTGATTTTCTTGCACTAGGACCCCCAGATCCCTTTGTACTGCAGTACTTTCCAGTCTCTTGCCATCAAGATAATAACTTGCTCTCTGGTTTTTCCTGCCAAAGTGCATAACCTCACATTTTCCAATATTGTATTGCATCTGCATATTATGCCTAAGTTGCAAACAATTTGGTTGAGCCTCAGGCAGTAGCCAGTGAGAGGGATGGAATCGGTGGCCAGGGTACGGAGTTTGTGGTGGGAACCAAAGATAAATATATCAGTCTTCCCAATGTTTAGCTGGAGGAAATTGCAGCTCATCTAAGATTGGATGTCCGACAAGGCTTGAGCTGATAAGTGGCAAGTAACATTCGTGCCACACACAGGCCAGGCAATGACCATCTCCAACAAGAAAGAGACTTACCACTTCCCCTTGACATTGCGTGGCATTACCATCGCTGTGTTCCCCAGCATGAACATCCTGGGGGTACTATTGACCAGAAACTGAACTGTACCAGGCAAGTAACTTCCGTGGCTACCAGAGCAGGTCAGAGGCTGGTTATTCTGTGGTGTTTGGCTCCTGACTTTCTAAAGCCTCTCTACATCTGCAAGGCATATGTCAGGTGTGTGATGGATTAATCTTCACTTGCGTGGATGGGTGCAGCTGCAACAACACTCAAGAAGCTCAATACCATCCAGGACAAAGCAGGCCACTTGATTGTCACTTCATCCACTAGCCTAAACATCCACCCCATCCACCACTGGTGTACCACGGCTGTGTATCCTATCTACAGGATACACTGCAAGAACACGTCAAGGTTTCTTCGACAGCACCTCCCAAACCTCCACCACCGACAAGGACAAGGTGCATGGGAACACCATCACCTTCAAGTTCCCCTCCAAGTTGCACACCATCCTGACTTGGACATATATTGATGTTCCTTCATTGTCGCTGGTTCAAAATCCTGGAACTCGCTACTTAACAGCATTGTGGGAGCACGTTCACCATATGGACTGCAGTGGTTCAATAAGAAGGACCACCACCAGGAGCAATTAGGGATGGGCAATAAATATCGCCTTTGCTAGCGTCGCCCACATTACCAAGAATTTAAAAAAAACAAAGTAGTCTGATAGCACAGAGATGTTGGAGACGTAGAACTGGGTGTCATCAGCATATATGTGGAAACTGGCCCCATGTTTGTGAATGGTGCAGCATATACAGGTGGAAGAGGAGCGGGCCAAGGATGAATCCTTGGGGTGGGAAGAGAAGCCATTGCTAGTGATCCTCGTGTAAATAAGATTAGAACTAAGCAAGAGCAGTCCCACTGAGCTGGACAGTGGAGGAGAGAGTTTGGAGGAGTATGGTGTGGTTGATCATGTTAAAGGCTGACATGGTCAACCACACCATACTCCACAATAAGATCATGGATGACAAGGGCCTTGTTCATGAATGGACAGACATTTTGGAGAGAAATACAGAAGGGGGCGCTGATTGTTGATCCATCGATTAAGCGCAAAGCAGTAGTGGTGGGGGGAATGAGAGGGATGGGAAGGAGCTCGGGGAGGTTATCCCCCAGTAGGCATGCTGGGCAGGAAGGTCGGGAAGAGAGGAGAATGGAGGTAGTTAGGGTTGCTGTTTGAAATGATGCACCGATGATTGCCTCGAAAGGCCTGCCTTGGGCTTATTTGAGAGGATTCAAGCTTAGGATTGTGGCAAGACAGCAAGGAGAGCCGTGAGAAAAAAAAGAGATAGAAGTAATGGGCTCAGGTTTAGAACAGCAGTCAAAATGCGAATGGACACAAGGAATCACATAGACATGGCAGAGATTAGGTGAAATATCAACAGAGGTGAGGGAGGTGACAATATGAAATAGTATAAAGTTAAAGTTTGAGGTGCTGATATTTACGGGAAGGCGGGGAGGATGTGTGGTAGCGCGTGGAAAACCCGGCAAGGCCGGGACATGGAGGTCCTGCCTAATTTAATGGCAGGGCCTCATTCTTAATTTTTTTCTTCCGTTTCCCGCCTGGCAGCCGGCCAAATTAACAAGCTGGCCAGCTGCCGGATGGAAAAACCAGCGGCAGGAGGCCACAACCAGGGACCCTTGGAGACTGTCCCTGGCAATCGGGAGAGGGGAGGGAGCGAGAGATTGGGCTTTTGGGGGATGGTGGGGAGAGAGGCCAGCGCGGGAGGGAGGGTGCAAGCGATCAGGGCTTAGGGAGGGGGAGTGAGGCCATCGTGGGAGGGAGGTAGCGAGAGATTGGGGATGGGTTGGGGGTTGGGGGGGGGAGATCACCGATTGCGGGGAGGGGGGAGATAGAGATCGGGGCTTGGGATGGGGGTGGGGAGGTCAGCGATCACAGTAAGGGGGAGAGAGGCTGCAATTGGCAGAGGGGAGGCCGAAGGTTTCCTTGAGGGGCGGAGGGAAGCACTCCTGCCATTCCTGGCCTACAAGGAGTGCTGTAAAAGGCAGTTACCTTCTTGAGCTGGCACATCCCGAGTCCCTTTTACTGCCGGGTTTCCCGAGCCCTGGGAAACCCACGTGGCAACTGTTAAATTTAAATCAGGCTCCCAATTGCACTGGACAAAACCCGCCACCATAAAAACGGCAATGGGCGTGTATGCAGTGAGTTGGGGACGTGTTCCCCGTTTTAACATTTTTACCACCCCCCCCACCCACCCTTTCCCATCTGTCGTGGGGGAGTTAATATCGAGGCCTGAATGTCCATGGTGGGATCAAGTCGACTTGTAGAACGGGTGGAGTCAGCTTGGAGCATCCATGAACCAAGCAGCTGGTGGAGTTCAGCTTTGGAGTCAGTTGTGGAGAGTGACTGGATCCAGGAATCATGGAGGGCAGAATATCAATGGAGGCATTGATGGAGGTCATCCATTGGAAAAAGAGCGCCGAGGAGGAGTAGACAGTTGACCATGAGCCAGAGGAGGGTGATCCTGGAGTTCAGTGGAAATGCGTAGTGACCTCAGTTGTTATTAGTGTGCCCCAGTGGATGCAGTGGACCAGCAAAGTATCAAAGAAAAGTGGGAGTGAAACCCAGTAACCGACAGCAGTGAAGACCAGGCAGCCGGGGAGCGTGAAGAGTAAATCCATGGGATCAGTGCAGATGAGGGAGCTGGTTCAAGGAACAATCTGTAAGGTGGTGAGGAACACACAAGATCAGGAGCAGCATCAGGAGCTTGAGGAGCCAGTTCAACCAAATCCTGCGAAAAGTGCTTGAGGAATTCTGAAGGAAGAATGGAACAGAGCAGAGTCAACAGTCACAGGAATTAAGTTGATAGCAGCAAAGCAGAGAGCATTCAGCAGCATCCAGAGCAGAATGGAAATTAGCAGGAGCAGATCATAGCTAGCCCAGGTAATAATGAAAGGTCCCAGTGGAGAAGCAGAAACTGAGCCTGCAGGAGCAGGCCAGGTAGCGAACTAGAGACAGTCCAGCAGAGAAAATAGTCTCAGTAGAAAGCACACAAATCCCTCATTGTTTCACAAGTCCCTGAATCATGCTATACTGCTAGAATCAAATCTCCTTTCTATCCTTGCCATTCTTTTCATCTCCCACCCTGAAATGATCAATATTGGGACTCATGACAATTCTGTAGTATTTGGAGAGGGTTAAAATGCACGGCTACTATGTATTTCAACTTTATACATTTTCTAATTCCAGGTTGATTCTATGGCCAGGTTTTTCAACTTCAGTCTTGAGATATGAGACTAAGACCTTATTGTCTGTTGATGTAAGCCACAAGGTTCTACGTAGCGAGACAGTATTGGACTTCATGACTGATCTATACAACAGAATTGGTGACCAGCATTTCATTGATACCTGCATGAAGGAATTAGTGGGATTCATTGTCCTTACAAGGTAACAAAAAAAGAAAATAGTTGTTTCAAAATGAAAAAGCTGAACAGCTACAATGCTACAAATTATACAAAAGCCTACGCTGCTACTTGGCATGAAGGCCTTTGTCACCTCATTTTGATGTGGCAGTATAATAAGGATGAAAATATTGCTGAAATTACACTGATACAGAATCACAACTACAAAGAATAAAATCAAAACAGAACAGAAATTGCAATCCAGTAGTTGTTAGTGGAACAAACTCCTCATACAGCTGATGAAATTGTAACTAATAAGTCTAGCTGAATTGGAGTGTTTTCTAGCAATAATATATTCAAACCATGTTACTCAGCTAAATTCATCAGTTAACATACTGTAGCAAAAAGTTCTGGGTTAGAAGTTTTACTTTTCTTGTTAGTTGTGATTTCTTTGCTATTATTATTTCATAAATCATACTTTATTTGCATATTATTGATGTCTTGAAAGAGAAGCTTAGTGGACAGATATTTCACATGTATGAAAATGAAAGCATGATTTATCCATGTCAAATAATTGGCATAGAATTTCCATGCATAATATTACAAATTATTTGTTGCAAAACAAGTAGCAATAATGTCACAAGATCATAAACAGCCATTTACAAGTGTGATTGTGCATCAAGCTAAGAGATTAATCAGTTCTTTACAATGGTAAACAATTTTACAACACCAAGTTATAGTCCAGCAATTTTATTTTAAATTCACAAGCTTTCGGAGACTTCCTCCTTCCTCAGGTAAACATTTACCTGAGGAAGGAGGAAGTCTCCGAAAGCTTGTGAATTTAAAATAAAATTGCTGGACTATAACTTGGTGTTGTAAAATTGTTTACAATTGTCAACCCCAGTCCATCACCGGCATCTCCACATCATGACTTTACAATGGTGGCATTGAGAACAACGGCAGTTTTATTGACAACTATCAGGTTAGTGTCAATGCACATGAATGGCCTTTGGAAGGCTGTAATACGATCTGCAAGCCAAAATATTCGGATTTTTGAGTACATTTTTAGTTTATTTTCACCCCTTTTATTGGTCATTTTGCAATATTTCAGAAATTGGAATGTGTGCTATTGGGCTCAGTTTCCTCCATAGCAGAGTGATTCAACACAATTTCAGTCATATAGACTTAGCAACATTAACATGTATTGTTAAGGAAAATAGATATTTGATCTTAGACCTTCCATTTGGTTATAATGTTGGTGGAGATGCAATATAGCGAGGCTTCTACCCATTGCAAGGATGCATCTTGACCCTGGCTCTGCCTGGGAATCTGACTCGGATTATCCAGAGAATGGCTACAGCAGGTGTGGAGGCCTGCTGCAGTGTAGCATGGCCAGTGGCCTGCATGCAGCCAGTTGAAGAAATAAAAATTTGCAATGTTTTAAAAAAAAATCCTAAGCCTTTATGGCCATTTAAATTTTAAAGGACCCTTCCACCTACTGTAACAACAATGGAGGTGTTCTCATCATTTGTCTGCCAAGGACAAATGATGAGAAATAAGTTAAATTATGTTTTTATTTCATTTGTAGCTAATTATAATATGCTGACCTATATTTGGACAGACATATTATATGCTCAATGTCACTTCACTGAAAATCCCAGAAGTATCAGGGGCTAGTGGGGAGGTAGCACAGTAGCTCCCAAAACAATTACTGACACACTTATATTGAGTCATGCCCGGAAACTTGCATAACTTGATGAAAAATCTAGGCCCTCGTTCTTAAGCTTGATAGGTTTTTAGAGTAATGCACTGTTTCTGTCCCCTAGATACAATAACAAAACGTATCGCATTGATGATATTGACTGGTCTGTGAAACCCACCAACACATTCAAAAAGGCAGATGGAACTGAAATCAGTTACGTTGATTATTATTCACAGGTGGGACAGATAAACCATAGAGAAATTTTCTGATACATTTTCTGATCAGTAGGTTCAATAAACTTGTTAACACTTGCCTAAAAATAGCATGATTAGGAATGTAGTACAAGTGCATTAGGAGTTCATATGAGAACTTTGCTGATGATAGAAGGAACATAGTAGGTTTATTTGATAGTGTGTGCTAGTTCAAGCTCTGTACGTTTTGTCTTAAGAGAAGGAAAATTAATTGAAAAAGGAGTAATGGGCAATTGTTAGTTGCAGTGTATTATGGCTGGATTAAATCTACTTTGACTTTAATAAATATAAAATTCAAGCCATTAAATAAAATGGTGATCATTTTGTAAGGAAATTAATTTTCCAGATGTATGACACAAAAGGTTAGATGTTTGGATAGTTAGGTGTTGGGCCGAAGTAAAATGAGTTGAATGTGGTTTCCCATGATGAACTTATTTGCATCATTATTCATAGCTTCCTGTGCAGTTTTGGCATTGAGAAGGAAGTTAGCCTAATTGGGGGCAAGCAGAAAATTGTGCTTTAGGTTAAAGTTAAAGGAATGTGTCATTTAAATGTAATTGCGGCATTGAGGGTGGGGGGCACATAGGGTAGGGGGGAATTTGGGTCATCTGGTGCCCATTTTTTAGGCACTCGCGACCAACTAAGCCTCGAAAATGGGGTCCGAGATGTGTGCGCACGCTTCCAAGAGTAAGTGCACAGGATGCCATCTTGGTAAAGAGGTTTGCGCGTGTGCGCCTAATGACCACCAGCAGCGTGCAGATAGGGAGATAATGTTGCGAATCAGTATACAACACTGATTTAGAGGGACCGCTACTATTTTGGAATTCCACACTCCATCCAATGCATTGTCTTAACCTCGCACAGCTGAACATGACTTAAAGGGCATGAAGGACTCCCCCCCACCACCAGCGGTATTTAAAGAGATCATACAGGAGTTACAGGTTAGTTGCTAGATTATTTCTTCTGGCTGCTGGTGCACGTGTACGTGTGCTTGGAGGTTTCTTAGACTTGGATAAAGTTTCAATACTCTACAGGGAGTGGGCTGCCTGGCTGACAGGCAACAGTAAGAGCACTGGTGGAGTGGCAGGGGTGGGAGCAGGAATGCTGTTATTCTGAGAGAGAACAGTAAGTTCGTGTTCCATGGAGCCACTGCCACTTGCTGCCTCCTGTTATGCGCCGCCTTCTCCTGCAAGAAAGAGGGAAGTGTGTCAGAGAGTCTTCTGCAAGATGTTTGGGTGATGTGGCTGTCATGGTTGAATAGCTGCCAGTGTGTGTGAACTGAGTTGTGGGTGTGAGGCTTGCACCTGTGCTAAGTGTGTGAGGATGAGATAAATCATATGATTCAAATGGTTGAGTACTGACTGAAAGACATTGTTGGTAGCTGGGTGATGGAGGTGTAGTGAATTGAGCAGTGGATGAGGCTAGTGGTGCAGTTGGTACGATATGCCACTTGAAGCTTGAACTCACTCACTTTGACAACTCATTTTAATTCATTGAACTTCTTCCTGCACTGCATTCATGTTCTTGAAGCTACGGTCCTGGCATTTACCTCCTCAGCTACTTCCCCTCAATGCCTCTTCAGCATATGTCTGGAGGGCCTCCTGCACCTCTGCAGATGCAGAATGCCCCTCCTTCTCTGCACCTCTTGCACAAGGCCTCTTGTGCATCATCAGAGAACCTTGGTGCACGTTTTCTCCCAGGCGCAGCCATTCTTCAAAGTTTCACAGCACAGATCCAGTTTTGAAACAACTCCCGCCACAATGTACCTCCCCTTTAAGCAGTGCAGACTATCTTTAAGTAGCGCGAGCCACTTGCAATATTGGGGCACTCTGCTGATGTGTGCAGCCAATCAACAGCGCAGGTAGCGCTGGCTACACGCAGTAATCCTTTAAAACTGGGTTCCGCCAGGACCACTCGGCTCCAGACCTCATTACAGCCTCGGTCCAAACATGGACAAAAGAGCTGAATTCCAGAGGTGAGGTGAGAGTGACTGCGCTTGACATCAAGGCAGCATTTAACTGAGTGTGGCAGCAAGGAGCCCTAGTAAAATTGAAGTCAATGGGAATCAGGGGGAAAACTCTCCAGTGGCTGGAGTCATACCTAGCACAAAGGAAGATGATAGTGGTTGTTGGAGGCCAATCATCTCAGCCCCAGGACATTGCTGCGGAAGTTCCTCAGGGCAGTGTCCTAAGGCCCAACCATCTTCAGCTGCTTCATCAGTGACCTTCCCTCCATCATAAGGTCAGAAATGGGGATGTTCACTGTTGATTGCACAGTGTTCAGTTCCATTCGCAACCCGTCAGACAATGAAGCAGTCCATGCCCGCATGCAGCAAGACCTGGACAACATCCAGGCTTCGACTGATAAGTGGGAAGTAACATTCACGCTGGACAAGTGCCAGGCAATGACCATCTCCAACAAGAGAGAGAGTCTAACCACCTCCCCTTGACATTCAGCAGCATTACCATTGCCGAATCTCCCACCATCAACACCCTGGGGGTCACCATTGACTAGAAACTTAACTGGACCAGCCACGTAAATACTGTGGTCACAAGAGCAGGTCAGAGGCTGGGTATTCTGTGGCAAGTGACTCACCTCCTGACTCCCCAAAGCCTTTCCACCATCTACAAGGCACAAGTCAGGAGTGTGATGGAATACTCTCCACTTGCCTGGATGAGTGCAGCTCCAACAATACTCAAGAAGCTCGACACCATCCAGGACAAAGCAGCCCACTTGATTGGCACCCCATCCACCACCCTAAATATTCACTCCCTCCACCACCGGCGCACCATGGCTGCAGTGTGTACCGTCTACAGGATGCCCTGCAGCAACTCACCAAGGCTTCTTCGACAGCACCTCCCAAACCTGCGACCCCTACCACCTAAAAGGACAAGGGTTGCAGGCACATGGGAACAATACCACCTGCACGTTCCCCTCCAAGTCACACACCATGCTGACTTGGAAATATATCGCCGTTCCTTCATCGTCGCTGGATCAAAATCCTGGAACTCCCTACCTAAAAGCACTGTGGGAGAACCTTCACCACGCGGACTGCAGCGGTTCAAGAAGGCGGCTCACCACCACCTTCTCAAGGGTAATTAGGGTTGGGCAATAAATGTTGGCTGGCCTGCCAGTGACGCCCACATCCCATGAACGAATTAAAAATAAACAGCAGGCAGCACGAATGTAGTGTGCCACCTGCATCGCTATGAACAGGCGCAGGTTAATAGTGCACCCTGTTCCCCGTGCCCGTTTTCAGGGATTATCCAATTTAACCCTCATATTCTTGGAAAGGCCAAAAAGATTGAAGAGGAAGATGGGTGACAATGACCAGGCACAAATGAAGTAAATGGAAACCTAATGTGGAGGCACAAAACAGAGTTTGTAGGTGTGATGGTGCAGCCCATATTTACACTCTTTTACACTATCATTACGCTCATTTCCAGGTCAGAAAGAAGCTGAAAACCAGAGCTATGATCTGTTCATCAGAGTGTGAAATAGTTTGACATGCAGCTTAATGTACCCTTGGAGCCTAAATCCCTTAGTGCCCCAAACCAGCTGCAATTCTGGCAGCGCGCAGGAACAGAGAGATCTGAGGACTGAAGTAAACTTGTCCTCAGGCCCGATCAGAATAAATCAGGCAATGTGGATGCAAATCAGGGGCCCCAACACAGCTTGCCTGCCGAGATTGTACAAGTTTAGGCTTGCGCTGAGCATCAGAGTTAAGTCCAGAAAGTGTGGGGGCGGGGGGTGGAAATCGGGAGGTGGGTGAAGCTGGGCAGAGCCGATGGAAGCCCACAGTTGTTTTGTGAAGCCAGGAGGAGCACTCCTGCTTCTTCCGACTCCACAAACTACGAAAAATGTTCCAAGTTATTGGGCCTATTTTGAGTGGCCTCCAGCGGTGCTTGGAAGGACTGCTGGTTAGGCAACTGAAGACCAGGAAATACTAGTTGGAGCTTATGCATCGCAAACTCCAACTAGGACAAACAAATTTAGAAATCCAAATCTGAAATGAGCACAGGAGCTCAATATCGAAATGGGGTTTGCGTTCACGGGTGAAATTTTCAAAATCAGGCAGGGTGTAAAACAGGCAGATTCACTATCGCCTGTGTTGCACTACCGCCATAGACCAATTTGACCTAGATGTTTATTTTGGTACTGGATATATTTTGTTAATAGCATCTTTCATTTTTGTTTGCACAGCAATATGATGCCTCCATCACTGATCTGAATCAGCCAATGCTAGTCAGCCAGTTAAAAAGTAAAAATTGTGACAAAGATGTGGTTCCACGTATAGCTCACCTCATTCCAGAGTTCTGCTTCCTCACAGGTAACAGGCAAAAGATTTCCAGACAATTGGCAGTTTTTCACACATGAGTGCTAAGAGGATACTTACTTATCGGAGTCATCCCCAATTTAGCCTGACTCTGTCATTAGGTGCCCACCTGTCTGGTTTAAAGCTGATCAGTCTGCTTTGGGCTGGCTAATTGTTAATTTTCATAATTGAAAGCCAGACAAACGCAAAATATGTTTTTTGTTTGTTACATTTTTAAAAGCAGTCCATGCTTCCATGAATGAGTCCATCCGCAACTCACTTCATGTTTTAGACATGACTGAAATACAGGCAAATCCTGTGGTTTACATCCTACTTAATGTTCATGGTCACAATCACCAGTAGCGCATTGATATCCTTAGTTAGCTAGACTCATTCAGAGAAATGTTCAGCATGAAACAAATGCCTAGAATTTCTGCAGGGTTCTCCTGATCTCCCACTGTAACTTCACCAGAAGTCCAGTGGATACCCTGGAGAAGCGGTGTAAATAGCCATTTACGCCACTTCTGTCGGGTTTCCACTGAAGTTACGCTGAGAGATCAAGAGAACCTCCAAAGAAATTTTACCCTAAAGATCTCTAGAACGTTCTTAACAGCCATAAAAAGTAAGTTTTGTATATTCTGCCTGACCCTCTTTGGTGTTTTGTAATTCCTTAAAAATTAATTTCTCTGTGCCCTTTTCATAGTCTGCACAATTTTAAGTCCATTAATGCTCTGCTGCAGAATTGATACCTCTAAACTCTTAGAAGTGATAGATAATAATGTCATTAGTGGACTCTAAGGTTGATTGTATTATTTGGGAAATGAATTAGGCACCAGAATTTCTAGCTTTGTTTTTGAAAAGTGCAGCTGATAAACCAATAATTCAAATTATGAGCTATATAAGTGTCAGTTCACACTTTCTTATTCATCAATCCATTGACTGTCCTAAACTTAAAACATTGTTGTAAGCAAAATTAAAGCCCATGGGATTAAAGGGGCAGTGGCAGCATGAATACAAAATTGGCTAAGGGACAGAAGTAGAGAGTAGCGGTGAACGGTTGTTTTTCAGACTGGAGTGAAGTACACAGAGGTGTTCCCAGGGGTTGGTATTAGGATCCTTGTTCTTTTTTATATATATTAATGACCTGGACTTGGGTATATAGGGTATAATTTAAAAGTTTGCAGATGATACGAAACTCGGGAATGTAGAAAACAAAGTGGAGGATAGTAACAGGTTTCAGGAGGACATAGACAGACTGGTGAAATAGGCAGACACATGGCAGATGAAATTTAATGCAGAGAAATGTGAAATGACACATTTTGGTAGGATGAATGAGGCGAGGCAATATAAACTATATGGTACAATTTTAAAGGGATACTGGAATAGAGCGGCCTGGAGGTGTATGTACACAAATCTTTGAAGGTGGCAGGACAAGATGAGATGGCTGTTTAAAAAATGCATATGGGATCCTGGGCTTTATTAATAAAGGCATAGAGTACAAAAGCAAGAAAGTTATGCTAAACCTTTATAAAACACTGGTTAGGCCTCAGCTGGAATATTGAGTTCAATTCTGGGTAACACACTTTAAGAAGGATGTCAAGGCCTTAGAGAAGGTGCAGAACTGGGATTATTCTCCTTAGAACAGAGGTTGAGGGGAGATTTGATAGAGGTGTTCAAGATCATGAACAGATTTGATAGAGTAAATAAGAAGAAACTATTTCCAGTGGCAGAGGGTTGTAACCAGAGGACGCAGATTTAAGGTGATTGGCAAAAGAACCAGAGGCGACACAAGGAAACATTTTTTACGCAGTGAGTCGTAATGATCTGGAATGCACTGTCTCAAAGGATGGTGGAAGCAGATTCAATAGTAACTTTCAAAAGGGAATTGGATAAATACTTGAAGGGAAAAAATTTACAGGACTATGGGGAAAGAGCAGGGGAGCGGGACTAATTGGATAGCTCTTTCAAAGAGTTGGCGCAGGCACGATGGGCCGAATGACCTCCTTCTGTGCTGTAACATACTATGATATTATGATTGGGCACTAACATAATGAATGAATATGTGGAGTCATATACAAAGGATCAGGAGAGCTAGAGATAGATTCAGCTCAACTGTTGACCAGCAGCTTATAAATTTGCCGTCATAACCTCCATCCTCAAAAGTCCACACATGACCCCTCCGGCCTTTCAATTTATCACCCCATCTGTAACTTCCCAATGCACCCAAATTTAAAATTCTCATCCTTATGTTTAAATCCTTCCTTGGCCTTACTTCTCCCTATCTTTGTAACTTTGTCCAGCCCTGTGGTGGGGAAGTTCCCAGGTAACCCTGGGAAGTCTACCCTTACAAGATTTCAAAGGAGTTCTTGCCGGTTGAGAGTTGGTGTAACTCCTATTTGAAAGGCCCCAAACCTTTACAAGTCAATGTTAACCATTTCCAGAGGAGGTCGATTCCCTCTTACAAAATGCTGTATTGCAAGCCAAAGACAAACTGAACTGACTTGATCGTTGGAACCTACCAAGGCCTCCTTGATGCTGCCCTTGATGCTACTCAGATTCTCCAGGATGATATCAGGATGTGTGCCACTAATGAACTGGTGGCCTGCTCTGTCCATGCAAATTACCCTGTCCCTGAGATTTGGAATAGGGTCTGGTCCTATCTACTTGGGCAGACTTAGGGCCCACTCCACCATCCTTCTGCTGGCTGAGTGGCCCTACAAAAATTTTGGAGCCATTGTCTTTGTTTTCATGCTGAATAAATAAAAGAGTTAATATTCACCAGATGTGGGCACTTCTAAAATCATCTTCAATTTTTTGTATGGTTTCCTGGGATCAGATGGACAATCATGGCATGCCTACCATTTGGAGTGGAGCTGCCCTGGCCCACACAGGGAGATTCCCTGTGATTGATGCCATCAGAATAGCCTAGCAAGAAGTGAAATCTTACTTAAGGTTCTTTTCACTCTCTTACAAATAATAATATTGATTAATTTTACCTCTACTTTTTTCCCACAGGGCTAAGTAACCAGGCCCGTTCTGATTTCCGTATAATGAAGGATTTGGCCGCAGAAACACAGCTGACTCCTCATAAGAGACAACAGAGACTGCATGAACTGATAGATAATATTCAGAGGTAAATAAGTAATTTATAGGACAAATGTTTACCTTAATTTTTAATTATCAATTTTGATACAAAGTGCCAAAATATTTTTTGTGAATTTCTTTATCGCCATGGATATTAGCATGGATGGAAGTGAAGTATATTAGCACTGGGAATGGAACACTTCCAATTCAGGTGTTCAGTGTAAGCATCGAGCACTCCCAGCTCAGGCTTGGCATAGTTAAATGCTGAGTAAATCTATCTCTACTCAGCCACAAACTCACAATAGAATCCCCAAATGCACTAGTTGATATTGTATTTATTCCCACACCAACTACTCCGTTAGGCTTTCTGAGTTAGATTGACTCTTCATTGCTAAATTAGGGGCAATGCTATGCACGTGTGGCCACTATAACAACTTCAACTTCTGTAGTGTTCCTAGGTACAGAGAGACGTCTCGGAGAGCTTTACGGGGTGGAGAAAAAACTGGATGTTGAACAAGAAGGAAACAGGGAATCAGAGAAGAGTTGGACTAAAGGCATGGAAAGGAGGGAAGGCCCGTTAGGATTTTGAAATCAGGTAGAGAAATGACCAGATGGAGTGAATTATGGATTTCCAGAGGGTGAGGGCATAGTAATGAAAGAGCAACAGTTGATGCAGCACAAGAAATGGATACAAGGAATAATCCAATGTTGGTATTGCAAAGGGCATGTGAAAGGGCATACAGTTGGAGGTGATCACTGAAATAGGGTGGAAGGATTTGAAAGGATGGATTTGGAGGACATAGATTTTGAAGGCAGTTTGCTGCAGCACAAGGCTTCACTGGAGCCTGGCAAGGATGTGGGTAATGGGAATCCAAATGTGAGTTAGGATTCGGACCATGGAATTTTCAATGAGTTATGATTTGTGGAGATAGGGAGGTCTGCAAGAAAGTATTAATGAAATTGAACCTCAAGTGGTATAGGCATAGTTTAGGGTTTTGAAGAAGGGGAAAGGTACAGGCCAAGTCAAATGATGTTATGAAGGTAGAAGAAGGCCGTCTTGGCTTGTTAAAAGAATAAGTGTGGGGAAGGAAGCTCAGTTCAAAATTGAGTAGTATACCAAGGAACTGGGTTAATATCCTATGTATCGAGTAAGATTCCACTGTGGAAAAAAATTCACGGTGCTGTTACTGGAATCCATGAACCAACTTGGTTCCCATTCAACTTTCAAAATTTTTATCAAATTTATTTACCTGCACATACATGGTGTAAGCAAAATATGTTCTCAGTCATAAATTATTTAGTCAGCCCACTTGTGTTATATTTGTTCATTTTTAATGTGTAGTACTGTCTTGGCCAGACACAGTCTCACTTGTGAAAATATTTATATTTCACCGTTGACTCTGGCATATTTATTCAAGTGTAATAATAAAGTCTTGCAAATGAAAGAAGTTTCATTACTTGCTGTAGCACAATGATTGCACAATGCAATAGTGTTGTGACGGAATACTTTCCTATTTACACCTACTGCTGTGTTCACATGCTCTATTCTGATAGTATCGGGAATTGTGCCTGGTACACAGAAATGAATTGCCCAACTTCAGTGCTGGAAAGCTGGTATATTATCTGGGGATACCCTTCCCTGATGTTACCAGAAAACTAAAACTGCTGATATTGTTAGCAGTAGCTCTTCACAATGGAAAGTAAATACTTTATATTTAAAGTACTCACCCCACAACTGGTGTTCTCCTTTAAATGTACAGCAAATAAAGTGTTCCTAAAAAATTGCCTGCTATAAGCAGCAACTTCAGCCTTCCTATATTTAATACTAATTAATATTACTCAGATACTCAGCGAGATCAATTGCTGTTAATAAAGCAGCAAAACAGCCAAGGATTAGCTCAGAAATAAAATTTGTCCCTTTGGCCACCTTGGCCAGACTGCCTTAACCCACCTCGCAGTGGAGCAGGAAGGTGACAGGACGGGTGCATCAGCAGCACCATAAATGGCATGGGCGCCTTGCCCCTTTTATGCAAATAACCCCGGCCCTGGGATTTGTTCCCTTATTGTGGATCTTGTTTACTGTGCCATAATATTGAATTTTCTAATCAGCTATGCCAGCTTAATTTCTACCCAGTGAGTGTGATTAACCTTATTAGAGGTATGATTAACCTTCATTCAAGAATGCAAAATAACACATTGCGAGTAATTTTATCCTAACTCGCCCAGTGGGAAACTGACGCCATCAGATCGGCTGCCGATTTTGCATGGTTGAAATCACTGGAAAGTAAAATCGAGCGGTGTTTAAATGGGCGGCTGATCTGATCACTTTAGTTTCACACTGGGTGAGTTAGGTTAAAATGATCCCTTTGTGTCAGCAAATAAAATAATCTCCTGAATGCCTTCATGATTTTGCCGGAAAGAGCAAACAGAGGATATCTTCCCCCAAGGTGCCTTATATGACGGTGTATAAATTCATACCCCATTGTGTCTACTTGAAGGCAGATGCATAATAAAAGAGTAAAATTCTGTCAATGTTCTTTACAGAAATAAAGTAGCACGGACAGAGTTGGAAGGTTGGGGTTTACGCCTTGATGAGCAGATCTCATTGGTAGGCCGTGTCATTCCTAGCGAGAAAATTCACATGCTTGATCATTCTGTGAGTATTCAGCTTTTGTTATGAACATAACAAGATTTTGCTTCCAAAAACATCATGATGATGAGTTGTGTAATATAACTTGCATCTCAGTGGATTATTCAATCTGTGGAAAAGGTAGTATTGCCTTTAATTTTCAATTTTTTTAACTTTGATGTCCCTTTACATAAGAACAGACGAAATAGGAACAGGAGTAGACCATACGGCCCCTCGAGCCTGCTCTGCCATTCAATAAGAGCATGGCTGATCTTCTACCTCAATTCCACTTTTCCGCCCTATCCTCATATCCCTTGATTCCCTTAGTGTCCAAATATCCATCGATCTCAGTCATGAATATACTCAAAGACTGAGCATCCACAGCACTTTGGGATAAAGAATTCCAAAGATTCACAACCTTTGTTGAAATGAAGAAATTTTTCCTCATCTCGGTCCTAAATGACCGACCCCTTATCTTGAGACTATGACCTCTAGTTCTAGACTCTCCAGCCAGGGGAAACAGCCCCTCAGCATCTACCCTGTCAAGCCCGCTAAGAATTTTATACCTTTCAATGAGATCACCTTTCATTCTTCTAAAATCCAGAGAATATAGGCCCATTCTACTCAATCTCTCCTCATAGGACAACCTCCTCATCACAGGAATCAATCTAGTGAACCTTTGTTGCAACCCCTCTAAGGCACGCATAACCTTCCCTAGGTAAGGTGACCAAAACTGTACACAGTACTCCAGGTGTGGTCTCACCAGAGCCCTACATAATTGCAGCAAGACCTCCATACTTTTATACTCCAACCCCCTTGCAATAAAGGCTAACATACCATTTGCCTTCCTAATTGCTTGCTGTACTTGCATGTTAACTTTCTGTGATTCATGTACAAGGATACCCAAATCCCTCTGACTACCAACATTTCTTAGTCTCTCACCTTTTAAAAAATATTCTACTCTTCTATTCTTCCTACCAAATTGGATAATTTCACATTTCCCGACCTGATACTCCATCTGCCACCTTCTCATCCACTCACTTAACCTTCTATATCTCTTTGTGTCCTCCTCATAGCTTACTTTCCCACCTAGCTTTGTATCGTCATCAAACTTGGATACACTACACTCAGTCCCCTCATCCAAGTCATTGATATATATTGTAAACAGCTGAGGCCTAAGCACCGATCCTTGCAGTCCCCGCTAGTTACAACCTGCCAACCCGTTTATTCCTATTCTCTGTTTTCTGTCCGTTAACCAATACTCAATCCACGCTAATTATTACCCCAATCCCATGAGTCCTAATCTTGTGCAACAACCTTTTATGTGCCACCTTATCGAATGCCTTTTGAAAATCCAAATATACTACATCCACTGGTTCCCGCTTATCTACCCTGCTAGTTACACTCTCAAAAAACTCTAATAGATTTGTCAAACACGATTTCTTTTTCATAAAACTGTATTGACACTGCCTAATCATATTATGATTTTCTAAGTGCCCTGTTAACTACGTCCTTAATAATAGATTCTAGCATTTTCCCTACTACTGATGTTAGGCCTATATTTCCCTGTTTTCTCTTTCCCTCCTTTCTTGAATAGCAGGGTTATATTTGCTATCTTCCAATCCATTTGAACTGTTCTAGAATCTAGGGAATTCTGGAAGATCTAAACCAATGCATCCACTATCTCTGCAGCCACCTGTTTTAAAACTCTAGGATAGAGGCCATCGGGTCCAGGGGATTTGTCGGCTTTTAGTCCCATTAATTTCTCCAGTACTTTTTCTTTACTAATCTTAATTACTTTAAGTTCCTCACTCTCATTAGTCCCTTGGTTCCCCACTATGTTTTTTGTGTCTTCTACTGTGAAGATAGATACAAAATATTTGTTTAATGTCTCTGCCATTTCGTTATACCCCATTATAATTTTTCTTGTCTCTGTCTCTAAGGGACCCACGTTTACTTTCGCTAATCTCTTTTTTATATACCTTTCTATACTAGAAGCTCTTGCAATCTGTTTTTATATTTCTTGCTAGTTTACTCTCTTATTCTATTTTCTCCATCTTTATCAATTTTTTGGTCATCCTTTGCTGATTTCTAAAGCCATCCCAATCCTCAGGCTTGCTACTCTTCTTGGCAACGTTGTAAGCCTCTTCTTTTAATCTAATACTATCCTTAACTTCCCTAGTTAGCCACGGTTGGATCATTTTTCCTGTGGAGTTTTTATTCCTCAATGGAATGTATATTTGTTGAGAATTGTGAATTATTTCTTTAAATGTTTGCCATTGCTTATCTACTGTCATATCTTTTAATCTAATTTCCCAATCTACCTTAGCCAACTTGCCCCTCATACCTACGTAATTGGCTTTGTTTAAACTTAAGACCCTAGTTTCTGACTTAACTACATCACTCTCAAACCAACCAGTGTTTTCTGCAAACAATATCCTTAATATCTGCATTTTATGTCAAAACTTAAGAAAATAGAGTTGAAATTAGAGTCAGAATTGTTATCATATGAACACTTAGGAGACTAAAATCGAATTCCTTTCTCCATTATTTAAACAAAGGCATGAAACTGTTAAATATGAACCATTTGTCCTGTTTATTTCCCATTTGCAGTGCCAGCCAGTGTCCCCGGTAGACTGGTCCAGGGATACTCGAAGCTCAAGGATTATTGGCAGTCAGCCACTCCAAGACTGGCTGATGGTTTTCAGTCAAAGAAGTTGTGAAGCTGCTGGGAAGCTTTTGGCATGCCTTAGAAAAGTAGGACCACCAATGGGCTTTTCAGTTGAGAATCCAAAAATGTAAGTCCAGACCGACAGTGAACGAACGAAGGAGAGGTTAATCCTCGGAGTAAACATTATTAGGACAAAATGTTGCACTTTGGAAATGTTTTCAACAGTAGAAAGGAAAATTGCCATGCTGTGTCAGTCAACATGTTCATTCATTGTTCAAGGCTATCACCATGTATGGCTCTCTGCCCTGCAGTGGACAGTAGAATACATATTGCCAGGGCTCTATGATATTGAGAACAGGTTGTTAGTTCTGATATATTGAGATAGTTGTGGTATCTCATCACTCTTGACTTCCACTGATCCACCCCCTCCAAAGCCTTGACATCCTTCCTAAAATGTAGTGCCCAGAATTGGACACACTACTCCAGCTGAGGCCTAACCAGTGTTTTATAAAGGTTTAGCATAACTTCCTTGCTTTTATACTCTGTGCCTCTATTTATAAAGCCAAGGATCCCATATGCTTTTTTAACAGCCTTATGAATTTGTCCTGCCACCTTCAAAGATTTGTGAATGTGAACTCCAGATCACTGTGTTCCTGGCACCCTCTTTAAAATTGTATCACTTATTTTATGTTGCCCCTCCTCATTCTTCCTTCCAAAATGCATCACTTCACACTTCTCTGCGTTAAATGTAATTTGCCATGTGTCTGCCCATTTCACCAGTCTATCTATGTCCTCCTGAAGTCTGCTACTAACCTCATCACTGTTTACTACATTTCCAAGTTTTGTGACATCTGCAATCTTTGAAACTATGCCCCCTATACTCAAGTCCAGGTCATTAATTTTTATCAAAAAGAACAGTGGTCGTAATACCAACCCTTGTGAGACACCACTGTACTTCCATCCAGTCTGAAAAACAACCGTTCACCACTACTCTCTGCTTCCTGCCTCTTAGCCAATTTTGTATCCACGCTGCCACTGCCCCTTTAATCCCATGGGCTTCAATTTTGCTAACAAGTGTATTATGTCTCACTATATCAAAAACATATATACACATCAACTGCACTACCTTCTTCAACGCTCTCCGTTATTTTATCGAAGAACTCAATCAAGTTTGTCAGACACAATTTGGGGGTTCTATTGGATAACTCCCGAAAACGGGCACTGGGATTGCGGTGCGCGATTAACCCATTCCCGCTCATTGTGACGCAGGCAGCATGTAACATTCGAGGTGCCTGGTCATTTGAATGATTGCTGCATGCAGCCAGCGCTGTATGTGCTGTTGATTGGCTGCATGCAGGGGAGGTGCATCGTGGCTGCAGGAAGTGCTGGAAGTCCAGTGAGAAGTAAATCTGTGTTGGAATATAGTGAAGAATGGCTGCGCCTGCGAGAGAGCGTGCACCAAGGTTATCGGATGATGCACTTGGAGGCCTTGGTGGAAGAGGTGGACAGAAGAGGGGCATCTTATATCTACAGGGGGGCAGGAGGCCCTCCAGACATATGCTTAAGAGGCAGTGGGAGGCAGTAGTGGACGAGGTCAATGCCAGGAGCATTGCACAAAAAACATGATGCTGCGCAGGAAGAAGTTCAGTGATTTGACACGAGTGGTCAAGGTGAGTGAGTTCAAGTGGCATATCCTCCCAACTGCACCACTAACTGCATCCACTGCTCCACTTACTTCACCCACCTACCAACAAACTCTTTCAATCACTACTCAACTCTTCAAATCAGATGCTTCATTTTACCCTCACACACTACCACTGTTGCAAGCAGCACACCCACAAATCACAGGTTCCGCACACTGACAGCTATTCAACCATGACAGGAGACTCTTGCAGGAGACTCACTGATACACTTCCCACTTTCTTGCAGGAGAAGGTGGCACATAACAGTAGGCAGCAGGAAAGAGCTGGGGGTGGAGAGGCGCTCCTACAAGTCCTCACCCCCCATGGAGGAGACAGTGCTGGCCATCATTGGTAGGGCCATCGCTGAGGCCGTGACCACTGGCAGTGCTGGAGATATCGATGATGAGGGTCTCTGCATACCAAATCCTCCTTCTTGCTTCCCATTTCGCCCTCATCCCACAACCTTTTCTGACTCTTGCTGCAGATGGTGGAAGCACGCTCATCTTACTTTCTCCTCTCCCCTCACCACAACTCAACCTGTGTCCCTTTGTCATATCAGATACGCAAGAATTGGAACCTGCCCAGTCAGAGGAGCCAGAAGAAGGCGACAGTGATGATGAAGACACACCGTCACTCGATCTTACACTCGCAGCCACCAGCTCAGAGACTGACACTGCGTGTAGTTTAGAGGCTAAGATAGAGGAGGGATCTACACGTGGTGAGTCACCGGGCATGTGCGCAAGAGCCAGGACGGGGGGAATGGACTCCACAGGTACCAGCTCGCCAGAAGGCGAGGGCGCACACTAGTTCTGTTGCCGAGGAGTCAGATGATGACATTGATGTGCCAGGCTACAGAAGAAGGCTGATGGGTGTACACAACCAAATGCTTGATGCACTGGAAAGCCTGCCAGAAAGCCTGCACATAATGTCAAGGGGCATGGAGGAGTCCAGCTTCAATTTGGCACAGGGCTTTGCACAGAACTTGGAACCCATCCCTTCCCACATGGAATGGGAGGTCACCTCCATCAGCACACCTGTGGAACCTACCATGACACAGCGTCTGATGTCACATCTTCCACTGCAGCACAAACATCTCCCATCAAAGGTCCGACTGCTGCAATGGCAGCTCAGACTGTGCCTTGAAAGCTCAGACTACTGCTATCATGGCTCTGGGTACCACTGTTGAAAGGGCGTTACAGCACTCCAGCAATCTGTTCTCCAGCAGATCACCAGGATTGCTGAGGCGCCGTCCCGGGAGAGTGGCAGTGGCGGCATGGCAGTTGAACCTGCTGTCCTCTCTCAGGATGACAGCATTCCTGCTCCCACCCCTCCCACTCCGCCAGTGCTATTGCCGTTGCCTATCAGCCAGCCAGGCCAGACTGCTACAACCCAGGCTAAGATGGTGCAGGCTGAAGCCGGGCCCTCCCAGTTCAGAGCTGCTCAAGGTCATCCTCCAAGGCCATCTGCACTCTCCTCAACTGAAGGTCAACAGCCTTCCACCACCCATGTTCCAGCCACTGGGAATGCACCTCGTAGGAGCACTAGGAAATGTAAAAGCACACGAATGATAGGCACTGAGGGAGTGCACAAGGGTGAATAGTCTCATTTTGTTTGCATAATTTCATGTATTAATTTATAAACATGGATTTGAATTTGCATTTGGTGGTGGTTTTTATTTCTGCGATGAGCTGCGGGAGGAACCAATGTGTAATCATAAGGAGAAAGATTTGATGATCATGTGAGAGAGGAAAGGTAAGGAGTTAGGGTTAGGGTTAGGGTTAGGACTGTTGGTAAATGAGGCGGTGCCGTTGATATTGGTATTGCTCATTAATAATCTGATCATGCAAAGCCCTGGCAAACTGGGCCTGTTTACCTTGTAGCCTCCCTGCCTTGTCCTCTTCCGTCTCTTCCTCTGCCAATTACATAGTATGGGGGGCGAGTTGGCTAAGGTTGATTGGGAAATTAGATTAAAAGATATGACGGTAGATAAGCAATGGCGAACATTTGAAGAAATATTTCATAATTCTCAACGAATATGCATTCCATTGAGGAATAAAAACTCCACAATAAAAGATTTCCATCTGTGGCTAACTAAAGAACTTAAGGATAGTATTGGATTAAAAGAAGAGGCTTATAATGTTGCCAAGAAGAGTAGTAAGTCTGGAGATTCAGAGAGTTTTAGAAACCAGCAAAGGATGACCAAAAAAGTGATAAAGAGGGAGAAAATAGAATATGAGAGTAAACTAGCAAGAAATATAAAAACAGATTTTAAGAGCTTCTACAAATATGTAAAAAGGAAGAGAGTAGCAAAAGTAAACATTGGGTCCCTTAGAGGCTGAGACAGGAGAAATTATAATGGGGAATAAAGAAATGGCAGAGACGTTAAACAAATATTTTGTATCTGTCTCCACAGTAGAAGACACAAAAAACATACCAGAAAAGTGGGGAACCAAGGGTCTAATGAGAGTGAGGAACTTAAAGTAATTAATATTAGTAAATAAAAAGTGTTGGAGAAATTAATGGGACTAAAAGCCGACAAATCCCCTGGACCTGATGGCCTCCATCCTAGGGTTTTAAAAGAAGTGGCTGTAGAGATAGTGGATGCATTGTTTGGGATATTCCAAAATTCTCTAGACTCTAGAACAGTCCCAGTGGATTGGAAGGTAGCAAATGTAACATTGCTATTCAAGAAAGAAGGGAGAGAGAAAACAGGGAACTTCAGGCCAGTTAGCCTGACATCAGTAGTAGGGAAAATGCTGGAATCTGTTATTAAGGACGTGGTAACGGGACACTTCGAAAATCATAATATGATTAGGCAGAGTCAACACGGCTTTATGAAAGGGAAATCGTGTTTGACAAATCTATTAGAGTTTTTTCAGGATGTAACTACCAGGGTAGATAAGCGGGAACCAGTGGATGTAGTATATTTGGATTTTCAAAAGGCATTCGATAACATGCCACACAAAAAGTTGTTACGCAAGATAAAGGGTCATGGGGTTAGGGGTAACATATTAGCATGGATAGAGGATTGGTTAACGGACAGAAAACAGAGAGTAGGAATAAACGGGTCATTTTCAGGTTGGCAGGCTGTAACTAGTGGGGTGCTGCAAGGATCAGTGTTTGGGCCTCAGCTATTTATGATCTGTATTAATGACTTAGATGAGGGGACCGAGTGTAATGTATCCAAATTTGCTGATGGTACAAAGCTAGGTGGGAAAGTAATCTGTGAGGAGGTCACAAAGAGTCTACAAAGGGATATAGACAGGTTAAGTTATTTTGCAAGATGGTGGCAGATAGAGTATAATGTGGGAAAATATGAGGTTATTCACTTTTGTAGGAAGAATAGAAAAACAGAATATTTTTAAATGGTGAGAAACTATTAAATGTTGGTGTTCAGAGGGAATTGGGTGTCCTCGTACACGAAACAAGAAAGTTAACATGCAGGTACAGCAAACAATTAGGAAGGCAAATGGTATGTTGGTCTTTATTGCAAGGAGGTTGGAGTACAAGGGTAAGGAAGTCTTGCTGCAATTGTACAGGTCTTTGGTGAGACCACACCTGAAGTACTGTATACAGTTTTGGTCTCTTTACCTAAGGAAGGATATACTTGCCTTAGAGGCTGTGCAACAAAAGTTCGCTCGATTGATTCCTGGGATGAGAGGGTTTTCCCATGAGGAGAGATTAAGCAGAGTGGGCCTATACTCTCTGGAGTTTAGAAGAATGAGAGGTGTCCTCACTGAAACATAAGATTCTGAGAGGCTGCTTCCCCTGGCTAGAGAGTCTAGAACTAGAGGACATAGTCTCAAGATGAGGGGTCAGCCATTTAGGACTGAGATGAGGAGGAATTTCTTCACTCAGAGAGTTGTGAATCTTTGGAATTCCCTACCCCAGAGGGCTGTGGATGCTCAGTCATTGTGTATATTCAAGGCTGAGATCGATAGATTTTTGGGCTCTAAGGGAATCAAAGGATACAGGGATTGGGCAGGAAAATGGAGTTGAGGTCGAAGATCAGCCGTGATCTTATTGAATGGCGGAGTAGGCTCGTGGGGCCGTATAGCCTACTCCTGCTCCTATTTCTTATGTTCTTATGTTGCTCAGGGTGTCACCTCATAAGTGGTGGCAATGGCTGTTCCCTCTAAATGGCAAGGTTAGGCAGAATACAACAACAAGTCTTGATACCCGCTCAACTGAGTACTGCAGGGCTTCTCCAGATCGCTCCAGGCAGCAGAAACGTTGTTTGAGGACGCCTGTAGTCTGCTCAATGATGTTCTGTGTGGCAGCATGGCTCCAGTTGTAGGCCTGCTGTGCACATGTGTGTGCGGTCTGGACCGGAGTCATGAGCCACTTCATGAGGGCATAACCATTATCGCCCAGTAGCCAGCTTTTAACTTGTTGTGCTGGTTGAAATATAGGTGGCATCAGATGGCTGTGGTTCACTAAAGAGGTTGTGACTGAAATTTGTCAACAACTGCAGCCTCAGAGCAGGGCAAGAACAGCATTGCCTGTGGCTATCAAGGTAACCGCGGCACTTAATTTTTAAGGCTCTGGCTCCTTTCAGGCTGCTGCTGGAGATATAAGCAACATCTCACTTTTTGCAGTGCACTGCTATATAAGGAGGTCACTAAGGATCTGTACACACTCAGAAAAAGATTAATCTCATTCCTTCTTACCAGAGACAAGCAGCAGGAGTGATCACAAGAGTTTGCTCGCATTGCAAGTTTCCCCATGGTGCAGGATGCCATTGACTGCACCCATATTGCTATGCATGCTCCACATCTGAACTCGGCTACATTCATGAACAGAAAGGGATTCCACTCCCTCAATGTGCAGCTGGTGTGCGACCACCCACAGCACATCATACAGGTCAATGCTCGCTATCCTGGCAGCAGTCATGATTCCTTCATCCTGCGACAGTCCTCCTGCGCATTTCATGTCGGAAGTCCCCGAAACGTTTTCGGGGTTTAGGCATCCGTGTAGCGCCTACAAAATGTGTGCTACACGGCCCAATTTCGCCCCCTGTGTCTTTAACAGATCCATGTTGGCTGTCATTTATTAACCCATGTTCTTCCAAGTGACAATTCATTTTGTCCCAGATTACAGTCTCTAGAAGGCTGACTGGCCTGTAGTTACCAGGTTTATCCCTCTCCCCTTTCTTGAACAGCTGTGTAACATTTGCAACCCTCCAGTCCTCTAGCCCCACACCCATATCCATGAACAAATGGATATGGGAGTGGGGCCAGGATTAAATCCAGGATTAAAAGATTGTGGTCAGAGCCTCCACTATTTCGACCCTTCCCTCAGCAACCTAGGATGCATCCCATTTGGACCAGGTGACTTTTCTACTTTGAGTGCTGCCAACCATTTAAGAACCTCCTTAATAAATAAATAAATATTTATTTCCATATATATTTTCTTTCAATAATAATGCTTGGATGTACATGTTTTCTATTCTCATTGCATTTGGGTTGCTAAACTTATTGCATTAAACAGTTATTTCTTACCATTTGGTTTGTTATGCGTTTACAGGGTGCAAGTAAATGAAAGTCCCACATCCTTAATACAAGCTTTGAGGCATCACATCGAGCCCAGTACTCAGCTGGTAAATATGCAGACTTTATCTGTCATTATTCATTGCTAAGAGGTAGCACAAAGCTTTTTTAAAAAAATAATTTCAACACTACTTTTTTTTTTCATTTGAATATTCTTGGTGAGCACTAGTAACTTAAAATAGGCAGGTTTTCTCTGGATGTAGTGTTCTGACAACCTGTGCTGAGCTTTTGAAGAATGTAACTCTTCCATTTTACGTTGGTTGCACTCTGTACCATAAGTTCACTTCATATTTGTCTCTTGACCAACACCACTAAAAAAATGTATCTGGTCATTATCACATTGTTGTTTGTGGGAGCTTGCTGTCCGCAAATTGGCTGCCACGTTCCCTACACCACAACAGTGATTACACTTCAAAAGTACTCCTTTGGCTGTAAAGCACTTTGGGGTGTCCTGAGGTCGTGAAAGGCGCTATATATAAATGCAAGTCTTAGTATTTGAAAACTAATATATCAGTAACTGCCTATCTAAAATTGATCAGTTAACACCTGAACTTGCAATAAACCCATTGTCCAGCATTGATCAGATAATGTGATAGATACTAATAACCTTAAAATAATTATTTGACTCAGCAAGTTGTTTATTCATGGGCCATTAAATTTGTTGAAACTACGGCACCTATATACTAATTTAAGTTTTACAGTTTACAGCATAGATTTTGTTTTCTCAATTGAAATAGGAAATAACTCTTAACACCTGCCCGTGAAACAAAACACTTGTTTCAATAACCCTGCAGAAAAAGCACACAAAAGTAGGCTCCAAGGGGAGGCACAGTGATCGTAAACAGTAAGAGAGTTGTCAGATTTGTTGTCAGCGAGATGTTTCTGTTACTGATGGGATTTGTGCAAAATGATTTGGGGAAAGGGAGGGGAATGTCTGTGCAAAGGAATATCAGAATGATCTCCAAATGGAAGCCTTGGTAGTTGTGGAGGGGACTGCAATGTCAGCAAGCAACTGAGTTGCGTTTGTTGCCAAAAGGGGACTATGATGGCAGGATTCATTTGGCACCTAACTTGGACGTTAGTCAATTTAAGGGAGCTTTATGAGTTATGCCCACAGCTGGCATAACTCAGTCCTTGGTTACTGAGGGAGGCATAGCCTTCTGAAACATGGCCTGGAGTTAGCAACGAAGTAGCCCATTTGGGTCTGCAGACTGGGCGGCGTGGGTAGTGGGCACCTGCTGTGCCTGTGCAGCCTGCCATCTCTGCGGCGGTCTACCCAGTCCTCTTCTTTCTTCCCAGTGCAGAGGAATGAAGGGGGTGGGATGTGCTAAGGGATACCCCATTTGTTCCAGAGGCTCAGACTGCCCAGATTAAACCTAAAATAATTAAGTTTTAAAATAAACTTTACAAATACTTAAAGAAATTTAAAACCATGAAAATAAACTTTAAAAACTTAAATGCGCTTTAGAAAAATTAAAATTAAAATGTTAAAATAATTACCTGCATGTTGCACCAGGTCCTTTGTGGCCTTTAACTGTGCAGAACTTGAGGCCTGCCACAAGCAGCCACTGAATAGGGGAGGGAAATGGGTCCTCGAAATAAACCTTACCCACCTACTGTTATTTTCTTGTGATGGGTGAAGCACATGTTGGCCAATTAATGACTGCTCCCAGCAGACTCCAAGAAAATGGCTGTGTAAGGATTTTGGGGTGGGGATCTGAATTTGGGACTGGCTGTGCAATTTTCCTCTGTCGCCCTCTCCCCCTGCCAGAAACTGATGACAAAATTCAGGAAAACCTAGCCTAAAATATTTGCACGGCATAAATACTATAAGCTGAATAAAACTATCCATGGATATGATGGGGTATAAATTAGTCTGGTCCTGAAGTGAGGCCCGAGGATCGATAGCAATCAGTCCGCGGGCCTCATCCGCTTACTCGATGTAAACTGGCAGCGCCTCCACAGGCAGCTCACCCCACAGGAGAAAATGATTTACGGCCGCCTGCCTCACCGGTAGCAGTCCTCAGCTAAGTCCCAGGAGAGGGGTATGAGCTGGCCCTGGGGGTAGGGGCGGCGGTGATCGTGTCTCCTATGGGGTCGGGGGAGCACTCCTGCTCCTCTTAGCTCAATAGGAAGGTGTTCTTGGATTTTAAAAAAAAATCTTACCCTTGGTTGGCGGCCACAGGGGCCGCTGAAGAATCCTGAGTGGGGCAGGCCTGTCGCCAGCCCCGCTCATGAGGTGACCAATCGCTCCAAGGAGTCCTTTAACAGGTGCTAGGCCCCTAATTTACATATTGAAGGGCCTAGAGCCTGTTTTGGGTGTCTGCCCGGGAGCGCCTGAAGAATGGTGCAACACATACTAATTTCTTCCCTGATATGTTCTTCACAACTGATGATCCTTTTCTTGAATTGTAGGTGTTGTGCATCCTGTCCTCAAATCAGAAGGATAATTATGACTGCATAAAGAAATTCTTGTGCGTAGAAATGCCAACTCCAAGTCAGTGTGTGGTGGCCCGTACTTTGAACAAGGCGAATATGATGAGTATTGTCACTAAAATTGCTTTGCAGATGTCCTGCAAAATAGGTGGAGAATTGTGGATGGTAGAGATTCCCGTGAGTACTCAGTCCAAGATCTTGCCTAAAGCTAGAGTTTGTCTTTTTTGATACTTTGTAATTGGCCTGCATTGAATTCAACTTGTCCACTGTTCCCTTTTAAGTTGCATTAACAATCTGATCACTTCTAAACATTTCTATACATTTTTTTCAAGTATTCTCTAAATGGATGCTCCCTTGAATCTATCTGATTGCAGATGGTTGATTTTCGACACGTACATTTGCATTAGTTACATTAATGCTGCTCCACTTTTCTGTATTTTTGGTCTGTATAATGAGTTTTCACATTTTAGTGAATTTGGGGATTTTATGCCATTAATACAAGTTGCTAAAGAAATATGTGGGCAGATTATTGGCTGTTTTCCATCATGATTACCCAAGTCATTATCATCAGTGAGGATGGAAGCTGTACTTGCCTGCAGTCCCATACTTGTTCAGGCCATATTCCCAGATGTACAGAAAGATCCTGTGATCAAAGACCCATAGAAAGAGGAAATGCAGCAACTTCCTCTATAATTTGAAGTTTACACACAGATTTGTTATATTTTTTCTTCTTATTTAACTCTTATATTATTGGTAGTACATTTGCATGTGAGTGATGTGTTTTGTGCTAATTTCAGAAATTAAACTTTATTCTACAGTTAAAATCTCTGATGGTGATTGGTATTGACGTTAACCGTGATACACTCAAAAAGGGGATATATGTTGGATTTGTGGCAAGTATCAACAGCACAATCACAAAGTAAGTTCAGTTTAGACTCATTGTGGGATGGGGGGTGGAGGGGGGAAGTTTTAACCCCCAAGAACGGGTGGGTAAGGGGCAGGTGGATACATAAAATAATTGATTTTTATGTGCGACCGCAACCCGGCTCCAACTTCCGGGTTTAAAGGTGGCGCGTTTGGATGCGTGGGAGTAACCTACTCGCTGCAGTCAGGACCCTAGGCAGGCGGCTAGATATCACAGCAGTTAACATCCTTTTGAGACGTTAATTAGGTCTTTTTAAATTGATTTTTATTGTCCTTTAAATTTAACGTCTCCAGCGCGGGTTTCCCAGGGCTTGTGAATCTTGTCAGTGAAAAGGAGGCGAGAAGGTCCAGATCATGAGGTAAATGCCTTTATTGGACTGTTTGTGGGCCAGGAGGAGCAGGAGTGTTTCCTTCAGCCCAACAAACTTACCTGCCATGATCGGACCCCCACAAACGGCCGCCCCCCCCCACCCTGAATGTTGGAGACCCACTCCACCCCCATGCTCTGTCCGAGACTCCCCCCGATGTCTGACTGCTCACCTCCACAACGATCTCCGACTCACCCCACCCACCGCACCGTGATCGCTCCCCCCATCCAACCCCAAAGATCTCAATCTCTCCGTGGCCCCTCCATACAAACTCCGGCTTACCTTCCATCTGCTCCCTGGCTGCTTTCCCGCACGACAGGCAACCAGCCTATCAATCAAGCTGGCTATCGGGCGAGAAACCATTTGAAAAATTTTAAAACAGATCCTACCGTTAAGTTCGGTAGGATCTGCGAGAAACCCTTACTTCCGGGTCCACAAACCCTCCCTCCCTCCATCTTTCCTGGCTCCAAATTAAAATTCAGGCCATCTTACCAAATGTCAACCCCTCAAGTATTACATTTCTATGGCAACTTTCAGAATACATGCATGCTTTTGTCCTCCAGTAGTAATTTCTGCTAAGATTTTCTGATGCTCGATCTTTCCAGGACCCAGATATGCTGGGTCCAGGACTTGTGCCTAAGATTACTGTGGTCATTGTTGGGGGAGAAACATCCAATCACCCCAAACAAAGCCATTGACATTGAAGGGGCAGAGCTCTCAGGAGTTCCTGCATCTTTAGCCTTTCATAAGCCTGATGCTTCTTCTGAAATCTGCTGAAAAGGAAGAGGCCTAATGGCCTCATGATCAGGGTTAAGTGAGGTCCACCTTGGAGGTCCAGGCCTGCGTAGTGGCCTGGATCCCTGAAGAAAGACAAGGAATTCTTTTTAGTTGTTTTTATCAAACCACATACAAAGAGGGCTAAGAACCACATTCATTCTTCTTTCTGACAAGGGCAGGGCCTGGGCGAAGCTGGGAAACCATTACCAACACCCCCCCCCCCCCCGCCCAAATCCAGATGGCAGCAGAGTTTCTGGACTGTGTGAGATGTGTTTCTAGTGAATTTCTAGTGCTTTTTGGTTGCACTGCCCTTGTCCCACACTGGGCGGGGGGATTGGGGGGAGAGGAAAATATGCCTCATAACATCTGAAAGATTTGCAAACCAAAACTGTGTCAGCTGTGAAGATATAAATGTCCTTGCACTTTGAAATACATTACTGTTGACAGCAGCTTATAAAATGTATATCTGAAGGAAGAATTACAGTGAAGGTTGGATTGTTTTTGCGTTTCCTGTAAATTTCCACTGTCTGTTACTATATATATATATGACAGAAGAAAGTCTTTTTCAATTGAAGTAATTCTTAACCCAAAAAGAAAATATTTCCCATTGAGATGTGGTATAGCATTTGGATGTTTTTTGGCCAGTGAATTGTTAATTCCCATTTCATCTTATCTGATACATCAACATGGATGCATAGTTCAACCATTTAAAACAGATTTAACCCTTTTTTCCTGTTTCTTAATCAATCTTACAATTGATCAGTGTAATAATCAGAAAAGTTCAATGGTGTGAATTTGAAGTCATAGTGTTACTTTTGTCTTGGATTGACTGGATGGATTGTTTTCTGCAGATGGTTTTCCCGCTGTGTCTTCCAGTCTTCCAGTGTAGAGGTGGCTGATTGTTTGAAGGTTTGCATGAAAGGTACTGATTTTTACCCCCTTTTTACTTTTTTCATCCTATTAAAAATAAGCACTGTAAATTTTGGATGCTGATGGCACATGTATAGCTATTTGGGTATTATAATGTAGCGGTTATGGAGTTGGATGATGACCCAGCATTTGTAAGTTCAAAATCTACTTTAACAAATTGATGAAATTGAACTAAAAAAAATCTGATAATTTGTGGGCTAGAGCTGTACCAGACCTTAAGCATGAAAGTTTCTGGATTGTGTAAAACCTCAACTGGTTCACTAATGTCCTGTGTGTGTGTGCGTGTATGTGTGAGAGAGAGAGTGAGGAGGCTGTCACTAATGCTCTGCGTTACGGAGAAGCTTTCTCTGATAATGATGCAAAGAATGGCTTTGGACTCTGCCATCTGGAACAAATCTCCGGAGATTCTTTACAGTGCCTTCATATGGTTCTAATGCTGTGCAAGCATTTGTCTTTTTGTGGCAGGAATGCTGAGAACATTGTCTGAATGCTCAATAGCCAGGTCTGATATCTCCTAAGCCTCTGCTCAAGTACATCACATTTCACCTCCAATATCTCTCAATTCCAATTGAGTTGTGAATCACCTTGGGCCCGATAATAATGCAGAGGAGGGATCTAAAGGGACAGGGGGGGGCGGTGGCGTTAACGCGCGACAAACACACAACATCGTGGGATGCATAGGAATGTCTGATTTCAATAGGGATGCTTCATTATCATTTAATTCTGGGCTTTGCGTCTCCACTGCGTGTGAGCAGGCGTGATGCGGACCAGCATGACACAATTTCACCTCGACTATTTAAAGGGCCACTTCACAGATGTAGTGTGGAGGAGGTTTGAAGTTCTGTGGATTGTGTCGTATGAAGTTCAAGTTGAGAGATGGAATCAAGGTGAGCAAAGGCTGCACCCAGAATCAATTGCACTTCCCTGGACGTACTGCTGGGTGCAGTAAAGGAGAGAAAGGAGGTCCTCTTCCCTAGCAATGGGAAAAAAAACTGCTACCTCAACAAAGAAGGCGTGGTTGGAGGTGGTCCAAGAAGTGAGCAGCAGAAGTTTTGTCATGAGGACTTGGATGCGTTTTAATGACCAAGCCAAGTTAGGAAAGGTGAGCAAAGTCGCTCTGTCTTGTCAAGCGTACTCCATTCACATCACTCCTCACAGCCACTTAAGTTTCAGTAGCACCCATCATTTCCTTTCTATGCACTTCCTCACCTCCTCCTTCCTCCAGCCACCACTGACTCTCACCCAAATCCTTATGTAATGTGATACCACCTCAGTCAGCTCCCAATGATTCTCAGCACACGTCATCAAAAATATGCCAGTGCCATTCACGATGATAGTCACCCTTACCGAATGCATTGCATCCATCGGATGCACACGTGCCTTACAGCCACTCATAAGTCTGTCATACCCCCTTGTAGAAGAAGAGAGCGCAAAATACAAGGGAGAGGGAGAAGGAGAGGACCGGAGGTGGACCCCACAGATCGTGGAGCTCACAAATGCCAAACAGGAGGCTTTGGGCATAAGCGGCACATCAGCGTCCCTGACCATCGGAGATGGAGAGATTGTGACTTCATTGCTGCAAGGTGACAAAATTAATCTACGCAATCCACATCTCCTACAAAACTAAGTCACCTTGACTTGAATTCAGCACCGGGTGAAATATGATCACCGTAATCATGCTGAGTTACAACATTTTTACATTTCCGTGATTAAATAATATCCGACTCTTCTCTTCTCCAAGGCCATCATGTGAAAAACAGCAGCCCCTGCCCAAACATGACTAGGATTCCTCAGAGGAGCTCATTCCTTCTGAGAGCGCTCCGTCACAGGACACATGCCAACCAGGCACAAGCACAGATACGAGCACTGCGGTGAGTCCTGTTGTACAGTGAGGTGGGTTCTCACCTGGTGAATCACAGTTCACAAGTGAGCATGAGCAGAGAGTGGTGTTAGGGACAGCTGTGGAGAGTCCGTGTCGGGGGGCGCATTCCTCTCCAAGCTCTGCTCATTTGGACATAGATGCTGAACCCTGGAGGCCATCAATGAAAAGGCGAGTGATAGAGGGATCAGTAGGAAATTTGCGAGGTACTGGCAGATGTGCTAGGCACAGTGTCCATAATAGCACAGAGGATGTAGGACCCCAGCTCAAGCATTTGTGGATTGATGTCGCAAGCCATTGCAAGGATGTCTTCTATGGATAGAGTGGCCTCCTTGGTGGAACTTCAATCGCGGCACACTAATCAGTCCCTGCAGGCCCTGACCATGGCCATGCCTTAAAAGGGATCACAGGTACCTTAGCCGTGGCCTTACAAGGCGTCACTGATCTGCACCAAGATGCTCCCCCGCAGAGAGGTCCCAGTATGCAAACAGCAAGTGTCACTACGCGCGCTGAGTTTCTACCTGTCCTACACACTGAGAAGGCTGGGTCTGGCCACGCTGGCCGAGCAGATGCAGGACGTCCCATCCAGCTGGACCGTACCCCACCGCCTGTCCCAGGTGGAGAAGTTACTTAGGAGGAACCCCTTCGACCACAAGGCCATCAGACAGTGGTCGACATGGAACGTTCTGAGAGCCCTGCGAGGAAAGGAGAGGGTGGATCCCTGACCAGACGGTGGATGCCATATGGCAGAATGTCTCATCGCCAGAACTGACCAACAGGCACCAGGATGTAGCGTGGATGGTGGTGAGAGGGGCCCTCCCAGTGCGGTCCTTCCAACACGCACGGAATCTTAGCACCACCGCGACTGCCCTCGAGGCTGCGGTGGGGAGGAGACCATTGTTCACCTCCTGATGGACTGCCCCTTTGCATAGAGGGTGTGGAGAGAGATGCGTTGGTATCTGTCCCGGTTCATCCACAACAGTTCGATAACGCAGAATGCTGTGCTCTATGGGTTGTTCCCCGGGGGACACACTGAGACAGATATCACCTGCGACTGGAAGATCATCAACTCAGTGAAGGAGGCCCTTTGGTCCGCCCGAAACCTGCTGGTCTTCCAGCTGAAGGAGCTATCCGCGACCGAGTGTTGCCGACCGGCACACTCCAAAGTCCAGGAGTACGTGCTGCGGGACCCACTAAAATGAGGTGTGACCTACGCAAAGGCTCTATGGGGAAAGGCCACCGTGTAAGGCCATCCCACCTTGTATTGTACAGCATGTATTATTAGATATGTACTGTGTTTAAATTGTAATATTGAAATCGTATTGTGTGCGGTCCATGTTGTATTGTTTTGAATGGTATCGCCTTGGAATTGTGGTATCTTTAAATTTCATGAAATAAAGTATATTTTGAAATTAAAAAAACGTGCCGCTGGCCCAGGAGAGGGATGATGGCGAAAGGGGACATGGAAGTGGGAACTGCACTCAAAGCATTCCCACGTCTCACTCGTTGCCCCCCCACCAACCAGTACCCAACATGCGGCTTCGTCTCCCGATGGCCGAGTCTACCCCTGCACAGTTGCTGGTTGCGCAGTCTTTGGCAGGGCCCTCACGGACTCCAACACCAAGAGGTCATCAGCCGCGAACGTCTCAGAAGTCAGAGCAGGGATCAGAGCAGCCTGCCTCTATCACTGCTGAAGCCACAGGGATTGCACCACGTAGGAACGGTAGGGAAAGGAAGAGAAAAGTTTTGTAGTTCACTGAGGGATTGCACATGGGTGTTTCTGAAAACATCATGTTAGTAAGTATGATTTGTTTATTTATTCACATTAAAATTTATTAATTTGCACCAATTTCCCATGTTCACCATTCTTACCTGGCGAGTGACAAATCGGGTTTTTAGTTGCTTGGTGATGAATTGACTGAGACCAATTGGTGCATGTGCAATCGGTGCATGGTCCTTACAGGACTGCTTTGTGTCAGTGGCGGGGGTGGAGGGGAGAGGGGGCAGGGGAGGTGATAGTTACTTTGGTCCAGTGTGAGTGACTAACTGAACCTTCGAGCTATTAGGACATCCCTGGCATCTCGAGCAGCAATGTGAGCGGTTGGTGTGGTGTTGGATGTCCCATCTTCATCTTCCTCCACTTCTTCGTCCTCCTCCTATCCATTGGAATCCTCATCAGATGAAGATAAAGAGGCTTGTTCCTTCTCCACCGCTGGTATTTGCTGCTGCGCTATGTTGTGCAGAACGCTGCACACCACAATTATCCTAGAGACCTTCGCTGGCTAGTACTGAAGGGCACCTCCAGACCTGTCCAGGCACCTGAAGCGCATCTTGGGCCTGCCGATGGCTTGCTCGATGACACATCTGGTTGTCATATGGCTGGTGTTGTAGCGCCCTTGGGGTTCATTGGTGGGGTTCCTCGGAGGTATCAGTAGCCAGGTTTGAAGGAGGTATCCTTTGGCGTCTAATAGTTACCCCTTAAGGATGGTCCCAGGTACGAACAGGTTGGGGATGTTGGACTGCTGCAGTATGAAAGTACCATGGCAGCTCCCAGGGAATCTGGCGCAGCCCTGCATGAACCTTTTCTTGTGGTTGCACATCAGCTGAACATTGATGGAATGAAATCCCTTGCAGTTGACGAATGCTCCTGGTTGATCTTATGGTGCTTGGATTACCACTTGTGTGCAATCGATAGCACACTGTTCCTGTGGGATGCCAGCCATAGATGCTAATCTGAGTGCCCACCCTATTCTGGCTATTATTATCACAGGAGAAGTTTACATACTTTCCAGCCCTGAAAAACAATCCATCCGTCACCTGCCTTATGCATTTGTGTGCAGCAGATTGAGAGACCCTCGCTATGCCTCCGGTAGCACCCTGGAAGGAACCAGAGGCAAAATAATTGAGGGTGGTGGTGACTTACACAGCCACTGGTAATGCGTGGCCACCAGGGCCAGCAGGCAGCAGGTCTTCTTCTAGGAGGCTACAGATGTCTGCGACCACCTGACGTGACAATCTCAGCCTTTAGAAGCACTGCTCCAGGAAGCTGAGCCTCTGTAGATCCTGTTAGGTGGGCAGTGCCTCCTGTGAACTCGACCCCTCTGTTGCTCCCCTCTTTGTTGTCCACCTGCAGCTCCTTCCACAACACGACCTTGCTGCCGATGATGTTGATTGTCTTCCTCATCCGAAGTCCAATGAAAAGCCGCCATGGCGCCACCCAACCTGAACCCCGGAAGACCCGTGAAGGAGGCGTTAATTTCAAATCGCTGTCAAAATCTCATGAAAGGATCCTCATTAACATGTTATAATCACTGACCCGCCTCTCCAGAGCGGGTTACTCTGACGCATTCAAACCCTGCGCGGTTAAACTGGAAGTAGGCACGTTCACGGCAACTTGGGGTTGGGTTTCAGAATTTTGTCAATTTAACCCTCTCCTGCTATTTGTGGGGGTGTTCAAATTCCCCCCCTTATGTCAATTCCTCATTTAGATTATCTATCACCATGAATTAACCTAATTGAACTGGTGAGTGCAAGTGAAAGGGTTCATGACGGAGTGAGCCAATTTCTTTTGGCAGTGCCAGATGCTGAAGGTTCTTGAATAGTTTTTTTTCTTTCTCTGACATTGTTCTTTCTTACGGTTTCTGTGGAAATAAGAAGTAGTTTCCTGCTGACTACTTTTTCCTACCTGTTAGGCTCATGTAAGGATCTCCTCAGAGTATGAGCCTCGAAAAAGAAAAAGCATTTCTGATCTTTGATCATTTGTATTTAGTCAGCACAAAACAGGCCCTCCAATATCCTCCATTGGAGAGGAGTCATTGGAGTAAGGGAGTTGCCACTCACTACCTATGCCATTTCCTTCAACATGATTCTATCTGCTATATTGGCGGGTCTCTTGCTACCCACTATTCCATCCCCCCACACCTAATTTCAGTTAGAGGATTATTTATGTCACTTGTTGAGAAGTTCCAGGCTCTTCTAACTAGATCCTGATTGAAGCATATCTTCACCTTGCTGCATGCTGATTCTGCTTGAAGAGCAGTCCAGCTTCTGTCTTCACAGTAGAAGACACAAAAAGCATACCAAAAATAGTGGGGAACCAAGGGGCGAATGAGAGTGAGGAACTTTAAAAAAATTAATATCAGTAGAGAAAAAGTGCTAGACAAACTAATGGGACTAAAAACTGACAAATCCCTTGGATGATCTACATCTGAGGGTTCGAAAAGAGGTGGCTGCAGAGATAGTGGATGCATTGGTTGTGATCTTCCAAAATTCCCTAAATTCTAGAATGGTCCCAGTGGATTGGAACATAGCAAATGTAACACCGCTATTGAAGAAAGGAGGGAGAGAGAATACAGGGAACTACAGACCAGTTAGCCTGACATCGGTCGTCGGGAAAATGCTGGAATCCATTATTAAGAAAGTAGTAACAGGGCACTTAGAAAATCATAATATGATTAGGCAGAGTCAACATGCTTTTATGAAAGGGAAATTGTGTTTAACAAATTTATTAGAGTGAGGATGTAACTCGCAAGGTAGATAAAGGGGAACCAGTGGATGTAGTATATTTGGATTTCCAAAAGGCATTCGATAAGGTGCCGCATAAAAGGTTGCTATGCAAGATAAGGGCTCATGGGATTGGGGGTAATATCTTAGCATAGATTGGTTAACGGACTGAAAACAAAGAGTAGGGATAAACGGGTAATTTTCAGGTTGGCAGGCTGTAACTAGTGGGGTGCCGCAAGGATCAGTGCTGGGGCCTCAGCTAATTACAGTCTATACTAATGACTTAAGATGCAGGGACCGAGTGTAATGTATCCAAGTTTGCTGACGATACAAAGGTAGTTGGGAAAGAAAGGTGTGAGGAGGACACAACGAGTGTGCAAAGGGATATAGACAGATTAAGTGAGTGGGCAAGAAGGTGGCAGATGGAATATAATGTGGGGAAATATGAGGTTATTCACTTGGGTAGGAAGAATAGAAAAACAGAATATTTTTTAAATGGTGAGAAACAATTAAATGTTGGTGTTTAGAGAGATCTGAGTGTCCTTGTACATGAAACAAGAAAGTTAACATGCAGGTACAGCAAACAATTAGGAAGGCAAATGGTACATTAGCCTTTATTGCAAGGGAGTTGGAGTACAAGAGTAAGGAAGTCTTGCTACAATTGTACAGGGCTTTGGTGAGACCACACCTGGAGTACTGTGTACAGTTTTGGTCTCCTTACCTAAGGAAGGATATACTTGCCTTAGAAGCAGTGCAACAAAGGTTCACTAGATTGATTCCTGGGATGAGAGGGTCGTCCTATGAGGAGAGATTAAGTAGAATGGTTTTATACTCTCTGTAGTTTAGAAGAATGACAGGTGATCTCATTGAAACATATAAGACTGTGAAGGGGCCTGACAGGGTAGATACTGAGAGGCTGTTTCTCCTGGCTGGAGAGTCTAGAACTAGGGGGCACAGTCTCAGGATAAGGTGTCGGTCATTTAAGATTGAGATGAGGAGGAATTTCTTCACTTGTTAATCTTTGGAATTCTCTACCCTTGAGGGCTGTGGATGCTGAGTCATTGAGTATATTCAAGACTGAGATAGATAGATTTTTGGACTCTAGGGGAATCAAGGGATATGGGGATCGGCCGGGAAAGTGGAGTTGAGGCAGAAGATCAGCCATGATCTTATTGAATGGTGGAGCCGGCTTAAGGGGCCGTATGGCCTACTCCTACTCCTATTTCTTGTGTTCTTATGTTCTTAAATGCTTCAGCTACATCCTTGAGTGCTTCCTTACACTAAAACTGCATTAAGCATTAACCAATAAACCATAATGTAACTATAAAAATAATTATCTGTATATTAAATAATCACTGCACCATTTTTGTCCAATACTAACAATATTATTTGTACAGAATACCTCTGCACATTTTTTTTTGCATTTCCTGCCCCTTATGTATTTTATGGGCCTCGTGGTGTAATTAACAAATTGCTGGCGGGACTTGCATCTTTGTCCTGTTCAGCATCAGGGCCATTAGGTGGCTGGATTGTGCGACTTGGAATTTTAGGGCCTAAGAATCAGTAATTAGCTTATGTGCTGCAGATCGCACAATAGAATTCAACATGAGACCATTAAAACAAAGTTATTGAAAACACATTCTGCATTCTATCTTTTCGTAATGAATTTCAAGAACAACGTTTTAGGATACTTCTCTTAACTTGTTGGCCTGATATTTTTAAAAGCAGGATGATTCAGTCCTTAGCAGTGATGAAAAACTTTTTAGTACTTATAGTTGCGGAAATCAGACTGAGACAGAGCATATTTAAAGAGTTATATTTAAACAAAAGTGAAGCAATGAGATATTAAATAAAGTTTGATAGCAGATGTCTTTTATCAATTTGGCATCTTGTCAGAAAGAACAAAACTAAAATTGCCATTTCACACTGTTTCTCCTGAACTAGATCCCTTAATTAGGCTAACAGAATAATTAGTAAAATATTTTAAAATGTTAAATAACCTGTGCAGTTGTTATTTTTGTGCAGGTTTATTTCATATTTTGCCAATTGAAACAATTATTCATTTTTATGCTTCATTTGCCCTGAATTATTTATACCAAAAATCACTGAGGTGTGGTTTAAAATACTGACTGGTACAGTGAAAAGCACATAATCCTTTCACTTCTGGTATCTGGGCATGAATCTAGACTGGTGAGAGGTCATAACGATTGCTGGTGTGGGTAATAGAATAGACACACTTTTATGATAGGAGATGGTCTTCTAAGGAAGAGGTTAAATCACATTGTTGGGGCAGAGTAATCCAACCAGTACTCTGTGGTAAACTGTTGGTGCATCTCCCCTGGGAATGCTTCATGCTGACACTGGATTCCCAGTGAGGTATAGCAAGCACCTTGCAATGGATAAAGTGTTCCATTCACCAGAAATAATAGCCCACAACTTTATGAAGTTAAGGCCCATACAGGTTTGTTGTAAATGTTTTACTTGCTCTAGTGAAACGGTCTGGGAAGTGTTACCTACTTGATTTGATGACTAATGTATTCTTTTATAGGTGCTCTAAACAAATGGCTTGAAGTAAATCACGTCCTGCCTGGCCGCATTGTAGTTTATCGTGATGGTGTAGGGGATGGGCAACTGATGACACTGGTAGACTACGAAGTGCCCCAAATACTGGACAGCTTCAAGGTGGTTAACTCTGACTATAGGTAAGGTTCAGTTTTTTTTTGTCAGAAACACCTAAATATTTTAATTACTTGAACAGTAAGCTCTCTAAATCAATAATTATGCAGTATATATAAATATGGAAGCACTAAAATGTATGTACATTTAGAAAACCGTTGTAAAAATATATCGCTCTAAACCAAGAATGTGATATTTCTGTTTTCTCATTTTCAACTTTCTAAGTTAAAATCTTACTTTTAAAAATAAAAGCTATGTTCATTTGTTCTTTTAATTATAGCAAGTTAATTATGCGCTTCTTGTTTCAGTGTAGAATCATAGGGTTACATTTTCACTTTCATTGCCTGGGTGGTAATCTAGCAGAGCAAATTGCCTGCCTGTTGTGGAACCCGTCCAATTTTCATCCCATTGAAATCAAACAGTAAAGGTGAAAATTGACCCATTGAGTTTGACAGCAGCACAGGAGAAGGCCATTTGGCCCATCACGCTGACTCCCTGAAAGAGCTGTCCACGTGATCTGAATCCCCCTTCCCTTTTCCAAACCGTTTTACATTTTTTCAAATACTCATGCACTTCTCTTTCAAAAGCTATTATGGATTCTGCTTCCATCACCATTCTTAGTGGGGCATTCCATGTCCTAATAATCCTCTGCATAAAAAATTATCCTAACCTTTCCCTTCATTCTTTTGGTGATGTTAAATTTCTTTATGTCTCTGTGAAGCACCTTAGGAATGTTTTTCTATGTTGAAGGCACTATATAAATGCAAGTTGTTATGCGCTCTAGTTACCAACTCACTGACCAATAGAGTTTTTCCCTATTTACATTAGCTAAATCATTTATACTTTTGAATGCCACAATCAGATCTCCTCTTAATCTTCTTTTTCTACTGGAAAGAGCTCCAGTTTCTCCTCATAACTAAAGCCACTTATACATGGTATTGTCTTAGTAAATCTCTTCTAATACCTTCTCCTTGGCTTTGATATCCTTCCTAAAGTAAGGTACCCAAAACTGGATAAATTATTCTAGCTGTGGCATAACCAATTATTTGCATAGCTTTAGCATTACTTCTTTACTTCTGTATTCTATGTCCCCATTTATGAAACCTGAGATACGATACACCTTTTATAGATTTATCAACTTGCCCATCACATTTTAACTATTAATGTATCTGAACCCCTAACTGTCTCTGCTCCCCTACTCCTGAAGTTTTCATTTTATTTTTAATTTGAAAGTGTAGTATACACAATGACAAAGTCTGCATTAATTGGCCTTGGAGAGGCACATAGCCAACTCAGGAAGCCACTGGAAATGGTAAACCAGAAGTGGAAGTGGGCAATCATTTCAGCTCAAGAGTGCGAAAGTGAAAGAAAGTCTTTATATTTATAGTGCCTTTCATGACATCCTAAAGCACTTTATAACCAATAAAGTACATTTGAAGTGCAGTCACTGTTGTAATGTAGGAAACACGTGTTATAGAAGTGTACAAGGTTAACATCTGTAATATATTTTAAAAATTTACCACTACACACTGTGCCACTCGATTTCCTGTTGTCACATTTTTTGAGCCAAATTTTTCCCATTATAATTTCCTGTATCCACATTGAATAAGGGATTCACCTCTGTAAACTTGTCACACTGATTGCACAATCACATTGCAAAAGGGCAGATTTGAATAAGTTGTCTCCCAGTTCAGCTGCCATCTTGTTTTTTTCTTAAATTTGTAGAACTTGTAGAAGGTAAGTATGAAGATTTATATTAGACATCTTAATTCTTTATTTTTCTTTATTTTTAGATAATATACTTCTAAAAACTTGATAGGTTTAGATATGTTAATAATTAGTTTATAAACCTTTATATTTTAAAAATTGGTCAGTTTCGGAATCCCTCGGATCAGTCAGCTCACCCTCCCCATATTCCATTAATTCAATTTTTATTCAATAGTTAAGTCTGAATCTCTTAATTAACTTATCGAATGGTGATGTGTGACGTTTTTAATCAATGTATTCTATGGTGAAATACTGAGAATTGTCAAACTTTAATACAGCATTAGTCAAACATGCTGGATTCAAGTATCTTCCCCACCCACCCCTCAATCCTGCCTCCTCCCCCTTCCCCCTCACCTTTCTTCCCCACCCATTCAACTCTTCCTGATCCACCTCTCCCATGTCCCTCATCCTCTGCTCCTCCTTCCCCCTTTAACCTTACCCCCTTTCCATTCCCCTTTCCCTCTCTCCACATTCCCGCTTTCCCTTCACTCTTCACCCTCTTCCCTTCCTGTCACCCATTGTCACTCCCTTAAAACTCTCCTCCCAACCTCTCTTTGTTTTCCTGCTCCTTCCCCATGTGCCCGCCTTCCCTTCCTCTCCCCCATCCCAAACTTCTCCTCCCTTCCTGCACATTGCAAAGCCTCCCCAGCAGAAAATCCTTCTGCTGCTCTACAGGCAGCTTTTGATCGACTGCTGGCGCCTGAAATTCCAACACTTCCGGTGCACCACATTCAGGTGCCAGAAAAACGTACAAATAAGTGATCTTGCATTATCAATTGAGGTCTGCTCATTCCTGCCTAGATATACAGGCCACAGCATGTATGGGGAGGTGGTGGGGGGCGGGGGAGACATAGTGGCCGGGAAACCCGGAAATGCGGGTGACACAGAGGTCCTGCCGAATTTAAGGGCATGATCTTATTTAAAAATTTTTTCTCCATTTCCCGGCCGGCAGTCAGCCAGATTGAGAGGCTGGCTGGCTGTCGGGTGGGAAGGCCTGCGACACAAGGCCACAAGTGGGGAGAGGAAAGGAGGGAGGGAAGGAGAGATCGTGAGTCGGTGGGGTGATCGTGGATGGAAAGTTGGGGGAGATCGTGGAGGCCAGGGGGAGATCATGGAGGTCGGGGGGGAGATCGGATCACGGGGGGAGGGGAGGGGAGGCGGATCGCAGGGAGGGAAGCAGGTTTGCTTGAGAGGCCGGGGGAAGCACTCCTGCTCGTCCTGTCCCACAAGCAGTGCTGGAAAAGCATTTACCCGCTGGATCCAGCCGTTCTATCCTCCCTTCAGCTGCTGTATTTACCGAGCCCTGGGAAACCTGGCCCGCAGCAGTTAAGTCTAAAACTTTGGTAAAATTTGAGACACGCAGCCTTATTAACATATTTAAATAACTGACCCGTCTCTCGAGAGCGGGTTAGTCGCTTGCCCCCCAACCCGCCTCTGCTAAAACCGGAAGTGGGCGGGTTGGGGTGGGGTTTTCAATTTTTGAAATTTTAAAACCCCCCGCCCCTCTCCCGCCATCCTGGGAGGGTTAAAGTTCCCCCCACAAAGTGCCTGATCAACACCGGCACTGGCACACTGTGCAGGGGCCACATTAATGCCCCCTGATGTGTTGCCTATTTTACTGTGAGAGAGCACAGGGACAGGATGAGGCTTCTTTTGTATTCTCACTTGACACAGAATAAGCATTTGACTGAATGGACTGAAGCTTCTTGCAAGGAGTACTGAAGCAGATGAAATCTGGTGTTTTCATCAGATGGTTTTTTTCAAATTTTTGAAAAGAGTTTGTCAGCTATCCAAAGGAGAGCACTGCTATCATTGCAACAAACTATACGGAAGTATTTTGTTAGTAAATCAACAAATGGGATTGCTTTGGCTTGCTTCCTGCTATCCAGGAACAAACAACATTAATGTTCTTTTTTGCCATGACTGATTATAATTGCAGTTAAACTCCTGGCTGATCAGACTGCATACTTTCCTGGCTACTAGTGCTATAAATGTGGTGGGGGCCAAAGACAGTGGTTTTGGTCTTCTCAGTGGAGGAAATTACAGTTCATTCAAGACTGGATATCGGACAAGCAGTCTGATAGCACAGAGGCAGTGGAGGGGTGGAGAGAGGTGGGGGAAAGTTAGATCTGGGTGTCATCATGTGGAAGCTGACCCCATGTCTGCAGATGATGTTGTCAAGTGGCAACATGTAGATAAGGAAGAAGAGGGGGCCAAGGAATAATTTTTTGGGGGAAGGGAAGAAAAGCCATTGCTAGAGATGTTCTGGTTATGATCATATAGGTGAGAGTGGAACCAAGCGAGGGCAGTCCCACTGAGCTGGACAGCAAAGGAGGGGTGTTGAAGGAGGATGGTGTGATAGACCATGTCAAAGTGCTGCAGAAAGATCCAGGAGGATGAGGGGGGAAATGCACCACTGTCATAGTCATAGAGGATGCCATTTGCTACTTTGACTAGGGTCATTTTAGTACTGTGGCAAGGGAAGAAACGAATAGAGAGATTCAATCATGGAGTTGTGGAAAAATAGGCGTGGATTTTGGAGGCATCAAAATGTTCAAGGACTTTGGAGAGGAAATGGATATTGGAGGTTGGGTGGTAGTACAGAGGGGTAGAGGTTGTTTTTTTTTGAGAAGTGGGGTGATGACAGCCATTTTGAAAGGGAGGGGATACAGTACATGAGGAAAGGCAACCATTTACAATATCAGATAGCATGGGGCCCATCTACTTCCTTCTGCATGCTATGCCTTTTGCTATTTTTTTTTGTATATTAATCTATTTCTACCCTCTTTATTTGGTCTTTCTGATTGCTTTTATTTTCCTCACCCCCACTTCCTTCCTAGTTTAAATTGCTTCTCACTTCTCTTTATCCATTTTTCCAGTTGATTAGCTACATTCCTGTTCAGATGTAGCTAATTCTCATGGAGTAGCTCCCATCATCCCCAGAATTGGAGCCACATAAAACAGAAATCCTCTTTCTGACATCACCACAGTAACCATGTGTTGAGCTCTCTAATCTTTTTATCTTTACCTGTTCTAGCACGACATGGTGAGAAATCTGGAGGCTACCACCCATGAAGTCCTGCTGCAAGAGCTGCTTCTTAAACTCTTTTTGCTGGATTTCAGACCTTTCCTTTCCTATATCATTCGCTCCCACGTGGACCACAGTAGCAGCCTGCTCTCTCTTCCCTTCCACAATCTTTTCCCATTTTTCCAAAATGTTCTTTATCCTAAGAAACAAAGCATCTCGGTCGACAATGCAAAAGATAGGGGGTGATTTTCAACTGCCGGTCTCCTGTTTCTTACCTGCAAAACGGGCGGCCCGCAGCTGAAAATTGGGCGGGGGGTGCGGGGGTGGCACCTCCGCTGCCCCATTGATGTCCAAGGCCGATCTGATGCAAATGGGCCTGTAAATGGGCGAGGCCACCTGAAACAAGCAGGTGGCTGCTTAATTATGCAAATCAGGGTCCTACGCTGTGTGCTTCACACATGCTCCATCTGTTTGTACTAGGCATTGAGCCAGCCTAACTAACGGTCATTAAAGTGAGCACTGGAGGCTGCTCAGAAAACAGCCCAGGAAATTTTAGATTTTTATTTTGTGGGGCCAGAAGGAGCTGGCGCAGCATGGGAGCCTGCCAATATCCTCCCCTCACCCACCCCCCCCACTTCACAAGACAGCTCATGTTTTTTGGTATAATCCAATTGATCATCCTGCCCAAAGTTCTCATCCTCCCCACAGGAAACCAGTGCTTCAAACTTGTTGGAAAGGATAATTTGCTCTGCGTGTTCTGTTCTAGCCTGTCCCTCCCCACTTTCCCTGACCCGTGGATAATCATCACTCCTTCCTCCACCACTGCCAGTTGCCTATCTCTCAGCAGAGTGGCTACCCTCTGAAACTCTTGCTTGAAAAATCTCTTTCCTTTCCTGATGTGTTGGATTGTATCCAATTCCACCTCCAGTTCTGAGATCTTACGGTTAAGTAAATTCAGTTGGAGACACTTCCCGTAGAGATGTTTGTCAGAGTCAGAGTCGGCTTCTGCTACTCGAAACTCCCACATCCTACAGGAACCACACATCACCATCCCATCCTGTGCTGACATTTTTACTATAAATGTTAGTCATGTTATAGTTCAGTTTTAAGTTTAAATTTCAATTATGTGATAGGAAGAATGGATGTTTTCTAACATGCTGGACTACGATCAGGAATTAGTTGACTGGAAGAAATGTTCTAATGATCAATAATACACACTGTTTATGCAGTCTTAACACACTATCAGTTATAAACACATTTTAATGAAAATCTTTCTACTTATTTTTAGCCCCAAAATAACTATCATTGTAGTTCGGAAGAAAAGTACCTGTAGATTCTTTGCTGATGCGAACGGAATGCTTCAAAATCCACCAATTGGCACTGTGATTGACAGCGAGGCTACTCGTCCTGAATGGTTCGTTAGAACTATAAATGAATTAAATAGTTAATTAGTTTCCATATTTAGCAGCAATCACTGAAAATCTGCGGTCACACTGGGATCACACCTGCCGAGGCACTCCAGCCTGTCCTTGCTGGGGTTTGCAGGGACAGCGGGAGTCTGGGATTACATGGGATTACTGGGTACCCACCTCACTGTGGGCACAACTCCATACTTGCCTGCGCTATGTGGCCGTAACTTGGGTATCTGCCAGAAAGTCTAATGCTCAGGCCAACCTCTGTGATACACCATCCAGCCGCCTCCCCCTATCAGTGACCATATCGAAAGCCCTTGGCCCTTCGTGCCTCACTTCTCTCGACATACCAGTCTCCAATAATAGGCTGGGTCCTTTCTGAGCCATGGAAGCAGGATCTTCTGGCATAGGGAGGCTCCACCCCCTTGATGTCATGGCTTTGTCAGAGGCGGATGGAGATTTTGCTCCTTACCTTGGCAATTAGGAACTTCCAGAGTTGGTGGAAATCCTGCATAACCCTCGAGTAAATTCGAGGCCCTAATCTTTATTATTTTAGAGAATTCTTTCATGGCAATGTTTAAGGTCCAAGGTTTAAATGTTAACAGTAATAAATCCAAATATGTTTATATTTACAGCAGTCTTGAAATGAATTTGTGATAATGCACCTTTCTGGAAATATTTTATTGCTGGTTTTCTCTGAATTTAAGGCCATTTCTTGGGTTGAAATCATACTGTGTGACATTACTTGTACAGAATTCTTCTTTGCACTATTTTAACAAAGATGTTATCCATTTAGAATAAATCGTTGATACATTTATCAATAGCTTAAACAATGTTCACACAGTACATTTTAATTGGGATATTCAGTTTAGGAGTTTTGCAAAAAAAATTATGTCAGGCTCAGTTTTTTTAACACTGCAGCAGCAAGAGAGTATAAGAGGGAAAATCTTCCAACATCGCACTCCCTGCAAGGCGTCTCACCCATTTGGAGCACATAGCGGAAATATTTGCACACTATATATGATTTTCCAACCAGTATTCTGATATGCACTTCTGATAGCTGAGATTCTCTGCAGGCAGCACAAAGTCAGAACATTACCCCTAATAAGTCAATAAAGTATCCACAAGTACATAAAATGCAGTGGCCCTCTCCTCATATAATGATATCAAGCTAGACCACAGTGTTATGAATGTGACCTGCTTTTGTTTTATGATATCGATAGGTATGACTTTTTCCTAATCAGTCAATGTGCACGTCAAGGCACTGTTTCTCCAACGTACTACAATGTTGTGTATGACAACAGCAGCATGAAGCCAGACCATGTGCAGAGATTAACTTATAAGATGTGTCACCTCTATTACAACTGGCCAGTAAGTAGATTTTTTAAAAATGAATGCTTTGTTATTTTATTTTACAGCTGTTTTCTTTCTTTCTCTTCAACTCTGCAACATCCACCCATGTTTTAAAAAGAATTACCACAAAAAATTTGGCACTGGCTCAGTCAACAGAGATAGGATTGGTCACGATTACTCCCTTTATAAAAAAGCTAATAAATTTACAGACCTCAATCCTGAAATTCTACTTAAAAATAAAACCAGTATTCAAATATGAATTTCTTAATGTCTTTTTTCTGTTATAAACTATCTTTAAAGGGTAGGTTTACAAAAACTGGATTTATGGTATAGAATTGATTGTTGGTTTATTTCATGCTGTAGTAATAATATGCAATTTAGAGTGTGAGGATGCAAATTCATGCTCAGGATTTCACCACACTGTTTCCTGAGTGTCTGTTTATTAAGAAGATGGTTGCTTCTCAGCAGGAGGGAGGAAAAGTCAATGCTGAGTCCACTTGTGCAGGTAACCATAGAACTGTTAGCCTAACATCTGTCATTGGGAAAATGCTAGAATCCATTATTAAGGAAGTAGTAGCAAGACATTTGGAGACCCATAATAGAATCAAGGAGAGTCGACATGGTTTTATGAAGGGGAAATCGTGTCTGACAAATGTATTAGAGTTCTTTGAAGAAGTAACGGGCAGGGTGGATAAAGGGGAATCAGTGGATGCAGTATATATCGAAAGGCATTCGATAACGTGCCACATAAAAGGTTACAGCACAAGATAAGAGCTTGTGGTGTTGGGGGTAATGCACTGGCATGGATAGAGGATTGGCTAACTAACAGAAAACAAAGAGTTGGGATAAAAAGGTCATTTTCAAAATGGCAATCTGTAACTATTGGGGTTCCGCAGGCCTTAACTATTTACAACATGCATATCAATGACTTGGATGAGGGAACAGAGTGTATTGTGGCCAAATTTGCTGATGGTACAAAGATAGGTGGAAAAGCAAGTTGTGAGGAGGACACAAAGGGGGTGATTTTAGGAGGCAAATACGGGTGCGTTGAGGGCGGTAGGGTTCCGAAAATCGCGCAAATCCTGTTCGGCTTCCGAGTTTCCCAGAGATCCACCTGTGTGCGCGTGGGCGACCCGAAACTGGAAGTCCTACCAGCAATTAAAGCCGTTGAGATGACAGTTAAAGAGCCAAATGTACCTCATTGAGGTACTTAAGGCACTTTACCTGTGACAGATGAAATGATTAGAATGATTACCTGGGTGGCTTCTGATTCACGCCTGATGAAACCAGGCATGAAGAGCTGGATCAGGGAGAAAGAAACTAAATAAATTAAATAAAAAACATGCAATGAAGTGAAAACACTAAATGCACCTACTTTTTGAAACCTGCTCTGATGTCCGATGTCTCCCGCTCCCGCTCTGATGCTCCCCGGTCTTCCACTCTCCTCCCCCCGGCCCCCCCCCCCCCCCGCGGTCTTCCAGTCCAGCGCCGGATGACGTCTGGCTCTCTCTCTTTCCCGCCCCCTCCAAGCGTTGCAGCTCCAGACAGGCTGGCTGCCATCAATCAGGCTAGCTGCCGGGCACAAAACCCAGAGAGGACGTTAACCACTATCAATCAACATGTGATCGCATCGGAAACAGTAAATTTGGTTCATGCGGGTTTGCCACGCACCCAATCGCACCCCTCGCTGCCAACCCGCCTCCCCGCTAATATTGGGGCCAAAGTATCTGCAAAAGGATATTGACAGGTTAAGCGAATGGGCAGAAATTTGGCAGATGGAATATAATGTGGGAAAATGTGAAGTCTTCCACTTTGGGAGGAAAAATAAAAAAGTAAAATATTATTTTGTAGTACAGAATGCTGCGATACAGAGCGATCTGGGTGTCCTCGTACACAAAAAGTCAACATACAAGTGCAGCAGGTAATCCGGAAGGCAAACGGTATATTGGTCTTTATTTCTAGGGGGATGGAGTATAAAAGCAGGGAAGTCATGCTACACCTGTACAGGATGCTGGTGAGACCACCCTTGGTGTACTGCGTACGGTTCTGGTGCCCTTATTTAAGGAATGATATACTTGCATTGGAGGCAGTTCAGAGAAGGTTCACGAGGTTGATTCTGGGTATGGAAGGGTTGTCTTATGAGGAAAGATTGAACAGGTTGGGTCTATACTCATTGGAGTTTAGAAGAATAAGAGATCTTATTGAAACATATAAGATTCTGAGGGGACTCGATAGGGTAGATGCTGAGAGGATGTTACCCCTCATGGGGGAATCTAAAACTAAGGGGCATAGTCTCAGAATAAGGGGTCGCCCATTTAAGATGGAAATGAGGAGGATTTCTTTACCCCAAAAAGCTGTGGAGGCTGAGTCATTGAATACATTCAAGGCTGGGTTAGACAAATTTTTGATCAGCAAGGGAGTCAAAGGATATGGGGAAAAGGCGGGAAAGTGGAGTTGAGGTAAAAATCAGATCAGCTATGATCTCATTAAATGGCGGAGCAGGCTCGAAGGGCCAAATGACCTACTTCTGCTCCTATCTCTTATGGTCTTATTGTGCGCTTCCAAGTGGCCAGATACAGAATGGCGTCAACAGAAGCCACCCTGAATTTTTGAGATAACAATGGTGCTTGGCCTAAGCCTCAACAAGTATGGAGAGGAATTGGGTGGTGCAGTGGATTAGACAATGACCTTTCATCCCTAGGACCGAGCTCAAATCATTGAAAGTCTCCACTATCTACTGGCTGTAAGGGTCCTATGTGAAATGAGTTTGGCAGTCTGAATCTAGTTCCTTGTGACACAAAACTGCCTTTTTATCATGACAATAATTGGAAATTGAAAATGTCAGACTGGTGCAATAGGGTTGCTTTTCTGAGCTAGGGACTGAGATGTGTTGGGGCAGAATAGGGACATCCATCTATTCTATATCTGACCAGAGAATGCCTGATGCTAACACTGGTACCTCGGACGGATAGAGTTCCATTCTCAGCACTCACATCCCTCCTTTAAAACATTGTCCTGGATTCATTTGATAAAAATAAGCAAACATAAACATACATGGATTTAGATGCTGTTTTCCACAGTTCCTTACATTGAACTATTTGCCTAAAGTCCAAAGATCAGTGGATTAAGAATGTTGCCTTTCTACTTTTTCCTGTAATTATCCATAAACAGAAAATGATTTAACTAGAAATAAGAAAGGTGAGGCAATGGATGGCAAGTGGATATTAATGCTACCAGATTAATTAACTAATAGTAATAATCCCGGTGACTGACATATAAATAGTGCATATAATTCTGGTTCAGGAACCCTAAAAAGAATGTGCTTAGTGAAGTAAATTAGTAAAGAAGTTTTATATTGGGCCAGATCTTCTGGAGCGGAGCATCTCGCAGTGTGCGCCATAAGTTAGACTTTTTTCAGCATCCTTCAGCTTGTAACTTGCTGGAAGGGCAACGGGGTATCTGGGACCTTAGTGAACAACAGGACCAGCAGTATATCTCAGCAAGTGAGGCAGCATCTGTGGAGAAAGAAACAGAGTTAACTTTTCAGGTTGAAGACCTTTCATCAGGTCAGGTCAGGTCAGGAAAGGTCTTCGACCTGAAACGTTAACTCTGCTTCTTTCTCCACAGATGTTGCCTGACTTGCTGAACTTTCCCAGCATTTTCTGTTTTTATTTCAGATTTCCAGCATCCGCAGTATTTTGCTTTTGATCCAACAGTATATCTCCTTACCAATGAGATATAAGCATTGAGAAAGAAATAGAGGAATGCAGAGAAGGAGGGTGAATTAAAGTCAAATCATGTACAGAATGAAAAATAAAGGGAGGGAAAGAAAGACTGGATTAAGAGAGAGAGAAAAAAGAGAAAGGAAAAGTAGGAAAAAAAAATTAAAAATTTTTCATTTTAAAAATCTCTTAACCACCATTTACTACTTGTAGGAATGAGACTCCACAGTTTAAATTGTTGCCTTTCTGGGATAGAGAGGTTGATTAACATTGCAGGAACATAAATCTCCTCATTAAAAAGGTACTTACGCAGTTAAGTACCATCCCTAACTTTCCACGGCGAGTTTAATGGGCAATTAATGTGCAAATCCAGCAAGTTCTTAAAGATCACGGGGAGGCTAAAGGCGAGATGCCGTTTGTGCGAGGGGAGTGGCGGAAATCGACCAGCCAGTTCTGGAGATTCGCAGCTCATGGTGTAACTTTTCATCCGCTGAACTTGCTGGCCGATTTACGCATTAAATATGGTGTGCGATGTGACCTCGCCGTTATTTTTCCAGGTTGATTTGGCCCATTATGTTTATATTAAAGGGAAGCAAAAAACAATCATACACAAACGTTGAATTGCTAAGAATCTTTTTTTAAGAAACAGTTGAAAATGTGTTGTCACGACACATAAAAATAGATATCGATATATATAGATCAACGTTGCCACTTTGTATGTTGAATTATTTTACCCCTTATCATATGGAATTTGATTATTTTGACTTAATTGATTAACTCACACTCTAGAAGATAACACAATACAGTTTCTTTGAAACTTTACCAAAACATACTAAAATTTATGAACACAGTATATATAGATCTCTCTCTTGTGAAACAACATATTATAGAAAGGTGCAACATAACACTTCTTTGACATTGAGGGATTGAGTGAGTAGATGGTTCGGATACTTTTTTTTAAATTTTGGAAACGGGATTTGAATCTAACCCAAACTGAGGCATTGAAAGCCTCTTTTCTCTAACAGATTTAAGGGTCTAAAGTGCAATAAATTTGACCAGTTTCAATCCAGTGCCTAGAAATCGTTACAGTTACCGCCTCATGTATTCAGTGCACCTTTTGTGGCTGACGCAAAAGTCCCAATTTTAATAGCGGGGGGAAGGGAGAGTGGTGTGCACGAGCCCCGAAGCGGACAGCACACCCAGAAACAACTGAGACATTGGATGGAAGACGGAATTTGGGTGGCAGGAGGCTGATGCCGAGGTCCACGGGAACGTTCCCCGGCAGTCAGGTAATTAGTGAGGGGGGTGGAAGGGGGTCGATCGCAATCAGGGAAAGTGGAGGGGGGAGCCCAGGGCAAGAGAGGCCCAAGGTTTCCGTGTGAGCCCAGAGGTGCACACCTGTCCCTCCTGGCTCACAAGGAAATTTTAAAAAGAAAAATTTTTAAACTTACCTGCCTGGGCTCCTCTGGCTCATGACCCACCTCCCGGCAGGTTTGGCTGGGGCCTTCAAGCCGGCTCCGCCATTCAATATGATCATGGCTGATCCTCTATCTCAATACCATATTCCCGCTCTCTCCCCATACCCCTTGATGCCTTTTGTGTCTAGAAATCTATCTCTCTCCTTAGATATATTCAGTGACTTGGCCTCCACAGCCTTCTGTGGTAGAGAATTCCACAGGTTCACCACCCTCTGAGTGAAGAAATTTCTCCTCATCTCAGTCCTAAATGTCCTACCCCGTATCCTGAGACTGTGACCCCTCATTCTAGACCCCCCAGCCAGGGGAAAGACCCTCCCTGCATCCAGTCTGTCTAGCCCTGTCAGAATTTTATACGTTTCAATGAGATCCCCTCTCATTCTTTTCAACTCTAGTGAATACAGGCCTAGTCGACCCAATCTCTCCTCATACGACAATCCTGCCATCCCAGGAATCAGTCTGGTGAACCTTCGCTGCACTCCCTCTATGGCAAGGACCTACTTTCTTAGGTAAGGAGACCAAAACTGCGCACAATACTCCAGGTGTGGTCTCACCAAGGCCCTGTATAACTGCAGTAAGACATCCTTGCTCCTGTACTCAAATCCTCTTGCAATGAAGGCCAACATACCATTTGCCTTCCTAACTGCTTGCTGCACCTGCATGTTTGCTTTCAGTGACTGGTGTACAAAGACACCCAGGTCCATTTGTACATCAACATTCCCCAATCTATCACCATTTAAATAATACTCTACCTTTCTGTTTTTCCTTCCGAAGTGTATAACTTCACATTTATCCACGTTATACTGCATCTGCCATGTATTTGCCCACTCACTCTACTTGTCTAAATCACCTTGAAGCCCCTTTGCATCCTCCTCACAACTCACAATCCCACCTAATTTTGTGTCGCCAGCAAACTTGGAAATATTACATTTGGTTCCCTCATCCAAACCATTGATATAGATTGTGAATAGCTGGGGCCCAAGCACTGATCACTGCGGTACCCCACTAGTCACCGCCTGCCACTCCGAAAAAGACCCATTTATTCCTACTCTCTGTTTCCTGGCATATCTCAGGCATATCATAGTGAGATGCAACTTCTATTGTCCAGTTCTAAAGCAATATTGGTAGAGTTCTGTATACAGTTCACCCCACTTTCCCTGCCAAGTATGGAAGTCAAAGAAGGAAATAAAGACGTACATTAGCAAAATAGCCTGTTATTGTCTCCCATTCTATAAATAGTTCCCTTCCTGTTTCTATTAATTGTGCCCACTATTTTCCAGAAACAAGCCAAATGCTACACTGAAAATAGGGGTGGAAACCCCTTTTCCTTCGACAGATTTTTCGCTATTCCTTATCCATATATAGTAGATTAAGTCCTTTCTGGTTAATAATAGGAAATTCTCCAGGAGGCCTACAAATAAAGCATTTGTAATCTTGTGTCAGTAGCAAATGTGGTTTTGGCTATAGATTCTCCTTTTGTGGTGTCTGTTACTTACTAGCTTACTTTAAAGCACCCTCTTTTAAAAATGCCAGTCATTTTTCATTTCCTGAAAAGTAGGATCTTGAGACTTGTCTGGAAAGTGGTGTAATTCAGAATCAAGTTATCTCTCTCCAAAGAGTGAAAGGATTTGTTTTCTGTGACTTGTCAGAGTAGCTCCATCTCTTGTTTATACTTTTAGTCACATCCTGTGATCATCATAATAAACTATATTTAAAGCGTGGTTACCCATCTGGAAGTTCAGTGAGTTATTTGGCTCTTTTCTCTCTAAAATGGATGCCTTTAATTTCATTTATACTCTTTCTGAATCCCCTGAGTGCAGCATTAACAACCAACAATACCTACTTGTTGAAGAGGTTTTCAGTGCATGGTTGACAATTAAGGACTCCTTTTCACCTTTTCACTTTTTAAAATATACATATTTTGCCCTTTTTCAGGGTGTGATTCGTGTTCCAGCTCCATGTCAATATGCCTTCAAGCTTACAAGTCTGGTGGCTCAGAACATTCATAGAGCACCTGGCCTAGAGTTGGCTGATCGTCTTTTCTTCCTGTAAAAATAAACTTAACAATCCAGGAAGCAGTTGGTGGAATTTTTAATTTCTTTACTTTATTTTCTGAGAAATAAAAACACAATGCATGTTCATTGATTTTAAAATCCAGAACAAGCTGTGCTTTTGCAAGACTGTAAGTTTATGTTTGGTTTTAGGGAGGGGAGTTCTGTTTCTCAAAGTTTTTCACCTGATCTGTGTAATGTACGTTTGAAGAAGAAAAATTATATTTCTTAAAATATATAAGTATATGGAGACCCTCAAACATTACTTAAAAAGATGGTAAAGTATAAGCAGATATCTTCCACAGAAAAATATGTGGTGTGTTCATAACATTTTAATAATATTTTACAGTACTCTGAAACAAAATGTTGCAATCCATCTTGCATTTTTATTCAAGTCAAGCTTGTCCTGGGTTTACACAATTTGTTATAAAACAGAAAAGAATAGTTTTGCATAAATGCATATTTCTTTGTTTTTGAATAACAGAGTCCACTTTAAATTATGGTCATCTCTGCTAAGTATGTTTTAAGCAGCAAACTACTTTTTGTAATGTTGGCAAAGATACAGAACTCATAGGCAATAACTAAAAGCACTTAATAGAGAATTAATCTATTATGTCAAAAAATCTTTCTTATTCCTTTTTATTTTATAAAATGTTTGGTTAACTTTTGAAATATTATTTAAAATCCTTTCTGTGAGTTAAATTTGTTTCAGCTTTTTATGTTGCACAATAATTAGTGTTTCTTAAAAATGTACACTTCATATCTAAATCAGTGCCACAGCTATTTGAAGATGTTGAAAAGGTGATAGCCACATACGAACAACAGTCCCAAATAGGGCTCATTTTTGTTCATTAAAAGTTTTTTTCAATAGTTGTGAATGTGTGTGCTTTGTTGGGCGGGAGACACATTTTATTGCAGTTTGGCTCTACTCCAATGATAATGGAGTTACTCTGTACAGGATTGGCACCTTCTTACAGACAAGATTTGGATTTTGGTACCTCCAAAAGCCTCTGGGGAAAAGTAATTCTCATGTAAAGTCTTTTACCTAACAAAATTTATCTTTTCATTTGACCAAATGACAGGGTTAATTATAGTGGTCTTAGATAGGAAGTTGGTACTAGTGTTGCATTCACCAATCAAAGTATCACAGACTTCATCCAGACTTAAATCAAGCAGATTATTTCTAACACTGCAGAATACATCATAACTGTGCATTAGCATTTTCTTATAGCTGATAAAAGCTAAAACTAGTTTAATATGTTGTAAGATTGGCAAAAAAGTGGAAATATTTTGGTTGAAAGGGATGTTCTGACAAACAAATAGACAAGAAAACATATCTCCTACTAGGTTACAGTGTGAAACAACCCAGCAACAAACTTACCAAAGGGTCCAAACAGGCCCCTAGGCTGATACTTTAATCTATTTCAAACATCAAGCCTAATCTCAATATTCCTTCCCTTTAGAAGGTTGGAATCACATGTTACCCCATAGACAAAGCAAAGTTCATTAAATAGCTAGGGATTTAATTTGTTCTGTGCTTTACATCAAGAACAATTTTGTGATTGGGTGTTAATTGAGTAATTGTTAACTTTTGCCTAAGATTCTAAGTATGTCTGGTGCACATATCCAGTCTTCATGCAGTTTTTGCTTGCGTCATGATGTGGAATGAGGCAAGCTGTTCACCAGTTTATACTAGTTTAGGATCCTCCATTTCATCTGTGGGTCTGTGAAATCAGAGTCACAAAACAGCTCAGCAGGGCCTGTGCTGCACCTCTGCACAACAGACGGCCTTTCTTCACCCACCACCTCTGCCCCTTCCTCATCTATGATCTGAACCATGCATGTTCGGGTTGGCACCTGCTACAAGTGATGTGGATGACGCAGAGAGCTGAGAGGTCTTTGTGATGATGTCAAAGCGCTGACTTGCATCTCCTGGGATAGTGGCCTTTCAGTAAGAATAGGTAACAGGATGAGCAGATGGGCATTGTTATGCATTGTTATTCTTGTAGTGACAGTACATGCAGTGCCTTGAATCTGATCAAAATGAAACCCATTGTCACAGTGAAGATATATGAATAGCATTACACAAACCTGTAATATTGTCATATCCACAAAATTATGCATCCTCCAGCCCTGTATGGCTTCCCAGCACATGACTTCCATGGTGATCTTCTTGTAGAAGGTCAGGGGTTTTGCCATCACCAACTCCTCTTGAAGGCTATCTTCTTATGCAAAGAAAATAACACTGCATCACATGAGATGCAATTTTTTTAGAGAGAAGCAAAGCATGCACGACATGTAATAGAATGTAGTGTAAAATACTTTGCTAGCTGAAGATGAAAAATCAGGGTGAGTACTTTTTTGTAATCATTGCTTTCTGTGCAAAAATAGTGAACTATCTTTCTCCATTTCCAGATGGAATAGTACAGAAATATCCACTCTTTGTGTTCAACTTACACAAACCTACTGGCTAAGTTCAGGTTATAATATTTTGTGTAAAACTGTTCAGGTAAACATGGCTGACACATCCAACATTCTCGAAAGCACGTCTATCAGTGTAAGACAATTAACACTCATCTCCACATATCTATGATAAAAATCTTGGGTCTGTATGCCCCTTGTGTCATACTTATAAGGGAAACTGTCTATGAAACACTTGTCAGGCAGTAAATACATCCTCCCTGAGTAGAGACACTGCATCGCCACCACTGGCAGGATGGTGTAATTACACACTCCCTGAGTAGAGACACTGCATCACCACCACTGGCAGGATGGTGTAATTACACCTTCCTTGAGTAGCGACAATGCGGTGCTACCATTGGCAGGATAGTGTAATTACTGCCTAACCTATTTTCATAGGGGTTCCATTGTAAGTATGGATGTAGGAATCTATATTGGAAATACAAAAATAAGGATAGAATGTATGACTTTAAAATGGGGACTGAATTACATCTGTGCACCTTCATCCAATTATCCACTATCCTGTAGCCCTGATTCACCTGATGACCACTTGGTTCTCACTCCCCGTATGTAACGTGCATTTCTGAGTGTTTGTGTGTTTCCCCTCCCATTTCCCTTGATTCTGCTCCTTTTTAAACACTGTTTATCTGTAATATCTTCCAGTTCTGAGAAAAGTTCCACACAACAAGAACTTGCATTTATATAGAGACTTTAATGAGGTAAAACATCCCAAGGTGCTTCACAGGAACGATAAAATTTGACACCGAGCCACATAAGGAGATATTAGGACAGGTAACCAAAAGCTTGGTCAAAGAGGTACATTTTAAATAATGTCTTAAAGGAGGAGAGAGAGACATTTAAGAAGGGAATTTTGGAGCTTAGGGCTTAGACAGCAGAAAGCACGGCTGCCAATGGAGGGGTGGAGGAAATTGGGGCTGCAAAAGAGGCCAGAATTGGGGTAACGCAGAGGTCTAGGAGGGTTTTAGGGCTGGTTACAGAGATAGGGAGGAACGAGGCTCTGGAGGGATTTGAACAACAGGATGAGAATTTTAAATTTGAGGCATGGACTGGGAGCCAATGTTGGTCAGCAAGCACAAAAAATTAATTCTGTTCTTTCCACAAATGCTGCCTGACCTGCTGAGTGTTTCAAGCATTTTCTGTTTCTGTTTCAAATTTCCAGCGCCTGTAGTTTTTTGCTTTTTACTTATATAATTAAATTTCCCTGTGTAACCAGTGACAGTATTATTACATACTTTAGCCATTAGATGGAACTGTACCACATCTTGCTCCCATATCTATACAATAACTCTAAGCCACACTCCCAAACCTGCTGTTTTTGAAGTCCAGCAACTTGGCAGCACTCCACTCTTTAAAATTTTCAGTTAAGTTTTCAAAGTTTCTCTCTTAGTTTATTTTTTGTGCAGCTCTGATTCTGCTACACATATATCATACTTTAATTGTGCTCATTGTGAGCCTGTGATTCTGCCATAGTTTTTGTTTAAATGTTAATGGCAGCATTGCAAGTGTCTTGCTGCACCTCCAAATGTATTTTGCAAACCGCTCTTTTGGCTCTGGTACCTCTAGCTCCAGTCCTGCTTTTAAAATAATGTTTCAAACTTCTCCATCAGAACCCCTATGTAAGGGCAGAACTAGGTTTGATGTTAGGCAGTTCTTCTTTTCCTGGAAAATAGTGGACCTGTGGAACAGGTTGCCGGTTATGTGTGGTGATCACTGATTCGCTGTATTCCCTTAAGAGAGAGCTGGACCTGGTTCTGGCTAGGGTGGAGGTCACCTCGTACATGAGGTACGTACCCTGTAATATAAGTCAGGGTCAATGTGGTCTCCTAAACTAGTTTTGATCACCTAAAGGAGTCGAAGAGGAATTTTCTAAAAAAAAATTCCCTAATTGGCCTGGGTTTTTATCTGGTTTTTCACCTCTCCCAAGAGATTTGGGAGTGTCTGCATCACTGTATGGCACAGGCTAGTTGGACCAGTGGGTATTTTACTGTCTGACATTTCATATGTTCATTTGCTTTCTGATGCTTGAATTTTTTTCCTCTACATCTACAGTGCCTTTAGTCAGCGAGGTGGAGTATGGGTGGGAAAAGCAAGATCCTGAACAGTATAAAAAGATTCTTTTCTTCAATGGAAATAAAATAATTAAGATGTGCAGGAGAAAAAGAGTAGATAAAATTTAAAAAGCCAGCAGGAAAGTTTTAAAATGTACTAAAAATTATAATCTTGACCTGCCACATTAAAAAATAAGGTAGCTGAAGCACTCCAGTTTTGAGAGGGGATGGGTGGTGGTTGGGGGGTGGGGGGAGTTGCTGCACAGCATCACCCAGTGGCCAGAGCTTCAAACTACATGCAGACTCAATTTTGAAGTATTCCAGTGTCACAGACTTGTCACATTAATTGGAAATTCCTATTAAAAATGTGACAGGGTCCCATTTTCCCTCTATTATAAAGATGAAAAAGAGATCAGGATGAGGCAAAGATGTCAAGTTAATCAGGGACCATAGACATCCTCCGGCCCCTGCCCACGACAGACCCAGGCAGGGCTACTTTACAACCCCTAAGCTGTGTGGTTAAAAGATTCAGAAGGAGACGGAACCAGTATGGTGTATAGCAAGTATATTTCATTAATATCAGATGTAAAAAAGCACATAGCAGTCACAGAGTTAACAAACTGGCTCACTAGCAAACCACAATTCTTATGTTCAAGAACGGCCCAGTAATTCCAACAAGATAAAGCGATTAATACAACAAAAACAATGTTACCCGAAGCTGTTGGATGGAGCATTGACCTCAGGACTCTTCCTTCTCTGCCTCAACATTTGGAACTTATACTGTTTTATACCTTGCCTTATCTTGTTCTTATTCTTTTCAGTCTAGCTATTGTGGGAGATTGATAGCCGCTAGATCTAATCAAGGGCTTCAATAACTGCCAGATCTAACCAAGGATTTCTCCCTTGTCTTGTTATTCGCTGCTCTTCAGTCTAGCTATTGTGGGAGATTGATAGCTGCTACTCATCAAGAACTACTTGGCCTGTTGGAAAAGCATGCTCGGAAATTTAGCCTCCAATACGTAAAATATCTAAACAAGTATGTATATATATTAATGACTTGGACTTGGGTGTACAGGGCACAATTTCCAAATTTGCAGATGACACAAAACTTGGAAGGGTAGTGAACAGTAAGGAGGATAGTGATAGACTTCAAGAGGATATAGACAGGCTGGTGGCATGGGTGGACACGTGGCAAATGAAATTTAAAGCAGATAAAAGCGAGATGATACATTGCGGTAGGAAGAACGAGGAGAGGCAATATAAACTAAAGGGCACAATTCTATAAGGGGTACCGGAACAGAGAGATCTGGGGGTATATGTACACAAATCGTTGAAGGTGGCAGGGCAGGTTGAGAAAGCGGTTAAAAAAGCATACGGGATCCTGGGCTTTATAAATAGAGGAAGAGAGTACAAAAGCAAGGAAGTCATGATGAACCTTTATAAAACACTGGTTCAGCCACAACTGGAGTATTGTATCCAGTTCTGGGCACCGCACTTTAGGAAAGATGTGAAGGTCTTAGATAGGAAGCAGAAGAGATTTACTAGAAAGATTCCAGGGATGAGGGACTTTAGTTACGTGGATAGACTGGAGAAGCTGGGGTTGTTCTCCTTGGAACAGAGATGGTTGCGAAGAGATTTGATAGAGGTATTCAAAATTGTGAAGGGTCTATTCAGAGTAGATAGAGAGAAATTGTTCCCATTGGTGGAAGGGTCAAGAATCAGAGGACATAGATTTAAGGTGATTAAGATCTGGAATGCACTGCCCGAGGGGGTGGTGGAGGCAGATTCAATCATGGCCTTCAAAAGGGAACTGGATAAGTACCTGAAAGGAAACAATTTGCAGGGCTACGGGGAAAGAGCTGGGGAGTGGGACTTGCTGGATTTCTCTTGCATAGAGCCAGCACGAACTCAATGGGTCGAATGGCCTCCTTCCGTGCTGTAACCTTTCTATGATTCTAGGTGTTCTAGACTATATCTTACAGAATACATCAGAAAGCTGCATTTCTGTAAATAGACAGAAACTGAGTTGTGCCACTTGCAGCCAGGGCTCACAGGGGCCACCTTCAGCCAAGTACAATCCAAGCCCACTGTCAAATGAGACCTGCCATGAGCTTGTTAACCTGTAGCTCTCCTCCAAACTACCAAGGAGTGGAACACATTCAGTTATTCGTTCTCACAAGCATTCCCCCACCCAGCCCCAAATCATTCTGCACATATCCCCTCAGTGACACTAACATTTCAACATCAGCAACTTGCATTTATATAGCGCCTTTAATGTAATAAAACATCCCAAGGCACTTCGCAGGACCATTATTAAACATAATTTGACACCAAGCCACATAAGGAGCTATTAGGACAGGTGACCAGATGCTTGTTCAAGGAGGTAGGTTTTAAGGAACATCTTAAAGGAGGAGAGAGAGGTAGAGAGAACGAGAGATTTAGACAGCTGGAGCCTAGACAGCTAAAGGCGTGGCCAACGATGGTGGGGTGAAGAAAATTGGAGTTCTTCCAATTCTGCACAAGAGGCCAGAATTGGAAGAACTCAGAGTTCTCAGAGGGTTGTAGGGCTGAAGGAGGTTACAGAGGAGCGAGGCCATGGAGAGATTTGAACACAAGGATGAGAATTTTAAATTTGAGGCATTGCTGGACTGGGAGCCTAGTGCGAGTTAAGATATGGGCAGCAGAGTTTTGGATTAGCTCAAGTTTATGGAGGTGGAAGGTGGGAGGCCAGCCAGGATAGCATTGAAATAGTCATATCTGGAGGTAACAAAGGCATGGATGAGGGTTTCAACAGCAGATGGGCTGAGGCAGGGGTGGAGACGGGTGATATTACGCAGGTGGAAAAAAGCGGGTTTGGTGATGGAGAGGTTATGGGTTGGAAGCTCAGCTCTGGATCAAATAGGATAACGAGGTAGCGAACAATCTGGTTCAGCATCAGACAGTGGCCAGGGAGGGGGATGGGATTGGTGGCTAGGGAACGGAGTTTGTGGTGGAGGCCTTGGTCTTCCCAATATTTAATTGGAGGAAATTTCTAATCATCCAATGCTGAATGTCGAACAAGCTGTGTGACAAATCAGAGGCAGTGGAGGAGTCGAGAGAGGTGGTAGTGAGGGTGAACTGGGTGTCATCAGCGTACATAGAATCAAATGGAATCTGACATGTTTTCGGATGATGTCGCCGAGGGGCAGCGTGTAGATGAGAAATAGGAGAGGTCCAAGGATAGATCCTTGGGGGACTCCAGAGGTAATAGTGCGGGAGCGAGAAGAGAAGCCATTGCAGGAAATTCTCTGGCTATGACTGCATGGATAAGAATGGAACCAAGCGAGGGCAGTCCCACTCAGCTAGATAACGGAGGAGAGGTGTGGGAGGAGGATGGTGTGGTCAACCATGTCAAAGGCTGCAGGACAGGTCGAGAAGGATAAGGAGGGATAGTTTACCACGGTCACAGTCACACAGGGTGTCATTTATGACTTTGATAAGGGCCGTTTCATTGCTGTGGCAGGGGCAGAAACTTGATTGGAGGGGTTTAAACATGAAGTTGTGGGAAAGGTGGACACAGATTTGGGAGGCAACAACATGTTCAAGGACTTTGGAGAGGAAAGGGAGGTTGGAGATGGGGCGGTGATTTGCAAGGACAGAAGTGTCAAGGGTAGTTTTTTTGAGGAGGCGGTGATGACCGCAGATTTGAAAGGGAGGGGGACAGTTCCAGAGTAGAGGAAACCATTTACAATAGCTAGCATGGGGGCCCGGAAGGGACGTTGACTGTTCAACCATTTAGTGGGAATATGATCGAGAGGGCAGAAAATTGATCTCATGGACAAGATGAGCTCGGCGAGGGCATGGGGCCAAATAGGAGAGAAACTAGAGAAAGATGGGAGTTCAGGGCCAGGGCAGGGGGGAACCTAGAGGGAAGTTTGGCTTGGTGGGCTAGGGGAAGGGAGGGAAGCGGCAGAAGCAGCTGAATGGAAGGCCTCAATCTTAGTGATAAAGAAGTCCATGAGCTCCTCGCACTTGTTGTTGGAGTTGAGGGTGGAGGAGGCAGGGGAGAGGGGTTTAAGAAGACGGTTTGTAATGGAGATGAGAAACTGGGGGATGATCCTGAAGAAGTGAGCTGTTTTGGTAGAGAAGAGCAGGACCTGATAGTGCTTGATGTGGTCTGGCCAGGTCTGCAAATGAATGGCTAAACCACTTATCCGCCGTAAACGTTCAAGTATAGGTCCCTTGGATTTAAGGGAGGGGAGATGGGGGCCGTACCAGGGGGAACAACCAACGTAGGTGAGTGTAAGGGTTTTACTGGGGACAAGGGCATCCAAGGTTCAGATGAGGGTGTTATGGAGCTGATCGGTAGCTGCAGAAATATTGTGGTGAATGGAGGGCCAAAGGCTAGACATTTGGGAATTTGAAAGTGTCATTGTAAGTGACTGGGGGGAGAGTTTTCTCCATGGATGGTCACAGAAGGAAGTGGGGTTGTAAGGAGGCAGCAGGTGTATGTGGAGAGGGGTATAAGGAATTGATCAGAGATGGTCTTATCTGTGATTGAGATGGTGGAAGTAGAGAGGCCCTATGAGATGGCAAGGTCGAGAGGGTGAAGAGCGTGAATGAAGGTAGGAGAGTTTACATGGAGGGAGAGATTAAGAGAGAACAGGAGAGCAGTAAACTCAGAGGCGAGAGGATAAAGTGACTTGAGGTGGAGGTTGAAATCACTGAGGATGAGAAGTGCTCAGTGCAGAGTGAGGGAGGAAAGCAGTGAAGATATCTTGGTGAGAGACTTGACATGGTACTTGGATGGGCGGTAGAGAACGATGAATTTAGAGAGGTGCGAGGGGTGGAACAAGGTGAGATGCTCCAGGGAGGAGAAGCTGCCAGAGGAGTAGGGGGACAGACCAAGGTGAGATTTGGTGATAAGGACCACACTGCCACCACGGCAGTTTGGGCGGGGCAGGTGGTGGGAGGTATAACTGGGCGGGGAGGCTTCAGTAAGGAGGAAAGTGTCATCATCTGCAAGCCAATTTTCCGTCAAGGCCATGATGTCGATGCAATCATCCACAATGAGGTTATGGATGGAAAGGGCTTTGTTCACAAGTGAACAGAGATTCTGGTGGCCAGAAGTGCAATTCTGTTGCTATTTTGATGGTTAACTGACCATGAAGGAAACATTAGACCCAGTTTTATGTAGCCACGTTAATGGATGTGAATTGGTTATATTGGTTGAAATAGTCTATAATCTCCATTTAAGAACATAAGAAATAGGAGCAGGAGTAGGCCATACGGCCCCTCGAGCTGACTCTGCCAATCAACAAGATCACAGCTTATCTTCTGCCTCAACTCCACTTTCCCGCCCAATCCCCATATCCCTTGATTCCCTTAGAGTCCAAAAATCGATCGAAATCAGCCTTGAATATACTCAATGACTGAGCATCTACAGCCTCTGGGGTAGAGAATTCCAAATATTCACAACCCTCTGAGTGAAGAAATTCCCCCTCATCTCAGTCCTAAATGGCCGACCCCTCATCCTGAGGGCTCGATTTTACAATGGTGGCCGGTTGGCAGCAGGGGGGGCTGAAGGCGCGTGTGGCAAACCCGCATGAACAACACTTACCGTTTCTGATGCGATCGCACTTTGATTGCTGATGATTAACGTCATCTCTGGGTTTCGGGCCCGGCAGCCAGCCTAATTGACAGGAGCTGCAATGTGAGGGGGGTGCGAGAGAAAGAGAGAGAGAGAGCCAGACATCATCCGGCGCTGGACTGGAAGACCGGGGCGGGGGGGGGGGGAAATGGAAGATCCGGCGCTGGACTGGAAGACCAGGGGGGAGAGGGGAAGTTCGGGGGGGAGAGAGGAAGATCGGGGGGGTGGAGAGGGGAACATCGGTGGGGGGGAGGAAGATCAGGGAGGAGAGAGGAAGATCGGGGAGGAGAGTGAAAGATTGGGGGGGGAGAGAGGAAGATCAGGGAAGAGAGAGGAAGATCGGGGGGAGAGGGGAAGATCGGGGGAAGATTGGGAGGACATCGGGGCGGTGAAGAGTGGGACATCGGGGGAACATCGGGAGGGGGGTGAAGAGTGGGACATCGGGAGGACATTGGAGGGGTGAAGAGTGGAACATCGGCGGGGAGGGGGGGGTGAAGAGGGGGACATCGGAGAGGGAGACATCGCACATCGGAGCAGGGTGCAAAGGTAGGTTCATTTTGTGTTTTCACTTCCATGGTTTTTCATTTAATTTATTTAGTTTCTTTTTCCTTGATTTGGCTCTTCATGCCTAGTTTCACCAGGCGTGAATAAGAAACGGTGGGCAAGCCACCCAGGTAAGTTAAAAATCATTCTAATCACTTCATCTGTCACAGGTAAAGTTCCTTAAGTAGCTCAATGAGGTACATTTGGCTCCATAACTGTCATCCCGCCGGCGGGACTTCCGTTTTTGGGTCGCCCACGCACACATAGGTGGGCCCCTGGGAAACTTGGAAGTCAGGGGGTTGGAACTGGCTTCTGAACCTGAACAGGATTTCCACGATTTTCGGAGCACCCCCGTCCCCAATGCACCCGCAATTGCCTCCTATAATCACCCCTTATGTCCCCTAGCTCTAGACTCTTCAGCCAAGGGGAACATCCTCTTAGCCTCTACCCTGTCAAGCCCTCTAAGAATCTTATATGTTTCAATGAGATCACCTCTCATTCTTCTAAACTCCAGTGGGTATAGGCCCATTCTACTTAATCTCTCCTCATAAGACAACCCTCTCATCCCAGTAATCAATCTAGTGAATCTTCATTGCACTGCCTCCAAGGTAAGTATATCTTTCCTTAGAAAAGGAGACCAAAACTGTACACAGTACTCCAGGTGTGGTCTCACCAAAGCCCTGTACAATTGCAGCAAGACTTCCTTATACCAATGCCCTTGCAATAAAAGTCAACATACCATCTGCCTGCTGTATCTGTATGTTACCTACTAAGTTTCGTATACAAGGACACCTAAATTCCTCTGAACACCAACATTTAATAGTTTCTCACCACTGAAAAAATATTCTATTTTTTTATTTTTCCTACCAAAGTGAATAACCTCACATTTCCCCACATTATGCTCCATCTGCCACCTTCTTGCCCACTCACTTAACCTGTCTATATCCTTTTGCAGACTCTTTGCATCCTCCTCACAGCTTACTTTCCCACCTAACTTTGTATGATTAGCAAACTTGGATACATTACACTTGGTCCCTTCATCTAAGTCATTAATATAGATTGTAAATAGCTGAGCCCAAGTACCGGTCCCTGCGGCACTCCACTAGTTACAACCTGCCAACCCGAAAATGACCCGTTTATTCAATCCTCAATCCATACTAATATATTACCCCCAATCCCATGAGCCCTTATCCTGTGTAACAACCTCTTATGTGGCACCTTATCAAATTCCTTTTGAAAATTCCAATATACTACATCCACTGGTTCCCCCTTATCTACCCTGCTAGTTACATCCTCAAAAAACTCTAATAGATTTGTCAAACATGATTTCCCTTTTATAAAACCGTGTTGATTCTGCCTAATCATATTATGATTTTCTAATGCCCTGTTATTACATCCTTAATAAAAGATTCTAGCACTTTCCCTACCACTGATGTCAGGCTAACTGGCCTGTTCCCTGTTTTCTCTCTCCCTCCTTTCTTGAATATCGGGGTTACATTTGCTACCTTCCAATCCATGAGGACCGTTCTAGAATCTAGGGAATTCTGGAAGATCAAAACCAATGCATCCACTATCTCTGCAACCACCTCTTTTAAAACCCTAGGATGTAGGCCACCAGGTCCGGGGGATTTGTTGGCTTTTAGTCCCATTAATTTTTCTAAAACTTTTTCTCTACCAATCTTAATTACTTTACTTTAAGTTCCTCACTCTCAGACCCTTGGTTCCCCACTATTTCTGGTATGTTTTTTGTGTCTTCTACTGTGAAGACAGATACAAAATATTTGTTTAACGTCTCTGCCATTTCCTTATTCCCCATTATAATTTCTCCTGTCTCAGCCTCTAAGGGACACATGATTTTCACTAATCTCTTCCTTTTTATATGCTTGTAGAAGCTCTTACAATCTGCTTTTATATTTCTTGCTAGTTTAATCTCATTCAATTTTCTCCCTCTTTATGAATGTCTTGGTTATCCTTTGCTGATTTCTAAAACCCTCCCAATCCTCAGGCTTACTACTCTTTTTGGCAACATTGTAAGCCTCTTTTAATCTAATACTATCCTTAACTTCTTTAGTTAACCACGGTTGGATTACTTTTCCTGTGGAGTTTTTATTCCTCAAGGGAATGTATACTCATTGGGAATTATGAATTATTTCTTTAAATGTTTGTCATTGCTTATCTACCGTCATATCTTTTAATCTAATTTCTCAATCTATCGTAGCCAACTCGCCTCTCATACCCACATAATTGGCTTTGTTTAAATTTAAGACCCTAGATTCGGACTTAACTACATCACTCTCAAACTCAATATGAAATTCTATCATATTATGATCATTCTGCCCAGAGGATCCTTTATTATAAGATTACTAATTAATCCTGTCTCATTACATAATATTATAATTTACTAACCTGTTCCATAGTTGGTTCCTCAACATATTGTTCTAGAAAACTATCTCGGATGCATTCCATGAACTCATCCTCCAAACTACTTTTGCCGATTTGGTTCACACAAGTTTGCTGACGACACTAAGTTAGGAAGCAACGTAAATTTTTTTCTTGTTGAGAAGTCAAATGCTGCAAACTTGTGGGTAGTAAGTGGGTCTGCTCCATAGCAGGAGAATGGATACAATCTGATAAATGTACTGCACAGTGATGTCATCTGCAAGCACAATGATAAAGTTAGAATCATAGAAATTTACAGCACGGAAAGAGGCCATTTGGCCCATCAAGCCTATGCCGGCCGAAATAGAGCTATCCAGCTTAATCCTACTTTCCAGCTCTTGGTCCGTAGCCTTGTAGGTTACGGCACTTCAAATGCATATCCAAGTACTTTTTAAATGCGATGAGCATTTCTGCCTCTACCACCCTTTCAGGCAGTGAATTCCAGACGCCTACCACCCTCTGGATGAAAAAATTTCTCCTCAACTCCCCTCTAATCCTTCTATCAATTACTTTAAATCTATGCCCCCTGGTTATTGACCACTCTGCTGAGGGAAATAGGACCTTCCTATCCACTGTATCTAGGCCCCTCATAATTTTATACACCTCAACTAAATCTCTCCTCATCCTCCTCTGTTCCAAAGAAAACAAACCCAGCCTATCCAATCTTTCCTCATAGCTAAAATTCTCCAGTCCTGGCAACATCCTCGTAAATCTCCTCTGTACCCTCTCTAGTGTAATCACATCTTTCCTGTAATGTGGTGACCAGAACTGTACGCAGTACTCTAGCTGTGGCCTAACCGGTGTTTTATACAGTTCTAGCATAACCTCCCTGCTCTTATATTCTATGCCTCGGCTAATAAAGGAAAGTATCCTGTATGTCTTCTTATCTAGCTGTCCTGCTACCTTCAGGGATCTGTGGACGTGCACTCCATGGTCCCTCTGTTCCTCTACACTTCTCAGTATCCTACCATTTATTGTGTATTCCCTTGCCTTGTTTGCCCTCCCCAATTGCATTACTTCACATTTCTCCACATTGAATTCCATTTGCCACTTTTCTGCCCACCTGACCAGTCCATTGATATCTTCCTGCAATCTACAGCTTTCCTCCTCACTATCAACCACAAGGCCAATTTTTGTATCATCTGCAAACTTCTTAATCATGCCCCCGACATTTAAGTTTAAATCATTGATATACACCACAAAAAGCAAGGGAGTTAGTATTGAGCCCTGCGAAACCCCACTGGGAACAGCCTTTAAGTCACAAAAACACCCATCGACTATTACCCTTTGTTTCCTGCCACTGAGCCAATTTTGGATCCAACTTGCCACTTTCCCTTGGATCCCATGGGCTTTTACTTTTCTGACCAGTCTGCCATGTGGGACCTTGTCAAAAGCCTTGCTAAAATTCATGTAGACTACATCAAACGCGTTACCCTCATTGACCCTCCTTGTTACCTCCTTAAAAATTTCAATAAAATTTTATTGCAACTTAATGAAATTGAACCACTATATTAAGAAAGCTTTGCAGGTTTAACTTTAGGTAACAATACCTCTTTGAACTCTTAAAACTCCTGTGTGAGCAGAGAATCAAAACAATGTTAATATTACCAATGTAATTAACACTCAACTATATTACTTCTTACATTTCTACACTTCTACTTTGGTGCTGTTTAGCACTTTATTTCAGCAGGTGTCCATCATTTAATTTTTTTAAGAAAACAGTTACTTTTTGGAGATACACTTTCATATTCACATAGTTACATTCAATTTAAAAATAAATCCATGATTTGCAGCAGCATCACTTTCCCTGTCTTCACCTTGGCAAATAAAATAATTAGTGACAAGTAAGATGGAAAGATATTGAGAATAAAACACATGGAGACACACGTGCTGATATTACTGAACATTAAAGGAAGATTGAAACTGTAAGAAAAAGGAAGTTAGACCATCATGACTCTTTCCAACGGTTTTATTTTTGAAAAGAGCTACTGACAGTGAACTTCTCTCTTTAAAGATGAATAATGGCTGTGTGACTCCACATCTGAACTCTGACTGCAGTTCAGAACTCGTTTTCAGATCTTCGAATCCATATTTCAGATTTGGAATCCTTCAGTACAGCTTTAGCTCTTGAGTTACAGCCTGCTCAGAAATCTAAAGCTGCACTTACTGAAATTAGCCAACAAGTGGCACTCTAAGTACCAGTCGATCCAAATGAGAAAAATCAACTCGGGTGTTACTACTTCAGAGCTCAGTTTGGGTGGGCGCAGATATCATTTTGTTTAAGGAGGAATTATTGTAATTTTGGGTGGGAATTTTAATTGTTTTGTTCTGGATGAGCTGAGCATCATTTTCTTCATTATAATATTTTAGTGACACAATGACATCTTGCAAAATAAATACTGCACTACCTGAGAAGCCACCTCCTGATGGAATTTTAGTGAACATAAGCGAGGCCACTGGTCTGAGGTTTTCACAGAAAAACACACTGAATTGCTGAATTTGATTTCCAAAACACTGGTAAATATCCTGGGATCTAGTGACATAATAATGGAATTTGACACTGCAAACACAGAATCATAGAATCATAGAAAGGTTACAGCACGGAAGGAGGCCATTCGACCCATCGAGTCCGCGCCGGCCCTATGCAAGAGCAATCCAGCTAGTCCCACTCCCTGCCCTATCCCTGTAGCCCTGCAAATTTTTTCCTTTCAAGTACTTATCCAGTTCCCTTTTGAAGGCCACAATTGAATCTGCCTCCACCACCCCCTCGAGCAATGCATTCCAGATCCTAACCACTCGCTGTGCAAAAAAAGTTTTTCCTCATGTCACCTTTGGTTCTTTTGCCAATCACCTTAAATCTATGTCCTCTGGTCCTTGACCTTCCCACCATTGGGAACAGTTTCTCTCTATCTACTCTGCCTAGACCCTTCATGTTTTTGAATACTTCTAACAAATCTCCTCACAACCATCTCTGTTCCAAGGAGAACAACCCCAGCTTCTCCAGTCTAACCATGTAACTAAAGTCCCTCATCCCTGAAATCATTCCAGTAAATCTCTTCTGCACCCTTCCTAAGGCCTTCACATCTTTCCTGAAGTGCAGTGCCCAGAATTGTACACAATACTCCAGTTGTGGCCGAACCAGTGTTTTATAAAGGTTCATCATGACTTCCATACTTTTGTACTCTATGCCTCTATTTATAAAGCCCAGGATCCCATATGCTTTTTTAACTCCTTTCTTAACCTGCCCTGTCACCTTCAATGATTTGTGAACGTATACCCCCAGATCTCTCTGTTCCTGTACCCCTTTTAGAATTGTACCCTCTAGTTTATATTGCCTCTCCTCGTTCTTCCTACCGAAATGTATCACTTCACATTTTTCTGTGTTAAATTTCTGCGTTAAACAGTAAACCAATAGAGGATAGCAAGGCCTGTAGGTTTTCTCTTTTCATGGAAAAGTGAATGGAATCACAGAAGGGGATCCTTAAAACATCAGAAAAGAACCTGGAATTAGATTATTCAGTCACTGCAAGTCTGATTCAAGCAGTTTATTCAACAGACTACACTCCAATCTCCCCTCCCCCCAGCCAAAATATTAATGGTTTTGAAGCTTTATAGAACAATTAACACTTACACATCACATGCGCCGAGGGTTTTACTACTATTACTTACACAAGTATGCAAATTAATTATTTTATTACCAGCCATAATGTAGACTTAGTTGCAGCATAGAAAGTAGATGTATCTATAGAATGTAAGGATCCTTGGGCTCTCTTCATTAAAGTTCATACTAAAATGCCTCCATTGGTGGAAAGAACATGGTGGTGAAATTGGTCTTCAGTGGTAGTGCAAAATGAGCGGCAGCGCAGCGCAGGCCCTGACTAGTTTAAAGGAATTTAGCAAACTGATCGTGCAATGGGATCAGGACCCTCATTTTGAACATCCATCCATTCATTCCTCTCCTGACATTCCTCTCTACTGAACAGCTACTAATGCTAGCAGTTTAGGTACTTCCTGCTCCTCTTTCCCCCAGCCATTCCTCCAACTTGGACAGGTCGTAGACTAGAACTGCACATGGGAAGGACAGCTAAACATCGAGGGGAATGAAGAATGAACAAGGGTATACAGGAGGAAAACAGAGAGGAGACTAGTGGGATGGAAGATGAAGGCAAGAGGAATCCTGTCATTTTTGTGAGAGGAAAGGAGGAGTGAGAAATGGATGGCTATGGTCAAGTGTCAATCTTATATAAGGGAAAATGGAGTGTGGAAAACCATATGATTTGGTATAATTAGATTTCCAAAAAACCTTTAATATAGCACCTTAGATTACGTTACTATGGAAATGGAAAACAGTGAGAATTGAACGTAAAATGTGCATGTGGATAAGAACTAAGTTGCTAGTTAGTGAAATTGTGATGGGCAAACATGGTCCTCTGGAGCTTCTGGATTGTTTCAGTGAGTCAGAGAGCAATCTTCCAGAGTATTTACTAAATTGATGACAGAGGAAGTAGACAAGGACCCCAAAAAGAGTTAAACAAAGTCAGTAAATGAGCAAAAGAATGGCTAATACAGAAAGATGCAAGGGACTGAAGCGTGGAAGAGAATTTGGGTGACCTAAGTGTAGTGTGGATAGTTTAGAAATAGCTAAAGGCGAACTGGGAATAGATTTTGGTGTGATAGTAGATTTTACACTTAACATGTCAAATCACTGGAGCAGCAATACATTACAACAGTGACTACACTTCAAAAGTACTTCATTGGCTGTAAAGCACTTTGGGACGTCCTGAGGTTGTGAAAGGCGTTATATAAATGCGAGTTCTTTTGTTTAATGCGTAATTATACTGCGAGCTAATTTCACTGTATCATGTTACAACTGTACAGTGTCCTGGTCAGACCCCATTTTGAGTACTGTGTTCAGATAACAAAGAGTTGACACAGAAACAATGGGCCAGATGGCCTCCTTCTCTGCTACAAACTTCTATGGTTCTACGGCAAATGGCCTCCCTTCTTTATTTTGTGAACAATTTGACTGAGGAAAAAGGAAGCATTTTCCTTTTCCTGTACCATTTTTCAGGACTACAAAACTCCTACATGAGACAATTTGTATATACGTCCTGAAGGCTAGTACATGGCCATCGCTACTCACAGTGGAGACTGCTCTATATTGGGGAATGCTTATTGGATGACCTCTTTACCAAACATTTGCATCCTGACCACAAGAATGATTCTGACCTCCCTGCGACTTGCTGCTTCAACTCCCCCTCACATTCCTACACTGACATTTCTGTCTTTGACTTCCTACACAGGTCGAACCAAGCTCAATGCAAACATCAGGAATAGCATTTCATCTTTCTCTCTGACACTCTGCAATCCATATGTTTTTGAACAATGACCTTAAATCTTTGCTCTTCCCCTCGTTTTCTTTCAAGTTTCTCCAATCCACTTCATTCTCTGCATCTTGAAGCTTATTTTAATCGTTCCCATGCCTTTTAACTGCCTTAACTATTTTCATGCTTCTTTTTGTTTTTTTAAAATGCTTTTTCACTGTCTGAATGATGATGATCTTTGTACATCATTGTCTAGTTTTTGCCTCTTTCCCAGTTTTAAACAACCTGTTTACAAACCATTAAACCCAGACTTGCCTCTGACAGGATTCAGCACACTTTATTCATGGTTTTTTCTTTCTTTTCTTCCTCCCCTTCCCTCACCCCTTGTTTTGTTCAGACTTGATGATTTTCTAGCTTCCGGTTTTCAGGAGCAATAAATATTGGGCCAGATTTTGCTGTGAGCGGTGAACGATCGGCGCCAGCTGTTCATTAGACTTGCACTTGGCCTTAGACTTTCTGCGGGCTTTTGCACGGCAAGTTACTGTCAGCCAACCATCCAAAAAGTGCAGGGCCCTTTACTGGGCATCTGGGACCTGTGTGAACAGGGTATCTCCTTAACCAATCAGATTGAAGAATCGTTAATGAGCAGCGCCGAGTCTGAACCAGGGAATGTCAGTAAGAATAATGAATTCAATGTCAAATCAGGGACAGAACGCAAAATAAGAGAGGGAAAGAAAGATTGGATTAAGAAAGAGGGATAAAAGAGACAGAAAAAGTTTTAAAAATCTCCAACAATAATCAAAAGCTGAAGGAATGAAACTCCACTCTTGTAAAAGTGGCAGAGAGTTTGACTTTCATTAGAATTCGTCATTCACCTGCTGAATGTGCTCTGTGTATAGACTTGCTTGCTTTTGTCATTCTTTGGGATTAACTGCCAGAACCAGAACCAGTTAAACTTGTATAGAACCTAGGTTAGACCACACCTGGAGTACGGTGAACGGTTCTGGTTGCAATATTATAAAAAGGATTTGGACCACTGGAGCAGGTGCAAAAAAGATTTACTAGGATGATGATAGAACCGAGAGGTCATACCTATCAGGAAAGATTGAACAGGCTGGGGCTTTTTTCACTAGAAAAGAAAAGATTGAGGGTTGACCCGACAGAGGTCTTTAAGATTATGAAAGGGTTTGATAGGGTAGATGTAGAGAAGATGTTTTCACTTGTGGGGGAGACCAGAACTAGGGGCAATAAATATAAGATAGTCACTAAAAAATCCAATAGGGAATTCAGGAGAAACTTCTTTCCCCAGAGAGTGGTTAGAATGTGGAACTCACCACCATAAGGAGTAGTTGAGGCGACTAGCATAGATACATTTAAGGAGAAGCTAGATAAATACATGAGGGAGAAAGGAGTAGAAGGATATGCTGATAGGGTTGGATGAAGTAGGGAGGGAGGAGGCTTGTGTAGAGCATAAAACCAGTTGGGCCGAATGGCCTGTTTCTGTGCTGTACATTCTATGTAATTCTATGTCAGCCAAGCTGCCTTGTCAAGATCAAGGAGCTCATTTCCAGTTGCTGGAGTGGTAAATTTGAATAATTCCAAGAAACTTGCCATTAGATGGCCTTACTCACCACCTGCACTCAGATGAGATGCACTTTGTTAATGGTTTGATGGTAATTAAGTGAGGGTGATGCCCAAGTTGCTTTAATAGCTGCCAATGCAAAAATATAGCCTTTTTTTCCATACATTTTTTATGTGCAGTATTTTGGCCCAATCAATTTGTAAATCTTGTTGATGGAGTAATCAGCTCAGTCGCTGCACCAAGCAGTTTTGTATCACTCAGATTTAAGCATCATGTTATATTTACTGGGAAGTAATCAGAATAAATAACATAAATAACCAAATCATTTTTCTCAGTTTTATTTTGTAAATGAAAACTATAAAATGTCACTATACATGCAATTTCTTTTCCTTAAGAAATAAACATTCATTCCTGTGTATTATTTGAAAATAGCGTGCACAGCGTTCCTCGTGGCTCAGTGGGTAAATGCTCTACTCAGTGTGGTATTGAACTATCCAGACCAGGTTCAATCTCAGTGATCTCATCTGGGACAGAGCAAGTAGTAGGAACGTAACAACTGACCCAGCCAAAATTTTCTCATAACTAAGCCATTGAAGTTCAGCAAGCAGCCTTGTGGACCTCCTCTAGACTGCTTCCAATGCAGGCGTAAAATGGGCACCTAAGGGTCCAATATGGTGGGCAGCGTGCATGCACTCATTCCATGCCAAAAGTGTTCCACCCACCATATTGGGATCGAGCTGCTCTGTAGAGTCCAGGTTACACACTGGAAGCGTTTAAAAGCCTCATTATAATATTTAAATAAGGGTCCCACGCTTGTTGTAGGACTATCTTGTGAAATTGGTCTGCCCCAGTGCATGACTCACCATGTGATAAACTCACTCAGCAAATCATGGTGGTAACAGTCAGTAAGGACCCTGCAGGAGTGCCATTTAAAGGGTTAGCTCTTTTTATAACTTAGTTGCTGGTTTGTTTTCTTAGGCTGCTGGTTAACTTCTGGGCTTTTTTGGCTATTTTCTGTGTCCCACAAGCAAATTCTGACTTCTGGGAACAACTTTTTGCTGGTGCTGGACTGCTTTTGTCCAGTTATATTGCAGTCATAAGTAGTCTGGTAGGTCTGTCTTTGGGGCTGGATGATGAGGGGTAGCAGTGAAGAAGAAGTGCGAGCAGAAGCAGCTGGGAGAAGAGGGAAGAGGAGGACATGTCACAGGAAGCCATACCCATAGTGGGCTTCAAAGGAACACTTCTCATACCTCACCTTCACCGAGGAGCAATGTGTGAGGCATCTGCACTTCACCAAGGAAGCTGTCATTGAGCTATGTCTCCTGCTGCAGTCACAACTGGAGCCCTAAACCAGGGTATGGACAGCACTGCCTGTGGCTGTCAAGGTCACCATGGCCCTTATCTTTCATGCCATGGGTTCGTTCCAGGCTGAAATAGGTGACATCAGCAATTTATCACAGTTTGCTGGGCAACACTGTATCAGGGAGGTCGCCGAGGCTTTCTGCACCAGGACCAAAGCCTACATCACATTCCCATGACTTTTTGCCATTTTTACCATGAATAATATGCAAACTGAACCAGTTCAGTGTGTGTAAACTGTGTGTGTTTTCTTGAACTTAAAGACCAAAAGGACTACTTCAACTATAAATGCCTTATCACACTGTACTGTATCTGTACTGCACTGTGCCTGATAGGAATGGATAAATGGAACTTTATTCTGAAATAAGGGATTTGAAAACAAAAGACCAAAAGGATTACTTCAACCTTTACCAGGTGGCATGCTTCCCAAGAGTCCAGCGTGTTATAGATGAAATCCATGTGGCCATCAGGGTTCCACATGTCAACCCTAATTCCCATATTAAGAAGAAAGGACACCACACCATAAGTGTGCAACAACTTCTGACCACAGAAATGTGATCTTGCACGTTAATACCTGTTATCCAGAGACTATCTATAAGGCTTTCATTATTCAGAAGTTCACAGTGTCTGCATTATTTGAAGGATCAGAGAGAATAGACAAGTGGCTCCTGGGGGACCAGGCCTACCCTTTGTAACCAAGGCTTATGATCCCAATTAGAACACCTGCACACAGCAATAGAGAGGAAACACAGTGAAGACCAGGCCACCATACCAGAATGCTGTGGAACACACCATCGAAAATTATTCTAATGGTGGGGTAGTCAGATTTTGTGTGTTTTTGGAGGTCTCAGCTTCCAACATTGAGCTTATCCACATTACATAGGCACATCAATAATCCTGGGGCCTGGTCTGCTCATGTAGGCTTCTTAAAGGGAGATTTGTTTCATGGGCCTAAATTTTTACTCCGAGCCAGGAAGACGGCGGGGGTTGGAGAGGGGAAATCCAGAAGTACAGGTCCCCGGATGTCCGTAGGATTTTGATGTCGGGATGTTTTTTGTCGGTTTCCCGCTCGACAGGCCAGCCTGATTGGGGGGTCAGGAGTCATCGGGGGTCATCCGGGGGGGGGTCAGAAGTCATTGGGGGTCGGGGTTGGAAGTCATCGAGGGTCATCGGGAGGGTCGGGAACGGGAGTCATCGGGGGTGTCGGAGATCATGAGGTGGTCGGAGGCCATGGTGGGAGGGGTCAGAGATCGTGGGGGGGGTCAGAGATTGAGGCAGGGGGTTGCTGCAGAGTAGGCTTGTTGGGCCTGGGGGAAGCAATCCTACAAGCAGTGCTACAAAGTTACTTACCTGCTGTTTCGGGCCTTCTCGCCTCCTCTCACATAGCGTGAAGTAGAAGGCCCGGGAATCCCAGCCCCCCAGGGGTTAAAAACAAAAAATCTGTAAAAATGGAGGCCCGCAGCCTCCTTGAAAGCTTTTAGTGCCCGACCCGCCTCCTAAGAGCGGGTTGGTCACCCTCCCCTCGTCCCACCTCCTTTAAAACAGGAAATGGGCGGGTTGGAGGCAGGTTGGGGGCAAGTTTTAGATTTTTAAAGTTTTTACTGCTCCCCCACCCCCAACCCACCTGTTTTTCCAAGTTAAAATTTAAACTATGGTTATTGGTAAAAGTTTTGATTTATTTTCACATTTGGTATTAAATTATGGTGTATTTTATCCATTCATTAGTTCTTATGTTGGGTAGTCTGCCATTTTTGCATTTTTGATGTTTTTTCTGCCAATGCTTTCCTTCATAATTCTTGCTTGCTTCTGTCATTTAAATCACACTAGACAAATGGTGAGGATGGTGCACCTCTGCCTCAACCCCAATTTTGCCATTGCACAATTGGAGCTTAGGTCCGCTTAGCCTTCAGAATCATGAATTTCACCTTTTTATATCGTGCTTTTGTTAGAACCACATGTACAGTACACCATTCATGCCACTGCTTATTTTTCTCCTTGTGTTCTCTCAACAGATGGAAGCAGGATCAAGATGGTACATGAGGCTGGAAGTGAGCAAGCAGATACATCCACATAACCATACCCACTGTTACTTTTACAGAGTGCTTCCTATAATCCTAGTAGCATTAGAACTTCACTTTCATTTTCTCAAACTAGAACACAATTCATCTGGTGATAATAACACAGCACAATACAGTGGAAGGATCTAGATCAGTTTTCAGAGCAGATGGCAAGCTCTTTGTAGAGGTCCATGTCATCTTCTACCATTCCTGTGTTCTCTGGGGATGGACATTTCTGTTCCAATTCCTTGGAGTGGACAATTCCAAAAATAGGAAGAGACTATTTGGCCCATTCTATCTGTGCCAGCTCTTTGCTACAGCAATCCAAAACTAACCTCAGTATCTCACTTCTCTCCTTGTATGTTCCGCTGCTTCAAATATCTATCCACTTTCCCCTGAATAGAAGCAATGGTTTCTGCCTCAACAGCCCTCTTTGGAATTTCCCCTAATCTCGCTCCTCTTAATGATAATTTTAAATGGATGATCTCTCATCAGTGACTCCCCAGCAGAGTAAAAAATCTTCCCTAGTCACTTTATCACCGTTCTTCATAATTTTAATTGCTTTCCCACTTCTGGCATCATCCTGCTGAACGCACCCCATGGCTTTAATATCCTTTCTGTAATGGGGCATCCAAAACTGCACACGGTAATCTAACCATGGCCTAATCAATAAATTCATCGTTATTTCTTACTTTTGTACTCTATGCCCCTTTTTATAAAAGTTAAAATTCAACTGGGCTCTTTAATGGCCTTACCTTACTGCTCTCACACTGTCAGGGTTTATATATTGAACCATTAGAGCTCTCTGTTCATCCACGCCCTTCAGCATCTTTCCATTGGGTTTTTGTATCCATTGCTTGCTTTTCCTCCCAAATTATATAACCTCATACTTATCCACATTAAGTTGCCACCTGCCTGCCCATTCCACTAACCTGTCTACGTCCTCCTGAAGTCTTTTGCAGTCCTTCTCACTGTTTTCCTACTTTTGTGTCATCAGGAAATTTTGACACTGTGTTCCGTTTACCCAAGTCCAAATCATCTATATATACTGAGAACAGAAGTGAGTCCAGCACTGGATACACCCTTCCAACCCACCCTTCCAAACCTTCACCAGTTTGAGCAACACTCATTTACCGTAACTTTTTGTTTCTTGTCCAACTTTTTATCCATGCTGCTACATTTTCTCTTATACTATGGGCATAATTTTAACATGACGGCAGGAACTCAGCGGAGGTGGGGTGGAATAGTTGCGTGGGAAACCCGGAAAAATTTTCTGTGCGTCAGCTTGGGTGATCACGACTAAATTGAAGGCCCTTAATTTAACTTCCGGGTTTTGCATCTCCAAGCTGCGCAGCGGGCGTACTGCGCACCCAAATGACATGCTGGGAATTAGATTGCAACCATGGATTTTGAGGGAGAAAGGAGGAATGTGCAGAGATGCAGCGTCAAAGGAGTACGGCAGCACCCCGCTTCAACGACTCTTCACTTGAGTTGCTACTGGCTAATCTGAAGAGCAGGAGGGAGATACTGTACCCGGCTGATAAGGGGAAGCGCCCTGCTTCTGCCACCAAGAAGGCCTGGCTGGAGGTGGCAGAGGAGCTGAGCAGCAGGAGTGCGGTGGCAAGGTCACGGGTACAATGCAGGAAGAGCTTTGATGACCTAACCACCAGTTACTAATTCACCTACAACCTGTTTACATTACCACCTTCTCACACTGTCTTGCCAAGCATACTCCATCACATCACTCCTCACATGCACTTAAGTCTCATTATCAACTTACCTTCACTTTCTCTGCACTTTCTCACCTCCCCATTTGTGAACTCATCACTCCCACTCACCCCAATCCTGATGCAATGTCATGAATCTGTCTGATAGTCACTTTCTGATGCATCTGTTTCATTGTCAGCCTCATCCAAAGCAATGCATCCATCAGGTGACCACGTCACCCTCACTCACTCACACGTCTGTTTTTTCTCCCCTTATAGGAGAAGAGAGAGCAAAATGCACGGGAGAGGAGTAGGACTGGAGGGGGACCACCACAAATAGTGCCCCTGACAGAGGCGAAGGAGGAGGCCTTGGAGCTCAGCAGCACGGTTGAATGCCTGGCTGTTGGAGATGGCGAGATTGGCAACCCACAAACAGCTGGTGACAGAACTTTAACATGCCTCACACACATCATGAATTGATGTTATCAATGATTGACCTATTACAGTATGCTCATTGCAAATTAACTTCTGCGATGATTCTTAATATTCTTCATGTTCTCTTCCAGGGCCTTCAAGAATTGATGAGGAGGCAGGCACCATGGAAGAGGGCGATTCCTCAGAGGAGCTCCATTCCATTACATCATATCCAGCCATGCACCAGCGCAGATACTCACACTTTGGTGGGTCCTGTTAGACAGATAGTTGGGTTGTCATCTGGTGAGTCATCACTCACAAGTGAGCACGAGCAGGCACTGGTGGCAGGGGCAGCTGTGGAGAGTCCGCGTCAGGGGGCGCACTCCTCTCCAAGCTCTGCTCAGCTGGACACAGATGCCAAACCCTGGAGGCAATCGTTGAGAATGAGAATGATAGAGGTAAGGCTGCACCTTTGCGAGGTAATGGAAAACATGCCACGCACAATCTCCACAATAGAGAGAGGATGGAGGAGTCCACCTCCAGCATTAGTGGAATGGTACAGGTAAGTGTGGGAATGTCTGTGATGGAGAGAATGGTAGCCTCCATTGAGCTTCAAGCACGGCTCTCAAATGAGTTAATTCAGTCTGTGACGATGGCCGTGCAGACTCTGGATGCCAACATGTCTGCCACCTTAAACAGGCAGACAGACACTTCAGCCGTGGCCTTTGAACGTGACACAGATCTGCTCCAAGCTGTTGTCCAGCAGAGTGGTAGGAGTGATGCGGCCCTGGCGCAGGAGAGGGATGATGGCGAAAGGGGACATGGAAGTGGGGACTCCACTCAAAGCACCCCCACGTCTCACCCATTCCCCCCCCCACCCCCGACCTCAACCAGTACCCACAATGCTGCCTCCTCTCCCGATGGCCAAATCTGCCCCGGCACTGGTGGGGACTTCACGGCTCCAAAACCCAGAGGTCGTAGGCCGAGAACATCTCAGCAGTCAGGGCAGGGACCTGAGCAACCTGCCATTACCTCTGCTGAAGTCAAAGGGGTGCACCATGTAGAAGCAGTAGGAAGAGGAAGGTTAAGGTTTTGTAGTCACCAAGGGTATGCACAAGGGCCTCTGACAATTGCACAGTTGTTTTTTGTTACATGCACATTAAAAGTTATAATTGTTACCACCACTGTCACATCTTGTCTATTCTTGAGTCCATTTTGTGAAAGCGCTTTTTCATGTGGTTCATCATGAATGCCAAGACTTGATGCCGCCCATTGGCCGCTTTTACAATGGGTGTATGGGTGGTTGAAGGACTGTTTTGTGCAAGCAGAGGGGTGGTGGGCGGTGTTGGTGATGATAGTTGTTGTTCCAGGCGGTCTGAATAGTTCACTATCTTTAGTTTGCAGATCTCCTTGTGAGAACCTATTAGATATGAGTGAATCCCTCGCACCACGAGCAGCTGTGAGCTGCTCTGCCGATGGGTTGCCCATCTTTGTCCTCCTCCTCCTCATCATCATCTTCTTCAATGTTGCCGGCAGATGCGGATGCTTCATAAGCCCATTGGAGCTCCTCCACCTGTAACCCACTCTGTTGAGCGATGTTGTGCAGGACACAACACATGACTATTATTCTGCACACCCTCGCTGGTGAGTACAGAAGGGCTCCTCCAGGTCGATCCAAGCAGCTGAAGAGTCTCTTCAGCATTTCTATGGCTTGTTCAATGACAGACCTGGTGGTGATGTGACTGTCGTTGTACCGTTGCTGTACTTCATTGGTGGAGTTTCTCACAGGTGTCATGAGCCACGTCTGCCGGGTGTATCCCTAGTCTCCAAGGAGCCAGCCCTTAAGTCTGTCTTGTGCGTGGAAGAAGACCAGGATGTTGGACTCCCACAAAATGAAGGAATCATGGCAGCTGCCAGGAGCAGCATCAGGCGTACCTAAAAATGAGTTGCCAACCTGGTGAAGCTACAACACAGGACTACTTGCATGCTAAACAGCGGAAGCAACATACTATAGACAGAGCTAAGCGATTCCACAACCAACGGATCAGATCAAAGCTCTGCAGACCTGCCACATCCAGTTGTGAATGGTGGTGGACAATTAGACAACTAACGGGAGGAGAAGGCTCTGCAAACATCCCCATCCTCAATGATGGCGGAGTCCAGCACATGATTGCAAAAGACAAGGCTGAAGCATTTGCAACCATCTTCAGCCAGAAGTGCCGAGTGGATGATCCATCTCGGCCTCTTCCCGATATCCCCGCCATTACAGAAGCCAGTCTTCAGCCAATTCAATTCAATCCACGTGATATCAAGAAACGGCTGAGTGCACTGGATACAACAAAGGCTATGGGCCCCGACAACATCCCGGCCATAGTGCTGAAGACTTGTGTTCCAGAACTAGCTGCACCTCTAGCCAAACTGTTCCAGTACAGCTACAACACTGGCATCTACCCGACAATGTGGAAAATTGCCCATGTATGTCCTGTTCACAAAAAGCAGGACAAATCCAATCCAGCCAATTACCGTCCCATCAGTCTACTCTCAATCATCAGCAAAGTGATGGAAGGTGTCATCGACAGTGCTATCAAGCGGCACTTACTCACCAATAACCTGCTCACCGATGCTCAGTTTGGGTTCCGCCAGGACCACTCGGCTCCAGATCTCATTTCAGCCTTGGTCCAAACGTGGACAATAGAGCTGAATTCCAGAGGTGAGGTGAGAGTAACTGCCCTTGACGTCAAGGCAGCATTTGACCGAGTGTGGCACCAAGGAGCCCTAGTAAGATTGAAGTCAATGGGAATCAGGGGGAAAACTCTCCAGTGGCTGGAGTCATACCTGGCACAAAGGAAGATGGTAGTGGTTGTTGGAGGCCAATCATCTCAGCCCCAGGACATTGCTGCAGGAGTTCCTCAGGGCAGTGTCCTTGGCCCAACTATCTTCAGCTGCTTCATCAATGACCTTCCCTCCATCATAAGGTCAGAAATGGGGATGTTCGCTGATGATTGCACAGTGTTCAGTTCCATTCGCAACCCCTCAGAAAAAGAAGCAGTCCGAGCCTGCATGCAGCAAGACCTGGACAACATCCAGGCTTGGGCTGATAAGTGGCAAGTAACATTTGCGCCAGACAAGTGCCAGGCAATGACCATCTCCAACAAGAGAGAATCTAACCACCTCCCCTTGACATTCAAAGGCATTACCATTGCCGAATCCCCCACCATCAACATCCTGGGGGTCACCATTTACCGGAAACTTAACTGGACCAGCCACATAAATACTGTGGCTACAAGAGCAGGTCAGAGGCTGGGTATTCTGTGGCGAGTGACTCACCTCCTGACTCCCCAAAGCCTTTCCATCATCTACAAGGCACAAGTCAGGAGTGTGATGGAATACTCTCCACTTGCCTGGATGAGTGCAGCTCCAACAATAGTCAAGGAGCTCGACACCATCCAGGAAAAAGCAGCCCGATGAATGGCCCCCCATCCACTACCCTAAACATCCACTCCCTCCACCACCGGTGCACAGTGGCCGCTGTGTGTACCATACACAGGATGCACTGCAGCAACTCGCCAAGGCTTCTTCGACAGCCTCACCCAACCCACGACCTCTACCACCTAGAAGGACAAGGGCAGCAGGCACATGGGAACAACACCACCTGCACATTCCCCTCCAAGTCACACACCATCCCGACTTGGAAATATATCGCCGTTCCTTCATCGTCGTTGGGTCAAAATCCTGGAACTCCCTTCCTAACAGCACTGTGGGAGAACCTTCACCACACGGACTGCAGTGGTTCAAGAAGGCAGCTCACCACCACCTTCACAAGGGCAATTAGGGATGGGCAATAAATGCTGGCCTTGCCAGCGACGCCCACATCCCATGAACGAATAAAAAGAAGCTGCCAGGGAATGTGGCACACACCTACTGGAACCTCTTCCGGTGGTCGAAAACCAGCTGCACATTGATGGAGTGATATCCTTTTCGGTTTATGAACAGTCCTGGCTCATGTGGAGGTCCTCAGGTTGCTACGTGTATGCAATCAATTGCACCCTGCACCCGTGTAAAGCCAGCGAGAGAATTGAAACCCACTGCCCTCTCAGTCTGGCTGATTTCGTCATGGGAGAAGTTGACACAGTCAGATGCCCTGACAAACAAGCCATCCATCATCTATTGTATACACTTATGTGCAGACAACTGAGAGACCCTTGTGATGTCACCAATGGTGCCCTGGAAGGATCAGGAGGTAAAGAAATTGAGGGCAGTGGTTACTTTAACCGCGACGGCAATGCGTTGCCACCAGGCCCAGCCGGGAGCAGCTCTGCATGAAGGAGCGTGCAGATATCTGCCACCACCTGGTGACTCAATCTGAGCCTGAGCAGACACTGCTCCTCAGAGAGGTCCAGGAAGCTCAGCCTTTGCCTGTACACCCTCTCACATGGGTAGTGCCTCCTGCGACCTCGGCCCCTCCGTTGGTTCCCTCTCTGCTTTTCTGCAGGTCCTTGTGGCGCACCTCTGTCTTGTGTACCTGCAACTCCCAGAACTGCTGCTATGCCTGCCATGGATGGTGATGTGCCTCCTCCTCAGATGTACTGTGGAATAGATCCATTGCGTCCTCCATCCTGATAGTGTCAGTTTGAGGGGATCCAAAATGTCGGTAAGTACGTTTGAACACAAGAATTCTGAGTGTGAACAAAGAAATCTCAGTCTAAACACAAAGAACTCCCAGCCAAAGGTTTGTCTGAGAGCATTGATTGCCTTGCTGCAAGAACTCACCTTTTCTTCACGTGTCAATCACTGGTTTAAAGGTCCAAATGAGGGCTGGCTGCAACTCGCCTTTGTTTCCATGGCGTGTTTCAGACGCCACAGGAGACACATTCAGGAGAAGTTAAAATGGTTTGTGCAACTCAATACACAAAAAGTTAAGTGGTTTAAATACCTAGATTGGCCCTTTAAGTATTGGCCCGCCAGCTTTAAGTGCCGATGGGACTTCCGGGTGTCAGAGGCGTGCATGCATCCAAACGCATCGAGATCAAACCCGGAAGTAGGTGCGTTGGAGCCAGGTTGCAGTCCCGTTCCGAAAACGGAATATTTCACTGTCCACCCACCCCAACCCACCTGTTCTTGAGGGTTAAAATTTACCCCTACATACCTGAATTTTTCTCCAAGCCTCTTGTGAGACACCTTATAGAACACTTGTTGAAGATCCATATGCACTATATCTACTGCATTCCCTTTATCTGTCTAATTGGTCACTTCTTCAATAAACACTTATTAAATTTGTCAAACATGACTTGCCTTTGACAAATCCTTGACTAATTGATGCATTTCTAAAAGCTCGCTAATTTTATCTCAAATTATCCATTCTAAATCATGGATTCCACAACTGATATTAGATTAACTGGTCTTTAGTTATCCGCTTTATCCTTCTTAAACAAGGGTGTCACATTGGCTACTCCAGCTCCACAGCACAATTTGCATATTTGAAAAGTATTGAAAAATTGTAGCCTGAGTCTCTGTCACCTCCTCTTTGTCTTCATTCAATAACTTAGGATGTATGCATCTAGTAGACCTCTGATCTCACTTCCACTATTGATTGTAAAAATCAATGCAAAATATATATTTAATATCTCTACCATAGCTTTATCCTCGACAATTGGACTTCCTCCTTCATCCCTGAGCGGTCCTATGCTCTTTTAAATATTCTTTTACTTTTTATATGCTTATAAAAGCCCTTTGTATTTCTTTTTATATTATCTGCTAGTCTTTTTTCATATTCCCTTTTTACCTTTCTAATTTCTTTTTTTACCTCCCCATTACACTTTCTATATTCCTCATGATTATCTTCAGCGTTGTTCACCTTAACTTTATCAAATGCTTCCCATTTAAGTTTCAGACTAGTTTTGATCTCTCTATTTATCCATGGAACTTTATATCATGCACCCTCTTTTTGCCTTATTAGAATATATTTATTTTATACTCTATATGGCTTCATTTCCCAGAATTAAATCAGGCAATGTATTTTTTCTTTTTTGGTCTAGATACATACTGATCTAGGAAGCAGTTCTGGATGCATTCTAAAAAATGTTCCCTGCTTTGACCACATGTATTTTCTTTAACCTAGTCTATCATGGGATAGTTAAAATTACCCAACAAAATTGCCCTGAAGCTCAGAAGTAAGTGGAAAAATCAGCATTTATTTTAAAGATAAGACTTTTAGGAGTCACACTTGTTAATGCATTCACATAAAGTTCCTTTGTGTGATAATTTAACGTAATCATTACACAAAGTAAACTTTAGATGTCAAGTGCACCCGTTGGATAGGGTTGTAACGTGTCTAGTTTTGGACTGGACTGCCCAGTTTTTAAGTAGGTGGCCTGGAAATTTCTGTGATTCCAGTCAGCTGCAGGTTCCCTTAGTGAACACCTACATTCATGATGGGATTGGCACTCCTGGGTGCCGATACAGAATTGCCAATCATTCTGTAATTCGCCTCTGCACTATTGTTGAAAGGAATAGCAATTCCCTGTTCTCCCAATTTGGTGTGGCAAAATTATCTGACCTGAAAAGTTGACTATTCTTGAGGGGAGAGGAACTTCAGTACTAACCGATAAAAGATTTTTAAGTGTGATGTACATGCATGAGACATAATGGGGAAGTCTTAAAAGTATTTTCTTATATACCAACCCTCTAGTATTTTGTGTTTATCTCAAACATCATTTAAACAGATTTTAAAACTGAAAATTTGTAATCACTTATTTGTAATTGCCAATAAGTGAAAAGCTGCAGCAACCAATTTGAATAAATCTTTAGATGTTGTCTCCACTGTGAACACAAATGAAAGAATGCATCCAGCCAGACTATCAGAGGCAACAAACGAGTTCAGACACATGTTAGTGAAGGGAGTTTTGGTAGCAAACAAAGGGATATATGATTTCATGCCACACTCCAACATAATTACAAGGCAGTTTTCAGACTTAAAAAATTTTTTTTTTGCTTGTTATGATACTTATCTGCACTCATGAAAGAAACTAGTTTACACCAAATCACTGAACAGAAAATGTCAGTGCTTTTTTTTTGAAGACATTTTTCAGAATAATTTTGAATCCCCACCCTTGTGCATCATAGAACCCATTAATCACTGGAAGATGTAAGGATGTGTTTAGCAATCTAATCACCAGTTGGAGAGTGGATCAGTGTAAGCATGCAGTAATGCTTCCAGCTAAAGGCAGATTCAACCAACATACCTCAGAGAGACACAAGTCCAGACATTGCTGCATACCTCTGAAAGAGCTGCTATTAGTTGACTCATAATCAGTTACTCAAGCTGTGAGTTCACTGTTTGTTTTAAATGCCGTGGATTGTACAGCAGATGATCTTATTAAACCTCTATCACTAAAATCTCTATATTTGTTTCTTACAAGGTAAGAAAATAAAAATGGGTTTTGTACCTAGGTGTGTCAATCAATACTTGGATGTTTGATGATGGTTGAGTTTTTGTTGTTCCATGATTTGAGAACAGAAGGAAGAAACTGAGCTTGTGAATTGTGCCTTCTGATTGTAAAACTGTGACCAATGCTTTCACTGATGAGTTTAGAGAGGGTTTTATCAGCCCTAGACCAGAAGTTTAAGAAGATAAGCATAGGTTAATAAGGTTGGAGTTTTAAAATTATTTCCATTGAAACATAGTGTTACTAAATAAACATTTCTTGGGATCAGATGTTGAGAAGTGGAATTGCTGAATGCTACTGCTTAACACTGTGTTGCAATATGAGTTGTGTTTATTTTTGATTCTTGGCTGCCTCCAGAAGAGAATATAAAGAGTTTATAATAAATAAGTCTGCAGTTCATTAATGCTGTGCATGCATGTTTTAATAATTTTTAGAAATAATTTACAGGGCCTATTTAGATCTTGATTTTGTGTAAGCCTGGATTCTGCTAGTCTCCATTCCTCGTAAGCTTATAGTGTTACTGTGATGCATTTAATTGTCTAAAATATACCATTCTGAAAGCATTCTGTTCTGTTTCGCTATTGGACATTATACATACTGCTTTGCTGTTCAGTAATCGCAGCCTCTATTCCAGCTCAGCCATTGTAGGAGTTCCATGTTGTCTCTTGTATTTTGGTTTATTATTCTAATATGGCTATAAACCACATAGTGCTGGAACACGAAGGCTAGGCACTGAAATATGAGACATCATTTTAAAATTACCTGTTCATTACTGGTACGGTGGATAATCCCTTTCATAAATATGCCAATGTCAATTTGATTTTTAAATTAGATTTCAATTAGACTCTACTGGTAACTGTGGCCTACTAGCCAGCCAACAATGTCACAAGCATTTAATTACCTGTCTGCTAATAACACATGTATAGTTTGCTTAATGTGAAAGTTGGGCTCAACAACTTTGTACTCTGTTTATTTTACAAAACCGCTTAATGTGAGTCAGTCAGGGAGGGGAAAAATCAACCAGTGTTCATCCTGCCTACTATCCAGTGTCCCTGCGGAAGTCTGCATGTGCATAAACATTGGGTGAGGGCAGGATCAAGCACTCTGTATTGCTCCTAAAGTCAAACAGCCTTTCAAAACTCACTGTCTTAGCTGATACATGAAGGACAGTGTCTTCTTCATGACAAAATATCAAAAGGTTGCCCAAACCCATGCTGAAAGGAGAAGTAATTCCATATTCTCTCTGTTCTGTGCAGCAACATTACCGGTCCTGAAACCATATCCCACCACGAGTACCACCTTCATGAAAGGAAGTGTTAATGGGAGAAGAATGGAATAAAGAATAGTGGCTGCAGCAAAATTAAAACACTGGTTTTATACCACTGTTATAAAGACTTTACTTAAAGTATAATAGAGTTCAATAAACCCTAAGTAAAATTATTGAAAAAGGGCCAGCTGTCTCACAAAACAGTTTACTTGCAGAGCCAGCAAAGTAAATCAAGTAGATTTTGTTGGTAAGAATGGGCTAGAAGTGTCAGATGGAATTCAATATCAGTAAGTGTGAGGTAATATGTTTTGGTCAAAAAAACAGCAGCAACTATACTTTGAATGGAAATAGGCTTAGTGCTGTGGAAGAGAATAGGTGACATGGGGGTACAGGTTCACATGACATTAAAGGCTTGATGAAAGAAACGAACAATATACTAGTTTTTATCACAAGAGGTATAGAGTATCGAGTTATATTGAGTTACATCAAGTCTACAGCACAGAAACAGGCCATACAACCCAACTGGTCTATGCCGATGTTTATGCTCCACACGAGCCTCCTCCTTCCCTACTTCATCTAACCCTGTCAGGATACCCTTCTATTCCTTTCTCCCTTTTCTGGTTATCCAGCTTCCCTTTAAATGCATCTATGCTATTTGCCTCAACTACTCCTTGTGTTGGAAAATTTCACATTCTTACCACCCTTTGGGTAAAGAAGTTTCTCCTGAATTCCCTATTCGATTTATTAGTGACTATCTTATATTTATGACCTCTAGTTTTGGACTCCCCAACAAGTGGAAAAATTTTCTCTACATCTACCCTATCAAACTCTTCCATAATCTTAAAGACCTCTATCAGGTCACCCTCAGCTGTCTCTTTTCTAAAAAAAAGAGCTCCAGCCTGTTCAGCTTTTCCTGATAAGTATATCCCCTCAGTTCAGGTATCTTTTTTGCACCTTCTCCAATGCCTCTATATCCTTTTTATAAAATGGAGGCCAGAACTGTACACAGTACTCCAAGTGTGGTCTAACCAAGGTTCTATACAAGATTAACATAACTTCTCTGCTTTTCAATTCTATCCCGCTAGAAATGGACCCCACTGCTTGATTTACCTTTTTTATGGCCTTATTAACCTACGTAGCTACTTTTAGTGATCTGTGTACCTGTATCCCCAGATCCCTTTGCTCCTCCAACCCATTTAGACTCTTATTATCCAAGCAGTATGTGGCCTCCTTATTCTGCAAGTTTATTAATGTCTTCTTGCATTTTGCTGCATTCTTCCTTTGTATTAACTAAACCCCCCAATTTGGTGTCGGCTGAAAATTTTGAAATTGTACTTCCGATTCCCGAGTCCAAATCGTTGATGTAAATTTTGAACAACAGTGGTCCCAGCACCGATCCCTATGGAACACCACTTCCCACCTTTTGCCAGTCTGAGTAACTACCCTTAACACCTACTCTCTGTTTTCTGTTTTGTAGCCAGCTTGCTATCCATTCTGCTACCTGTCCCCTGACTCCACATGCTCTGACCTTAGTCATGAGTCTACAATATTGTACCTTATCAAAGGCCTTTTGAAAATCCAAATATACTACATCTGCTACATTTCCCTTGTCTACTCTTTCTGTTACTTCTTCAAATAATTCAATAAGTTTGGTCAAGCATGCCTTTTCCTTCTGAAATCCGTGCTGACTATTCTTCTATATATTTTCATTTTCTATATGTTTTTCTATTACATCTTTGAGTATAGATTCCATTATCTTTCCTACCACTGACGTTAAGCTAACTGGCCTATAGTTCCCTGGACTTGTTCTATCTCCTTTTTTAAATACAGGAATCACATTAGCTGTCCGCCAGTCCTCTGGCACTATTCACTTTTCTAATGAATTTTTGTATGTATGTAATAGTGCCTCTGTTATCTCTTATCTAACTTCTTTTAATATGTGCAGATGCAATCCATCCCCACCAGGGGCTTTATCCTCTCTAAGTTTGATTAATTTATCAATTATCTCCCCACTTTCTACCTTAAATGTCTATACATTTTTTGATCTCTTCTTCTAATGTTATACCCACCTTGTTTAGTCTCCTTGGTAAATACTGAGGCAAAGTAACTATTTAATATTTCTGCCATTTCACTGTCATTACCTGTGAGTTCATCTTGTACATCCCTGTGTGGCCCTATCCGTATCCTGATTTTTCTTTTGTAATTTATGTGTCTGTAGAATACTTCACTATTTCTTTTTATATTCCTTGGTAACTTAATTTTGTAGTTCCTCTCTGCTTTGCTAATTGTTTTTTTGACATCCTTTACAACTCCTTCATATTTCCTTTTGTCATCCTCTCCTTTATTGTCTATGTACTTAGTGTATGCCTTTTTCTTTAGTTTCAATTTTACCCTCATCCCTTCACTCATCCATAATGTTTTATTATTGGCTAGTTTGTTTTTTAGAGGAATATATTTCTCCTGAACTCTATTGATCACTGTTTTAAATATTACCCACTGCTGTTCTATTTCTTTGTCTGTCAAATTTTGTTTCTAGTTTACCTGCCCTAGTTCCATTCTCATCCCCTCAAAATTAACTTTATTCCAATCTATTCCTTTGGTCTTTCTCAATCATTATTTTAGATCTTATTATGTTACGATCGCTATAATATAATATAAAAGCCAAAAGGTAATGATGAGCTATAAAAAACTTTAATAAGACCGTGAGGCTTTAGAGAGGGTATAACCCAGGTACGAAGAAATACAACTATGAAGAAAGATTTGAAAAATTGGGTCTTTTTTCATTAGAACAACGCAGATTACAAGGCAATGTGATAGAAGTGTTCAAAACTATGAAAGGATGGGAGAGGGTGGATAGAAGCAGACTGTTTCAAATATTTGGAGTGTCTAGGACAAGGGGATGGGGTGAGGCATAAGCAATGGAAAGTTGAATGGTAGTAGACTACAGCACATGATAAGGAAAGGCATCTGGAGGTAGTGGTGGATGGTTTGTTGAAGCCATCAGCGCAGCATGCAATAGCAGTAAAGAAGGTGAACAAGATCTTAGGCTATATCCAGAGGGATAGAACAAAAGTTCGAGGAGGTAATGGTGATCTTGTATAGTGCACTAGCTCAGTCCAACCTGGAGGACAAGGTCAACTTCTGGTCACTGCATTACAGTGGGAAAATCCTTTCTTTGGAAAGGGTATGGAGGAGAGCAGCTAAATTGATGCTGGGGATTAGGTATCTGAGCTATTAGGAGAGAGTCAAGAAGTTTTCAAGATTCTAAATGATGTAGAAAAACTGAACCCTAATAAATTGTTTTGGCATAAACATAAACTCTGAAGGTCAGGTGAAAATAGGTGAGCAGACAGTTTAGATTTAAGTACTTTACACAAAGGATGATGAATGTCACTCCGCTTTTTAAGAAAGTAGAGGGAGGGAAACCGGGGAATTATAGACCAGTTAACCTAACATCTGTTGTGGGGAAATTGCTGGAGTCTATAATTAAGGATAGGGTGACTGAACACCTTGAGAATTTTCAGTTAATCAGAGAGAGTCAGCATGGATTTGTGAAAGGTAGGTCGTGCCTGACAAACCTGATTGAATTTTTTTGAAGAGGTGACTAAAGTAGTGGACAGGGGAATGTCAATGGATGTGATTTATATGGACTTCCAGAAGGCATTTGATAAGGTCCCACATAAGAGACTGTTAGCTAAGATAGAAGCCCATGGAATCGAGGGAAAAGTACGGACTTGGTTAGGAAATTGGCTGAGCAAAAGGCGACAGAGAGTAGGGATAATGGGTAAGTATTCACATTGGCAGGATATGACTAGTGGAGTCCCGCAGGGATCTGTCTTGGAGCCTCAATTATTCACAATAATTATTAACGACTTAGATGAAGGCATAGAAAGTCTCATATCTAAGTTTGCCGATGACACAAAGATTGATGGCATTGTAAGCAGTGTAGATGGAAACATAAAATTACAAAGGGATATTGATAGATTATGTGAATGGGCAAAACTGTGGCAGATGGAATTCAATGCAGACAAATGTGAGGTCATCCACTTTGGATCAAAAAAGGATAGAACAGGGTACTTTCTAAATGGTAAAAAGTTAAAAACAGTGGCTGTCCAAAGGGACTTGGGGGTTCAGGTACATAGATCATTGAAGTGTCATGAACAGGTGCAGAAAATAATCAATAAGGCTAATGGAATGCTGGCCTTTATATGTAGAGGACTGGAGTACAAGGGGGCAGAAGTTTTGCTCCAGCTTTACAAAACCCTGGTTAGACCGCACCTGGAGTACTGTGAGCACCTTCGGAAGGACATATTGGCCTTGGAGGGAGTGCAGCGTAGGTTTACTAGAATGATACCCGGACTTCAAGGATTAAGTTACGAGGGGAGATTACACAAATTGGGGTTGTATTCTCTAGAGTTTAGAAGGTTAAGGGGTGATCTGATCGAAGTTTATAAGATATTAAGGGGAACAGATAGGGTGGATAGAGAGAAACTATTTCCACTGGTTGGGGATTCTAGGAGTAGGGGCCACAGTCTAAAAATTAGAGTCAGACCTTTCAGGAGTGAGATTAGAAAACATTTCTACACACAAAGGGTGGTAGAAGTTTGGAACTCTCTTCCGCAAACGGCAATTGATACTAGCTCAATTGCTAAATTTAAATCTGAGATAGATAGCTTTTTGGCAACCAAAGGTATTAAGGGATATGGGCCAAAGGCAGGAATATGGAGCTAGATCACAGATCGGCCATGATCTTATCAAATGGCGGAGCAGGCATGAGGGGCTGAATGGCCTACTCCTGTTCCTATGTTCCTATGAATGCATGGAACAGATTGCTTGGAGATATTGGAAGTAGATAGTGTTAGCAAATTCAAGAAGGAACTGGAAAGTTTTTTTGGCAAAACAAGCAATTGAGGAATATCAAAGATAGAGACATAGGGGGAATTTTAAACCCCCCCCAACCCAATGACGGGCGGGAAAAGGTCGGAGGGGGGGAAGGGGTGGGGAGTAAAATCGGCAAATTTGTGAAACCCGACCTGAACCCGTCGCTAACGTGCCTGTTTCCGTTTCAACCATAGCGGAAATCGGGGCGTCAATTAATATTTAAATGAGGCTCATTTCCGGAGATTTTGGCAGCGATTTGAAATTAACGCTTTCTGCATGGATTTCCCGAGAAACATGGCAGTAAAACAGAGGTGAGGCTGAGCAGCACTTCATGGGGATGGTCAAAGGTCAGGTGTCCCGATATAAGAACATAAGAAATAGGAGCAGGAGTAGGCCAATAGGCCCATTCGAGCCTGCTCCGCCATTTAATAAGATCATGGCTGATCTGATCCTAACCTCAAATCTAAATTCATGTCCAATTTCCTGCCCGCTCCCCGTAACCCCTAATTCCCTTTACTTCTAGGAAACTGTCTATTTCTATTTTAAATTTATTCAATGATGTAGCTTCCACAGCTTCCTGGGGCAGCAAATTCCACAGACCTACCACCCTCTGAGTGAAGAAGTTTCCCCTCATCTCAGTTTTGAAAGAGCAGCCCCTTATTCTAAGATTATGCCCCCTAGTTCTAGTTTCACCCATCCTTAGGAACATCATCACCGCATCCACCCGATCAAGCCCCTTCACAATCTTATATGTTTCAATAAGATCGCCTCTCATTCTTCTGAACTCCAATGAGTAGAGTCCCAATCTACTCAACCTCTCCTCATATGTCCGCCCCCTCATCCCCGGGATTAACCGAGTGAACCTTCTTTGTACTGCCTCAAGAGCAAGTATGTCTTTTCTTAAGTATGGACACCAAAACTGTATGCAGTATTCCAGGTGCGGTCTCACCAATACCTTACATAACTGCAGCAATACCTCCCTGTTTTTATATTCTATCCCCCTAGCAATAAAAGCCAACATTCCGTTGGCCTTCTTGATCACCTGCTGCACCTGCATACTAACTTTTTGATTTTCTTGCACTAGGACCCCCAGATCCCTTTGTACTGCAGTACTTTCCAGTTTCTCGCCATTAAGATATTAACTTGCTCTCTGATTTTTCCTGCCAAAGTGCATAACCTCACATTTTCCAATATTGTATTGCATCTGCCAAATCTCCGCCCACTCACCCAGCCTGTCTATATCCCCTTGTAGGTTTTTTATGTCCTCCTCACTCTCTACTTTCCCACCCATCTTTGTATCATCCGCAAACTTTGATATGTTACACTCGGTCCCCTCCTCCAAATTGTTAATATAGATTGTAAAGAGTTGGGGACCTAGCACCGACCCCTGCGGAACACCACTGGCTACTGGTTGCCAGTCTGAGAATGAACCATTTATCCCAACTCTCTGCTTCCTGTTAGATAACCAATCCTCCACCCATGCCAGAATATTACCCCCAATCCAGTGATTCTTTATCTTGAGCAATAATCTTTTATGTGGCACCTTGTCGAATGCCTTCTGGAAGTCTAAATACACTACGTCCACTGGTTCCCCTTTATCCACCCTGTACATTATGTCCTCAAAGAACTCAAGCAAATTTGTCAGACATGACTTCCCCTTCGTAAAGCCATGCTGACTTTGTCCTATTAAATTATGTTTAATATGATATGAATAAAGGCTAGTGCTCACAGCTACTTTCTCAGTTCCCTCTGGGAAATGGTTTGGTAAGAGTACTTGTTGTTACAGACTTATTTGTACAGTTTGGAGATGTTCACACAGAGAACATTAGGATGGGTGGTGCCATAACTGCTTTTGATTGGACTTCGGACGAGGAAGACAATCAGCATCATCAGCAGCAAGGCCGTGCTGTGGAAGGAGCTGCAGGTGGACAACAGAAAGGGGAGCAACAGAGGGGTCAAGTTCGCAGGAGGCACTACCCACTACAGGTCTACAGACAGAGGCTTATATCCCTTGACCTCTCAGAAGAGCAGTGCTTCCAAAGGCTCAGATTGACACGTCAGGTGGTTGCAGACATCTGCCGCCTCCTAGATGAAGATCTGCTGCCTTCTGGACCTGGTGGCCACGCATTACCAGTGGCTGTGAAAGTCACCACCACCCTCAATTTCTTTGCCTCTGATTTCCTTTCAGGGAGCTATCAGAGACATATCGAGGGCCTCGCAGTCGGCTGCACAAAAATGCATAAAGTAGGTGATGGATGGATTGATTGCCTGGGCTGGGAGGTATGCAAATTTCCCGTGATGACAATAGCCAGAATGAGCGGGCACTCGGATTTGCGACTCTGGCTGGCTTCCCACAGGCACAGGGTACCATGGATTGCACCTCCGATGTGGAATCTCCACAACTGTCCCTACCATCACTCTGCGCTCGTGCTTCCTTGTAAACTGTGATTCACCAGGTGATAACCCACCTAACTGTCTAACAGGACCCACCGAAGTGCTCATATCTGCGCTGGTGCCTGGTAAGCATATGTTCTGTGACAGTGCAACCTCAGAAGGAATCAGCTCCTCTGAAGAAATGTCATCAGGAAGGGCCATGGGCTGCTGTTTTTTGTGTGATGGTCCTGGAGGAGAGAAGAGGCGGATATGATTTAGTCAGCGGAATGTAAAAATGTTGAAATTCAGCATAATTAATGTGATCATATTTTATTCAGTGCTGAAATCAAGTCAACATGACTTAGTCTCGTATGAGATGTGGGGTTGGAGATGTTTAATGCTGTCACCATGCAGCAGCAAAGTCCAAGTCTCGCCATCTCCGATGGTCAGGGACTCTGATATGCCGCTTATCTCCATGGCCTCGTCCTCTGCAGATGTAACTGTACGATCTGTGGTGGACCATCTTCAGTCCTCTCCCTCTCCTTGTATTTTGGACTCTCATCTCCTACACCTATGAATGTCTATAAGGCATGTGTGCATCTGATGGAGGCAATGCATTTTGTGAGGGTGACTATCAGGCAGATGCAATATGAATGTCATTGGCATGGAGTTGGGAATGATTGCTGAGAATTGGATGAGCTGACTGAGGTGGAATCACATTACATAAAGATTGGGGTGAGTGGCAATGGTGGAGAAAGGGGGACGTGAGTAAGTGCATAGAAATGGAATGATGGGTGCAGCTGAAACTTAAGTGGCTGTGAGGATTGATGTGCTGGAGTACGCTTGACAAGACAGAGTGAGGAGGGGGTGGTGTGCACTACAGGATGTAGGTGAATCTGCAACTGTGCTCATCTTTCCTGACCGGGTTAGGTCATTAAACCACTTCCTGCATTGGATCCAGGTATGCGGCACAATGATCTTGCTGCTGACCTCCTCAGCCACCTTTAACCACTCTTCCTTGGTCACGGCAGCAGGAATCTTCTAAATAATGGAGTGATATTTGCAATTTTTCAATCAATATGCACAATTCCTGAATCTTTGGAAAATTGTGACTAATGCATCTGCAATTTCTTCACCTATTTCTTTTAATATCCTGGGGTGGAAACCATCAGGTCCTAGAGATTTGTCTGCCTTAAGGCCCATTATTTACTCCATTGCCATTTTTAAACTCATATTAAATCCACTAAGTTCCTCCCCTTTTCTTATTTTTAGGTTCCCTTGTACCACTGGTACTTTGTCCTCTTCCTCCACTGTGAAAACAGATACAAAGTATTCATTTAACAAGTCTGCCATTTCCTTATTGCTCATTATAGTCTCATCTGCATCCGCTTTTAATGGGCCCACGATTCTCTTTACCAGTCTTTAGGGGTGAAACTCAAATTCGGTGGGACGCGAAACGGGCGCTAGGGGATTGGCTGCCCATTATACACCCTGCCTAATTTTCTTTTGTGGAAAGAAAAATTGGGTGAGGTGGATAATTGGCCTGTTTTGTGCCCCCACCAATGTTGAATTTCATTCACTCTTTCTCTTAATATATTTATTAAAAGTTTTACTGTTAGTTTTGATATCCCTTGCATTTTTTTTCTTATTCTCTTCTTGCATCTCAATACTTTCTTTGCATCCTTTTGTTGCTTTTATTAGCTCTGCCAGTCTGCTAGATTACCACTTTTCCCTGCAGTTGTGTAAGCTTTTTCTTTTAGCTTGATACTGTTGACTATGGTTGCTTAACTACACAAGTGGAGCCTTTGCCTTTTAAGGCTCTGCACTGGTTTTGCATCGTACCAAATACTTTGAATACTTCCCACTGTTTCTCTTTAGGTTCATCCATTAATGGTTCAGCCTAGTTTGCTGTGGTCAATTCATTCCTTCGAAGTTTGCTTTACTTAAATTTAAAACCCTGGTTTGTGATTCCACCCTTCTCACTCTCAAACTTTATATCAAATTCAATCATATAATGGTTACTATTTAAGAACATAATCAGAACATAAGAAATAGGAGCAGGAGTAGGCCAAGCGGCCCTTCGAGCCTGCTCTGCCATTTAATAAGATCATGGCTGATCTGATCCTAACCTCAAATCTAAAATTCATGTCCAATTTCCTGCCCGCTCCCCGTAACCCCTAATTCCCTTCACTTCTAGGAAACTGTCTATTTCTGCTTTGAATTTATTCAATCATGTAGCTTCCACAGCTTCCTGGGGCAGCAAATCCCATAGACCTACCACCCTCTGAGTGAGATACTTTCAAGATGTTCCCTTACTGTCAGATTATTAATTAATTCTGCCACTGCTGCTGATGGCCTACAGCACCTCATGGATGCCCAGGTTTTAGCTGTTAGATCTGTCCTTAGTCTGTCCCACTAAAAATGGTAGTGCCATATTACACAGTGGAGGACTTTGTCTTCACAAGGACTGTGTGGTGGTCACTCCTACCAATGCTTTCATAGATAGATATGTTTGCAAAAGGTAGGTTTTTGAGGACAAAGTCAAACATGTTATTTCCTCACCATCTGATGCAAACCCGGTCCTTCATGACTGACCAGCTCAGTCAGTGGTGGTACTACCAAGCCTCTCTCAGTGGACATTGATGTCCGCCACCAAGCGTACATCCTCTGTCCTTGCCTCCCTCAGTGCTTCCCTCAAGTGATGTTCAACATGGAAATATGGTCAGTCGGGGGATGGTAGGAGGTAATTAGAAGGTTTCCATTGCCTTGTTTGAGCTGAAGTCCTAAATACTTCAGAGTCTGGTATCAATGTTGAGGACTCCCACGGTCACACCCACCCAATTGTGTATCAGAGTGCCCCCTCTCTGCTGGGTCTATTCTTCCCATGGGACAGGACATAATCAGGGATGGTGATGGAGGAGTCTGGGATGTTGGCTGATAGATATGACTGTGAGAATGGCTACGTCAGGCTGTTGCGTGACTAGTCTGTGGGTCAGCTCTCCCATCTTGGGAACAGTTCCCCAGATGTTAGTGAGGAAGACTGACTGACTTTACCTGAGTCTTATCGGGATCCTTTACCTGGGGAATCTGTCCTATATTTCTGTTATTGTTCTGCTTTGTAGCAGTTGAGTAGCTTGCATGGCCACATCAGAGGGCATTAAGTGTCAACCACATATTGTGGGACTGGAGTCATGTGTAGGGCAGATTGGTTAGGGGTGAAAGGACATTAGTGAACCACTTGGGTTTTTACAAGAATCCGGCAACTTTTATCGACATTTTTCAGGTGCTAACCGTTAAATTACCAGATTTATTGAATTCAATTTCATAACTTACAATGGGATTTGAACTGACCACCTCGGAGTAGTTAGTCTAGTACTATAACCACTATGCTAACATACCTGACCAAGTACTACCTCATTCCAATCCAGCAATGATCGGGATTTTCAAGATTACTCATGCACATCAGTTAGCTTGCCTAATCATAAAATAGGCAATTTAGGTTATTTTCTAGAGTAATGACGTTAAGTAAAAATTTGTGTCACAGATCATCAACTAAAAATTATTGTATGAAGTATTTTTTTTCCTGAACTTTGTATTGATTATAATATTAAATGATATGAATGCATCATTGTTTTTTAAGTATAATGAATTACATTTGAAACATGTGGCTATATTATTATAGAGACCTGATCTGTAGCTATCTCAAATCTGCATCTTGAGCTGATAGAAATGTTTCCCAGATTTGGGCAGCTCTGGAGTGGCTCTTTAGCCAGTCTGAAGTTGTGGCACTTGCTGCTTCTGATGGACTGGCTCCTGTCCGGAATTGCTACTCCACCAGCGCAGTCTGGCAGTAAAGACCCAGCCTGATGATTTCCATTCTGGCAAACAAATTTCCATTTCTACAAAACAGCCTTTTCTCGTTTCTGTAAACTTATGATTTGTGTCAGCTACGTTTTAAATTATGGTATTACATTTTTGAGTTTTTACGCTGGATATTTTCTTGAGTTCACAAAATATCCTGAATGACTTAAGTCATACAGATTGAAGAAATTCAACAAAGTGCCATCATAAACAAGTAAGAAAGAATATAGGACAATTGTTATATATGAAGGAAAAATAACAGTAAGATAAATGAACTGGTAAAGGAATAAAGCGAAACCATTCAGTTACATCGGATTAATGTCAGTTTGGGGTTATTATTGTGTTGTAGGCTGGTTTTGACACTTCAATAAAAGACATGGACCCCTGTGAAAATTGGGCCTCTGCAGCTTTGACCAACTGGTTAACGCACATTGGAATCCATCACATTGCTGACATGCTGAGAAGTGAAGGTAAATAAATGTTGAATTCATTATACAAGAATTTTTTTTTAAAACTTGTATCATTTGTAAATTAACAGTTATTGCAGAGTTATTGCAGTGTGTGTTAAAATGAAGAAATATTCAAATATTAATATTTTAATGGTTTAAAGTATGGATCATATTAACACTTCAAATAGCTGTGACTTTTTGTAACACAGTTACGAGAAATAGCTCTTTGCTTTTGCATTTTTATACATTCATGAGTAAATTAGTAAACCCTGTTATTTTAATGTATCATACAATATAGCACAGAAGGAGGACATTCAGTCCATTGTGCCTGTGCAGGCTCTTTGGTAGAGCTATCCAATTAGTCCCACTCCCCTGCACTTTGCCCAAAGCCTATAAATCTTTTCCCTTCAAGTATTAATCCAATTCCCTTTTGAAAATTATTATTGAATTTGCTTCCACTACCCTTTCAGGCAGTGTATTCCAGATCATAACAACTCGCTGCGTAGAAAAATGTTTCCTCATGTTGTCTCTGGTTCTTTTGCCAATCATCTTAAATCTGTGTCCTCTGGTTACCGACCCTTCTGCCACTAGAAACAGTTTCTCCTTATTTACTCAATCAAAACTGTTCATGATTTTGAACACCTCTATCAAATCTCCTCTTAACCTTCTCTGCTCTATGGAGAACAGCCCCAGTTTCTCCAGTCTCTCCACATAACTGAAGTCCCTCATCCCTGGTACCCTTCTAATGGTCTTCTACACCCTCTCTAAGGTCTTGACATCCTTCCTAAAGTGTGGTGCCCAGAGTTGAATACAATACTCCAGCTGAGGCCCAACCAGTGTTTTATAAAGGTTCAGCATAACTTCCTTGCTTTTGAACTCTATGCCTCTATTAACAAAGCCCAGGATCCCATATGCTTTTTTAACAGCCTTCTCAACTAGTCCTGACACCTTCAAAGGTCTCTTTGTTCCTGCACCCCCTTTAAAATTGTACCTTTTAGTTTATATTGCCTCTCCTCATTCTTCCTACCAAAATGTATCACTTCACACTTCATTAAATTTCATCTGCCACGTGTCTGCCCATTTCATCAGTCTGTCTATGTCCTCCTGAAGTCTGTTACTATCCTCCACATTGTTAACTAAATTTCTGAGTTTCATGTCAAACTTTGAAATTATACCCTGTATACCCAAGTCCAGGTCATTAATATATATCAAAAAGAGCAGTGGTCCTAATCCCGACCCTTGGGAATATCACTGTATACTCCCCTCCAGTCTAAAAAACAACCATTCACCGCTACTCTCTGCTTTCTGTCCCTTAGCTAATTATCCAGGCAGCCACTGTCCATTTAATCCCATGGGCTTTAATTTTGCTAACAAGTCTATTATGTGGCACTTTATCAAATGCCTTTTGAAAGTCCATATACACAACATCAACCTTCATCAAAGAACTCAATCAAGTTAGTCAAACACGATTTTTCTTTAACAAATCCGTGCTAACTTTCATTTATTAGCCCATACTTTTCCAAGTGCCAATTAATTTTGTCCCAGATTATTGTCTCTAAAAATTTCCCTACCACAGACGTTAGGCTGACCAGCCGGTAATTGCCGGGTTTATACCTCTCACCTTTTTTGAACAGGGGTGTAATATTGGCAAACCTCCCATTGTCTGGCACCACCCCAATATCTAAGAAGGATTGCAAGACTGTGGCCAGAGCCACCGCAATTTCTACCTTTCCTTCCCTCAGTAACCTAGGATGCATCCCATCCGGACCGGTTGACTTTTCTATTTTGAGTACTGCCGACCTTTTAAGTACCTCCTCTTTATCTATTTTTATCCTTTCTAATATCGCTACTACCTCCTCCTTTACAGCTATATTGGCAGCATCCTCTTCTCTAGTGAAGACCGATGCAAAGTATTCATTTGGTACCTCAGTCATGCCCTCTGCCTCCACAAGAAGATCTCCATTTTTGTCCCTAAGCAGCCCCACTCTTTCTTTGACTACTCTTTTAATATTTATATGTTTATAAAAGACTTTTGTGTTCCCTTTTATGTTAGCCGCGAATCTATTCTCATACTCTCTCTTTGCCTCTCTTATTCCCTTTTTTAGATCTCCTCTGTACTTTCTGTATTGAGCCTGGTTCTCTACTGTATTATGAACCTTTCATTTGCCATGAGCCTCCTTTTTCTGTTTCATTTTAATCTCTATATCTTTAGTCATCCAGGGAGCTCTTGCTTTGGATGCCCTTTGTCCCTCATGGGAATGTGTCTACGTTGTACCCGAACCATCTCCTCCTTGAAGGCCTCCCATTGTTCAATTACAGTTTTGCCTAACAATTTTTGATTCCAATCCACCAGGGCAACATCACTTTTTCATGTGTTTTCACACTCCGAGATATACAATGTATTACACAAGATGATAACCTCACAACTAGAGTCACTTTTCCTAATTCCTGTAGTGCCATAAAGTTACCAAATTTGGAGCTGCTCAATTGGTAAGTGAACTACCTAGTGCAGATTGAGCCATACAGACCTGAAAGATTCTAGGTTTAACCCACAGCTTGTGCTCAATTAATTGAGTACAGTCTGGGTATCGGTAGGAGCACTACGATTGGCTGTCCGAGTTCTTCCACCCTCCAATAAGCTACTTAAGTCCAAAGGTCAACAATGACATACAGGTCACCTGACATTGCAGGGTCACCAATTATCTAGGAACACTCTGCACCAAAGATTTCAAAAAGGTTTATAATTTTACTGACTTAAACAAATGCCTACATACTAATTATTACCTAGCTGTGAGCCTATAGTACCTTTCTTAAGTAATTTCTTACCTACTCTACTACACCTATAAAGTATTCCCCCAGTGGCTTCAGCTTGGGAGGTGGGAGGCTGCTGTGGCTCAAATGAGGGCTCATGAGATGCTTGTGGTTGGTGACCTTTAAGAGCTCGGGCCTGAGAGGGTCCGGCTGCAGACTGCAGCGTCTCAGCAGCTCCCAGGGCATTCTGTACCAGCTGTCTTTCTGACACCAGGGCACCATCTTGAAACCCGGAAATGAGGGCAACCCGGAAGTTAGGCTGGATGGCTCTTTTTCGGCTGCATGGCCTCCTACTGTGCTGTAAATTTTTATGATTCTATGATTCCTGCTGAATTTAACGGCAGGACCTCGATTAAATTTTTTTGTCTCCATTTCCCGGCTGGCTGGCTGTTGTGAGAGAAGGCCTGCGATACAAGGCTGCATCCGGGGAGTGGAGGGGGGGAGGGAAGGAGAAGTCATGCAAGCCGGAGAGGGGGAGATCGGTGGTCAGGATGGGGAGATCGCAGAGGGCGGGGGAGATCGGAGGTCAAGGGAGAGATCGTGGAGGTTGGGGTGAAGATCAGAGGTCGACGGACAGATTGTGGAGGCTGGGGGGAGGGAGAAGATTGGAGGCCAGAGGGGTTATCGGAGGTCGAAGGACAGATCATGGAGGCCGGGGGGTGGGGGTGCAGATCGGAGGCTGGGGGAGGTGGTGTTGGCGGATCGCGGGGACAGAATCAGGTTTGCTTGGTGGGCCAGGGGGAAGCTCCTCCTGGCCCACAAGCAAAGCTGGAAAGGCACTTGCCAATAGATCTGGCCGTTCTTGCCTCACTCCAGCTGCCAGGTTTCCCGGGCCGAGGGAAACCCGGCCTGCAGGCATTAAATCTAAAGCCTGCTAAAATTTGAGGCTCGTAGCCTCATTAAAATATTTAAATGATGGGCCCGCCTCGAGAGAGCAGGTTAGTCGCCCACCTCTGTTAAAACCGGGAGTTGGAAGCAGGTTGAGGTCGGGCTTCCAATTTTTGAAATTTTAACTCCTCCCATCCCTCTCCCACCTGTCCTGGGGAGTTAAAATTACCCCCATGAGACAGAAGGAGGCCATACAACTCACCGTGCCTGTACTGGTACTTGCTCCCATCCCAGAGCTATCAACTCTAGTCCCCCTTTTTTGCTTTTTCCCATACTATTTGATATTTTTCTTCAAGTGTTTATCTAATTCTCTTAAATTTTAAAAGATTAACAGGAGGCAAGGTACTGGTGAGCAGGTGGTATCTGTGGAACTATACCCAGCACAGGTTAGCACTTTTAGGAAAAGAGAGGGGTGAATTGCAAAGGAAAATAGATTATCTCATTCAGGTGATTTACTGTAAGGATAGCACACTTTCAGCTTGCTGTATGGCATTGCAGCAGCTGTGACTGGTATCCCTTTCCTTCCAGCTGCCAATGGCAACATATTCTGTTTATTTGTGTTTGTGTGGAGTCATGGAGTTCAATATTCACACTAACTTCATTGCTCACTCATGAAGTAAGAAGTATTTGGGGCCAAAAGAAGCCAAGAATTTAATACTCTATCTCTTAAAGCTTTTCAAGATAGCAGTAAATGTTACATGGAAAGAAATATTTTCTGTGCTAATATCAAACCATATTAAAATCCCAAAAAGAGTATTAAAGTTATTTGATACCTATTTTAAATAGATTATCTCTTCACCTATTATAAAAGCAGAATATACAATAAAGAATGGTGGAATACTCAGCTTATTCCTCTTAAGAGAAAAATAACTTGAATTACTCAATCAGCCTAGACTTTTACATAATTCAGATTTGCTAAGCTCACATCTTCATTACACTGCTCCCAAAATTCACATCCGTATCCCTCACTTCATTCAAACTGATGTCCTCTACCTCAACCAATTTCATCACTATCACCCAGTTCATCCAAATTCATGCTGCCCAGTTCACCCACTCTCATTAATGAACTCACCCAAACTCACTTCATCATCACCCAACTCACCCAAACTCATGTCATCATCGGCCAATTCTTTCACTCAGGTTACCATCACCCAGTCCATTCACTGAAGTCACCATTGTCACTCAAACTCACTTCCCATCACCCAGCTGAACCATTCAAATCACCCAGCTCATCCAAACTCACACCACTATTATCAAACACTGCTCCTGATTTATAAAGCATTTTTATTTCGTTTTTAGGAAGGTGGAAAACAAAACTGTCTTATGAGACATGAGTTAATAACAGCATCTCTATTTTGGTTTAAAGGTTTTATGTGCATATGTAGCTGCTGTTCTTGGAAACTCACAAACGTTACAATTCGCCCACAGCTTCTTACAATTAATAGAATTGTAGAATCATAGAAATTTACGGCACAGAAGGAGGCTATTTGGCCCATCGTGTCTGTGTCGGCCAAAAAAGAGCAATCCAGCCGACTCCCACTTTCCAGCTCTTGGTCCTTGGCCATGTAGGTTACAGCACCTCAAGTGCACATCCAAGTACTTTTTAAATGCGATGAAGGTTTCTGACTCTACCACCCTTTCGGACAGTGAGTTCCAGACCCCTACCATCCTCTGGATGAAAAAAATTCTCCTCAACTCCTCTCTAATCCTTCTACCAATCACTTTAAATCTATTGACCTCCCTGATAAGGGAAATAGGTCCTTCCCATCCACTCTATCTAGGCCCCTCATAATTTTATACACCTCAATTAAATCTCCCCTCAGCCTCCTCTGTTCCAAAGAAAACATCCCCAGCCTATCCAATCTTTTCTCATAGCTAAAATTCTACAGTCCTGGCAACATCCTCGTAAATCTCCTCTGTGCCCTCTCTAGTGCAATCACATCTTTCCTGTAATGTGACCAGAACTGTACGCAGTACTCTAGCTTTGGCCTAACTAGTGATTGATACAATTCTAGCATAATCTCCCTGCTCTTATATTCTGTGCCTCGGCTAATAAGGAAAGTAACCGGTTGCCTTCTTAACTACCTTATCTACCTGTCCTGCTACCTTCAGGGATCTGTGGATATGCACTCCAAGGTCCCTCTTTCCTCGACACATCTCAGTATCCTACCATTTATTGTGTACTCCCTTGCCTTGTTTGCCTTCTCCAAATTACCTCACACTTCTCTGGATTGAATTCCATATGCCCACCTGACCAGCCCACTGATATCTTCCTGCAGACTACAGCTTTCCTCCTCACTATCAACCACATGGCCAATTTTTGTATCATCTGCAAACTTCGTAATCATGCTCCCTACATTTAAGTCTAAATCATTGATATATACCACAAAAAGCAAAGGAGTTAGTACTGAAACCTGTTCTGTATTTTCTCACTTTCCTTCCCCACTTTCTATCTTTGAGTTACTTCTGCTTTTTCCCTTCAAGAAGCTGGAATGATTATCCATGACTGTTGTCATTCCATGATTGGTAATTGAAGTGCTGATCTTCTGGGAGGGATGGGTCCCATTTGCCTTCCTCCAAGATGGCTTCATGTAGTTACTCAGCTGAGAGCTGACAATATACGTACACCAAGACCGATCAAATTCAATCTCAGTCAAGGCAGGAAATTGAACTTAGATTTGTTGCATCAGAATCCAATACACCATCACCAGTCCTGCTGGTCCATTATATTTTTTATTTGGTCTTCCTCACTCATTTAACCCCACCCATTGTCAGGGCAGGTGAACAGACTGCAAATGTTTCCTTAGCTTTTGACGTTAATATTGCCTTACTGATTGGCTAACAAAACTGTGTGCTTTCATAGCACAAAACAGAATGTGTCAGCATTTGGCATGCTGACAATTCAGTATTGTTCTTCCTCAACTATGCTTAAAGTATCTGCAAAGTGGACATCATAGCTGCTATGCTGCCATCTCATCTCCTCTAGTGACACTTGTCTGCTGCTTCTCCCTTTTAAGGACAACAATAGAATTTGTGCACTGTCCAAAGGTAAGAAAGAAGAAAGAAAGACTTACATTTGTATAGCGCCTTTCACGACCTCAGGACGTCTCAAAACACTTTACTGCAAATGAAGTATTTTTGAAGTGTAGTCATTGTTGTAATGTAGGAGTATAACATCAGCCATTATTCCAAGAATACTATGAATTATGTAAGATATTTTATGTGTTTTTAACTTTTTTATTGTTTTGTTTTTCCCTAGATGAGATTCCCTTTTTCTCCCAAGGTATGTTTTCCCATTTCTTTTTCTTTGGGCTTCCACGTGCTACGTACCAGAGAGGCAGGCAAGCAAACAACTTGATCCTAGGACTTTGCTAACATGACACTGAAGCTCAAGCAGACGGTCACTCAGATTTCCTCTTCCTCCCGGCCTGGCTTCTCCCTAAAGGCATTAGAAGATAAGATTAGTAACTTAGCACATGGTAATCTTGGGTGTGAGCTCACATCCCTCCACTCTATGGCACCGTCTGCTAGTACTCCAACATGTTACAACACCCAGGGGCACATTAACGCACCGGCCTATGGGCCTGTGCCCAGGGGTTCGAGCCAAATATAGGGCCCCCATCAGGGGCAATGAGCTGTGACCAATAGGCAGCCCGCTTAATACAACCCAAGGAGCTCAGCTGCCAATCCCATTGGAATAAGAAGCTGCCCATCAATGCCTGTGCGTCCCAGAGCCGGAGAGCCGCAGCCCAGCCTTTTCCATTGGGGTAGGTTTTAATGGGGGGGGGGGCAAGAATTCTTAATTCAGCTCTGACAACACCTCACCACCTCCATTCTGTTTAAAAATATTTTTCACAAGATAACAGGGTGCAATAAATTAAATAATTCACATTTTGAAAAGAGATCACAGTATTCAAAGATAATGGCTGTGCCTATGTTGGCAAAACCTCTAATATATGTTCAAAGCAGTATGATAAAAACAGAACAGAGCAGCTTTACAGGGAAAAGTTTGCATTAGAAAAAAGTTATTTATGTTTTGGTTTGTTAGTGTCATAGCAACACAAAATGTTTGAAAGAAAACTTATCAAAGTGTGTTTCTCTCACACAGAAAATGTCTCCTCAGAACTGGTATCTCTTCCGATGGATGGCAATCAAATAGGTGAGATGTCATACAATCAGAACATTGAGACATTGATAACACAATTACTAATGCCAATAACTTATCATGAGGCATAAATTACCGCAGAGTAATGCATGCTTGTACTAATTGAGGTATTATTCAATGCTAAGCAGTAAATGTATTTGGGAAGTAGATAAGCTGCTGAACAATTAAGAATCAGTAACAAGGCGGTAATTGAACTGAGGGAGTTTAAATGGCATAAACTGTGAGAATACAGAGTGTTCAGAGAAAAATAATGACCTGATTCACTGGAGAGTAAATTAATGGTGGGACTATTTTGTACTTGTACCCTACTTTCTAAAACATAAAACCAATTTAAAAAAACAAAGAAGAAAATTAGTGGAGGACTGAAGTAAGAGCATGTATTTTATTCCCTGTACTTACACCTACAGAAACCTCACTTATAAGCACAGAACTAGTATATAATACTAATTGATCTCCTGCGGCATTGTTCATATAGAATCAAGACCAAGTGCACTATTCACGTCCAGTAGGGTTAGAGGATGGGGGAAGGGGGTGATAGGACCAAGGCAGGGGAGGGGAAAAGGTTTAGAAAGGAGGCAGATGGGAGTGGAGAGCAGCAACAGCAGGAGGAGAAGAGAGGAGGGGAGAGGGAGAGAGGAGGAAGTTTGGGAGAGGAGGTTGATGAGGGGGGCGGAAAGCAAAGGAACAGGGATGGAGGAGAGGGCAAGGGTGGAGAGGAACAGTCGAAAGGAAGAGGGCAGAAAGGGTGAGGGGACAGGCCAAAAATTGTTCAGTGGGCTGGGGGGGGGCAGGGTTTGAAGCCCAAATGTTGCTCAATGGGATGGGGGGTGCACAATGGCCAAAATGGTGAGGCAGAGGCAACAGAATCAAAGTATAGTAGATCAATCTGGCATTGGGGCTGAACTTTGATAGGGCTTAGGTACAGAGGGGCTGTTCCTGTTCTGCTCAAACACAGACACTAGTGAATTAGTTACAGATAACAGCAGCCAGAAAGGTAACATTACAAACTAAATACAGTACAAGCAGATCTCGCAACAATTAGGGGGAAAAATTTGATAAGGCCTATTATCGGGTGTAGGTAGCATGATCCGCTATTTACCCGCACCCGATGGCTCCTACACAGGGCAGCAGGTAAATTTTGAGCTGCCTGCTGATTACCATGATATCGCCGTGCAGCCAGCGCTACCCGTGCTGCTGAGAGGCTGCATGGAGAATGAGGGAGCGCATGTCATCGGCAGCCTGCACCTCTTAAAGGTGCAGGTGCACATTTTAAATGGGACATGCACAGTCCACTCAGAGGAGGGAAAGATGTCTGGAAGGATGGCAGGACCGACGCGAGAGCGGACCCCGCGCTTCTCCGATGATGCTCTGGAGGCCCTGGTGGAGGGGGTGGATGAATGGAGGGCCAACATGTACCCGCAGGGTGGCAGGAGACTCTCCAGACTCCAGCTCCGTAGGCATTGGGAGGCTGTGGCCCAGGAAGTCAATGCCAGGAGCACATGGGTGCAGTGCCAAAAGAAGCCCAACAATTTGACACGAGTGGTCAAGGTGAGTGAATGCCAGTGTCAAGTGGCACATCCTACCAACTGTACCACTGCTGCACGCATCACACCCACCCCCGTCACCCACCCACCAACAAACACTGCCCATCCATACGCAATGCTGCACTCGGCATGCTGCATCTCACCCACACATAGTGCCACACTTGCAGGCCACACAACCACCTCTCACAGGTCACACACACTGGCAGCTATTCGACCATGATAGGAACATTACCCAGACACCTTGTAGGATACTCACTGACTTGCAGGAGAAGGTGGCGCATAAAAGCTGGCAGTGGGAGAGACTTGAGGGAGGACAGGCACGTTTACATGTCCTCACCCCCCTACAGGAGACTGTACTTTGGATCATTGGCTGGGCTGTTGCTGCAGCCATCACCACATGCCGCGCTGGAGGTCCCGATGAAGGTGGGGGGGGGCGTCTCTGCATATCTAATGTTCTTTCTCATTTCCCACATCTCCCTCCTCCCATAATCTTTTCTGACACACGTGTTGCAGATGCTGTCAGCACACACCTCTTACTTGCTCCTCTCCATGCTCCACAACTCAACCTGTTTCCCTTTGTCATTGTAGATACCCAAGAACATGTGGTGGCACCATCGGAGGAGGAGGAGGAGGAGGAGGGGGAGGAGGAGGAGGGAGACACTTACATCCACCAGCTCAGCGACTGACACTGCGCAACCTTTAGAGGCTGGGTTAGAGGAGGGATCTGCACGTGGTGAGACACGAGGCACAAGTGCACAGGAGCAGGGGTTGGGGGAACGGATACCACAGGTGCCAGCTCGCCGGAGGGCGAGGTCGCTCACTAGTTCTGCTGCAGAGGAGTCAGATGAGGTGTTCGATGGGCCAGGCTACAGAAGACGGCTGATGGGTGTACACCACCAAATATTTGGGGCACTGGAAAGCCTGCCAGAAAGCCTGTGCACAATGACAAAGGGGCATGGAGGAGTCCAGCTCTAACTTGGCACAGGGCTTTGCACAGATCTTGGAGCCCATCCTTTCCAACATGCAACGGGTGGTCACCTCCATCAACACACCTGTGGAACCCACGATGATGTAGCCTCTGATGGCTTCCATTGCAGCACAAACCGATGTGATCAAAGGTGTGCAAGCTACGGTTGCAGCTCAGACCGCTGCTATCGTGGCTCTGGGGACAACGGTTGAACGGGGCTTCCAGGGCGTCACAGCACTCCAGCAATCCATTCTCCAGCTGATCACCAGGATTGCTGAGGCGCCGCACCGAGAGAGTGGCAGTGGTGCCATGGCAGTCGGACCTGTTGTCCTTTCTCAGGTCAACAGCATTCTTGCTTCCACCCCTGCCACTTCGCCAGTGCCCTTGTTGTTGCCTGTCAGCCAGCCAAGCCAGACTGCTGCAGCCCATGCCGAGATGGTGCCGGGCCCTCCCGGCCCAGAGCTGCTCAAGGTCGTCCTCCAAGGCCATTTGCACGCTCCTCCATTGAAGGCCAGCAGCCTTCCACCACCCATGCTCCAGCCACATGGAAGGAGCACTAAGAAAGGAAAAGGCACATGAACAACAGGCAGTAAGGCAATGCACAAGGGTGAATAGTTCTGTTCCGTTTCCATAATTTCATTTATTCATTGATAGATGTGATCTTGAATTTGCATTTGGTGGTGGTTTTTATTTGTGCGATGAGCTGAGGGAGAAACCAATGTGCAATCAGTTGGAGGGCAATTTGATGGTCATGTGGGAGTGGACACGTGGGGAGTGTAGGACTGTTGGTGAGTTGGGGGATGTAGTTCACATTATTGATAGCGGGCACGGATCAGGCGAGCACACAGAGCCCTTGCAGAAAAGGCATGTGTTCCCTGTTGCACCTTCCTCCACTTCCTCCTGCAGCTCCTCCCCCTCCTCCTCCTCAGCCTCTTCCTCCTCCTCCTCCTCCGCCACCTCTGGCTCAGGGTCTTCTCCAATCATCAGTGGCAAGGGCTGGTCTCTCATGATGGCGAGATTGTGCATCATGCAGCATACCACCACGTGTCTTCCCACCCCCTCAGCGGAGTATTGGAGGGCTCCTCCAGAACGGTCCAGGCAGCGGAAGTTGTTTCAGGAGGCTTATGGTGTGCTCCACGATGTTATGTGTGGCAGCATGGCTCTCATTGTAGGCATGCTGTGCACGTGAGCGTGGGTTCCTGTTTGGAGTCATGAGCCATGGCATGAGGGGATAGCTCTTGTCGCCCAGTAGCCAGCCTTTGACTTGCCGAACCGGGTGAAAGATAGCTGGCACGTTGGACTGCCCCATAACAAAGGTGTTGTGACTGCTCCCAGGGTAGCGGGCATCGACCTCCATGATTTAATGCGTGTGGTCGCACACCAGCTGCATGTTCAGGGAGTGGAAGCCTTTTCGGTTGACAAAGACAGCCGAGTTGCTATGCGGGGTATGCAGGGCAATGTGCGTGCAGTCAATGGCACTCTGCACCATGGGGAAACCATTAATGCGAGCAAACTCACGTGCTCATTCGTTCTGCTTGTCTGTCAAGAGGGAAGGTGATGAACCTGTTCCTCATCTCGTACAGTGCGTCTGTGACCTCCCTTATGCAGTAGTGCACTGCATACTGCGAGATGTTGCATATGTTGCCAGCAGAGGCCTGAAATGATCCTGAGCCATAGAAGTTCAGCGCTACGATGACCTTCACAGCCACAGGCAATGCTGTCCTCGCCCTGCTCTGAGGCTGCAGTTGTGGCCGCACCAGTTGACAGATCTCAGTCACGGCCTCCTTGCTGAACCTCAACCATCGGATGCAATGCTCCTGGCTCATGTTGAAGTAAAAGAATTGGTCCTGCAAGGCCCTCATTAGATATGGCCTCCTGCTCATTGCCCTGCGCCTCCTCCTCCTCCCTCTCCTCCAGGCTGGACCTGCTGGGCGTGGCCTTTCTGCATGCTCCCAGTCGTGCTCAATGCCCAGCGGGAGCCCTAGCAGACCATCCATGATTGCCAGGAATGTTGTTCAACCACGAACCGTAAGGCAGTATTGCCAAGCCACTCTCAAATGTACTCTGGGAACTCTCAGTAAGTATAGGGAGCTTCAAAAAACACTTCCTATTCCACCAGCAGCCAGAAGCAGTAATCCAACAACTAACCTGCAACGTTGGCATGGTCCCTTTAAGTTGCACACTGATTGTACGCATTTTCTCCCTACTTTACATGCTGCCGACGTTTGGTATTTGTGCATGCACTAATACCTATACCAAGATGGCGTCTGGCGCATGTCATGCTGGATGCATGCGCAGCCAAGACACCATCTTGGAACTTCAGGAGGCCATGTAGCGCTGAAACAATGGCCGCTACACGACCCAATTTCTAGCCCTGAGTGTCCTGTCACAGCACCACCTACAGGGATGTAGGTACTGTATGGGGCACAAATCGCTCCTGAAATAACGGAGGAGCTCAACAGCGCTCTCAGCTTTTAGAGGCGAATTGAAGGAGCAAGTTCCGGCGTTTGCACATGCACAGTGAAACGCGGAAATCCGGAACTCGCTCCTAGTGGTTCACCGGTGAAATGACAGCTTCGAAATAAAGGGCCATCGCACGCTGCAGAGAAATCATTGAAAAAGCGCCAACTTGCTTATCTGCCCAGCTGGAATGTAACTAATTATGCCACCAAACAGGTACGCTTAAAAATACAAGCCTAAACTAAGTTTTAACAGCACGGTGAGTCTTAATGACTGCCAAACAACTAAAAATTAACGTTTGAAAATGTGGATTCTCATATTACTGCTTATTTTAATAGTTTTTGGTCATTAAAAAAAAAATTAAATTAAAAATGTAACTTTTTTTTAACTTTTCCCTTCCGTCTCTTTTATTTAATTCAATTATTTCTTTGGCTTTTTATTTTAAAAAAAATTTTTTTTATTTACAATTACCTACAGAATATAACTTTCAATGAATAAAGTCTGCTTACCTGCTTGAGCAATGCAGCCTGAATCTGTGGGCGTGACTTCTCTTCCTGACAGATTTTATGGGCGTGTCTTCTCCTCTCACAGGCTTCTCCGGGCAACTCACACTGCTCAGAGGCTGGGTTGGTAGCATCCAATTTTTTTAAAGTTCAAAATCAAGCAATTCAACGCCACGGAGCCCGCAGAAAGTAATTTTGTTCATTTACTTCGCAGGAGTGGCGGTAACCGTTGCCTCGCCTCTCGGAGTGAATTCTGGCCCAATATGTTTTAGATAGATGGTATGGCTGAAATCAGCAGGAACTGCTTTTCCAATGAGTTTACTGCATTATTTTGCAGTGGGTTTGCCAGGCAGTGATAGCTTTACCTGCTGAATGTACTATCATCTCAATGAAGGTTGCACTGATGCAATGGGTTACTGCCCAACTGAATGGAAGAGGATAATTAGAATTACATTTAAAAAAGCAATGTGGTAATAAATATGTTTTCTGTTTAAATGCTGGAGATTGCCTTCTGAGGCAAAGAGTTCACACAATATTTGGAAGTGTGAGATTTTCAAAAATCTTCCTATCAGCTTTATTGCTTTATTTTAGTGTTAAAATGTTTCAATGTATAGTGACTGAATGTTGTTAATGGAAAATGACTGCCGAGTTTTATGATCAGCAAAAAAAATCACAGGAAAATTAGAGGCTTTATTCTAGTGTTAGAACAGAGACCATCTACTTTACATTGCTATCAAAGTCAGGATTGCTGCCATAGATGGGTAGGGCAGCAGCAATGCTGAAACCCTCTTAAAGAGTTAGTCTGCACCCCCAGCACATCTGGAAGTAAAAGCAAAATAAACACTGGTGGCGCTGGCCATGGATTGTCTAATTGCTTAGCCTGCCAGTGCAGATCAGGATAGGTCAAAAAAATAAAGCCTTTAATCATGACATTTTTATAACTGTGCAAGCATAATTGCTTGCCTGTGTGTCAGTTTCCCCCTCCCCACAACATTTTCTTTTGATACGATAGTTATCTGACACGCACAGAAACGCAATGCCATGTTTAAGAGTCTACAAACCAAACTACTGAGAAATCCACCCAGGCAGTGTTTTTATTTGGAGTGTGTGCTCTCTCCCTGTGCGAACATACTCTATTTACATAAGTCCAGAAAGTTTAGGTTGGAAAGAGTCGAGGTTTGGGGTGAGACCCCAGCTGTGCACGAAGGTAGTGCTAGCATTTACCTAGCTAATTCCTAAGGGGGTTCTCCCGATCGTCCACCATAACTTCGGTGGAAGAGCCGCAGAAATCCTGGAAAAACATCTGAAAAGGTGCTCACACCACTTTTCCAGGGATTCTGTGGCTCTTCCACCAAAATGATGGTGGACAATTGTGAGAATCAGCATGGAAGTTCACCCCCTTGGTTTCCTACCGCCATCCTTGGCCAACTGCAAAGTTCATACTACGATTCATTGTGTCCTTTTTGCCTTAAAATACTGTAAACTGGATGAGTGACTGCTGAATGCAGTTATCTCCTGAGCCATCACCTTTGTTGATTTTTTTAAATTAAACAGATTTTATTCAATAGTTGATGATCTTATTTGTTTAATACTAGTTTGTGTGACCACATATGGATATGTCTACTGACACCTAAAAGGTACTTTATTCCATTCGTTATAAAGGTCCATGTGTCAATTATGGAGAATGAAGTGTTATTCTGGAGGTAAAGCAGTCTGCATCTACTCATTATGCTGACTTTCAAAAAGGAAATAAATGATGACCTTGTTTTGTTACAAGAATAATTACTTCCTCAAGTTAGGACATATTAGGTAATATGGCATGTTTTCTTGAACCAATAAAGTTTGGTTAAACATGTATTCAGGATCTCTTCATTAGATGAAAAAAGGTTGAAGTGAGCATTATTTTTGTTTGTCTACGAGAATATTTTTAGGCCAATGTGGTTCTGCCTTAAAAAATGTTCTTGTTATTTCTCGCAAGCAAATCTTTTTTCCAATCTATTTACAACAGAATAACTGATCCATATGCAGACACGCAAGCTGGTGTTAAACAAATAAGGTCATCAACCATTCAATAAGAAGTGTGTAATTTAAAAAAAACACCTTTCAGTGAATGATGTTAGAGAAAAGAAAGCAGTTCCCTTGGAGGCAGTCTTTAATAAGTCAAACATATCTACCTGATCACTTTATAACCCACTAGGGGGCAGGGGTTCCTACCTTTTTGTACAGTGCTTCTGGCTTCTCAACCACAACACCAATCTTTTTTTTATGATGATATTAAATTGCTCCACTTTATTCCCTGTTTCTCCTGATCTGTCCAGGCCACAGACTACGCAGGCAGCCTTCTTTCAGGCTTCCACCTATGCCTCTTTGAGTCACTTGACAGAATGTGTGCAACAGTGGTCCAGAAATGACTCACTTTGTAATTTCCTTCCCCCCACCTCTCCAAGTGAGGAACTTCACTTGCACTCATAACACCTCCCCACAGTACCCTGGCTGAGATCAAGAAGCCAGCAGTATTAGCTTGAACTTGTATCATATTACGGCCATGGTGCCCTATCTTATCTTTTTCATGATCACCAAGATAAGGAATATCAGGATATCAATGCTGAGGAATGAAACTCCTTTCTACTTTTTGTACCTAGTGCTCAAAACAAGCAGTCCCAAGTCAGGTACAGTAAATATCTCTCTACTCTGCTCCAACAATGAAAAATAATCCCAGTCTTCAAAGAGTGACCCACTACTGAACCAGTTTAACTTTTTCATTTCACACAGTGCGCCAACCTTGTGCCCTCCCAGAGTTCGATTGTCAAGCTTGCAGATTTTAGGGACAGCTTATATTTCAATTCTGAACTTTTCTTAGGTGAACCTATTTTCTAATAAGATCTTTTTTTACATCCCCCCTCCCCAAGCTGAGTGACTTGTAAACTGCATTAAGAGTTGTCGCTGAGGTGCAGTGGAATACAGGAAATAATTCACAAAAGCTGCCAAGAAAACATAATTCATGAGCTTGAGAGGTAGATGAATTCCCTAACATCATAATCTGAATCTCTCAATTCCCAGCACTCCCAAACATCAATTCTATTGATACTATGGCCTAGAAATTCGATGGTGCTGCACCCATTTTTCAGGCACAAAATGGGCGCCTAAGCATCCAATATGATGGGTGAAGTGTGTGGTCATTGCACTCTGGCGGTGCGTCGCCCGCTATATTGGTGAAGGCAGAAAATGAAGCGTCCAGGGCCCGCGCCTGAAGCGGGCATTAGGCACTTTGCATATGCAAAAAGGGGGCCTCATGCCTTTTTGAGGCCCCTATGCAAAATTGGGCTGCCCTGAACATAGCTTGTGCCAGGCCGACTGTGTTCAGGACATTGTGATCCACATGTGGCCTAACCAATAGTCCATAAAGGGACCGCTGATGGCCACCAGCAAAATGATAAGTTTAAAAAAAAACTTACCTGAATGTGTAGCCGAGAGGTACAGGAATGCTCATCCCGACTCCACTGCAATGCCGAAAACCCTGTTGGCGGCCCCAGCTTGGCCCCCTCCCTCCTTCCCGATTGCTTCACACTCTCTTTCGGTCGCCCCCCCCTTCCCTCACGATTGCCTCCCCCCTCTCCTGCTCGCCTCCTTCCCTCCCGATCATTTACCCCCTCTCCCGGTCACTCGCTCACTCTCGATCTCTTCCCCCTCTTTCCTGGTGGCCCCCTTCCTCCCGATTTATCCCCCTTCTTTCCTGGTCATGCCCCTCCCTCCTGATCACTTCGCCCCCCCCCCCTCCTCCCAGGACCAAACTGAATGTCGCTGCCAGTGACTCAGCAGCCCGAAATTGAAATGCTCTTTGTCGGTGAGCTGCCTGGGGATGGCCAACAGGCATTTGCAGCTCGCCGGCCCGAGGCTCAATATTGGGTGTGCTTTGGGCCTAATCATTCCAGCACAGGGATCATTCCCTGTGCCTAGTTCGTGACGGCATGGTGGCATGAGCCAATTGCTACGCCCACATGTTTTACGATATTATGAAATTTTCAATCCGTAATTACGAACTTTGCCGATAATTCCACAAGGCACATGGAACAACATCAGAATTTCTTGTGGGTTATAAAATAGGCACCATGTTGAAATAAGGATGTCCAAGTTTGAGAATCCTTGCATTTCACTTGAGTTTACATTGCTGCCTTCATGCTCAATAAAGTACTCAGCTTTGCGTTGAATTAGCAAATCTCAGGTGGTATAGCATTAGGATTTGCTATAATAAGTGCTAGCATCACTGAGCTAGGGAAGAGAAAACCAACCTGGTTTCTCAATCCTCATTGCTGGCCACTGATTGCTGTTGGAAAGTTAATGTGTGGATCTAGTGTAGGTGGAGGGGGGGGTGGAGTGGGGATGGGTGGGGGGAGGAGAATTACCCGGCTCATTATGTGTCACTACATTGTAAATGCATTCAAAAAGGCATGTTTACCACATCACTACACAACAACTTGTATTTATTTAGTGCCTTTAATGTAGTAAAATGTCCCAAGGCACTTCACAGGAGCGTAATCAGACAAAAAATTGACACCGAGCCTAAGAAGGAGATATTAGGACAGGTGACCAAAAGCTTGATCAAAGAGGTAGGTTTTAAGGAGTGTCTTAAAGGAGGAGACAGAGGTGGAAAGGTAGAGAGATTTAGGGACAGAATTCCAGAGCTTGGGGCCTAGAAGGCTGAAGGCACGGCCGCCAATGGTGGGGCAAGGAAGTGGGGGAGGCACAAGAGGCCAGAGTTGGAGGAATGCAGAGTTCTCAGAGAATTGTGGGGGCTGGAGGAGGTTACAGAGATAGGGAGGAGCAAGGCCATGGAGGGATTTGAACACAAGGATGAGAATTTTAAAATGGAGGTGGTGCTGGACCGGGAGCCAATGTAGATCAGCGAGCACAGGGGTGGTGGGTGAATAGGATTTGGTATGAATTAGGATACACAGCGTATACATCAGTATACACATAGCAACTAGATCAATTCTTCCCACAGTATGAAATCAGAACTAGGCTCAGTTGTGCTATCCACAATAACCTGTCAAAACTCAATGTCTGAGCTCTCACATGACAACTTGGACAAGGTACCAGAGGGCAGCCAGCATCTGTGGAACTGCGTACCAACATGAATAAGTACCTTTGGAAGATAGAAAACTGAGGGGTGGAGATAAAGGTAAAGTGCTGAGCTAGGTAATCAACTCATGAAATTGCAGCTTGTGCAGACTTTTTTTTAAAAAGAACATTGCCAGGAATTTGATTGGAGCTTTTCCCACTGCGCTGTTGTAACTTTGGCAGACAAGTTTGCACGTGTAAACTTCTGCCAAAGTATGTTGTCTTCTTCCGTATCTGTTCCCAGTTCCTGCAGATTCTGTACTCAGATTTGAGCTTGGTTGCCACCCCCTGTCTGGCATGATGCACTACTGTCTTGTGGGGAGGGTGCCCTGTAGTGACAAACAAGACAAACCTTCTTGCTTCAAACTCATGGCAGCACATCCACTTCACCAGACACCAAATAGGGCAAAGGGGCTGAGTCACTCTGCCATTTGCCCACAGACTTTGTTTTATGCCTCAACTTTGGGTTCGCCTTCCTTTGCTTTTACCTGGTATTTCCATTGATTTTCATTGATTTCAATATAACGAAAATCAGGCGGGTCCTATAAAGGGCGGGTGATCTGCCCTGCTAGATTACTGCCCAGGCGATGAAGATGAAAATCTATCCCCATGAGCAAGGGCAGACTAACAATTATGGGAAATTGGAAGATACCCCAAGAGCCCGCGTGAATGGTTCCATTGTACTATAATACTGGCAACCCCCCTTTCTACTTGACAATCCCGAAGAATCCTGCGCCCTTTCATGGGAGCCGGACCGCCCCTGCCCATGGGTTTAAAAATAATTTAAAACTTTAAAAATACAAAGAAAGCACAGTTTCGAGAAAAATACTTTAAAAATGAAATTACCGTACAACCATACTTTTACAACAATTACTTTATTGTCATGAAAAGATTTCATAGAATGACACTTTTGGTAGGATAGAGCTAAATATCAGTGTGATTATGTCATGTAACCACACTGCTTCTGCCGTTTCCTGTGTTTTGTACATCAGCAGCCTGCAACACAGTCAAATTCACATTCAGATAAGTTTAACATTAGTTCTACAGTCATATCTAAGAGGGTTTCCACATAGGAGTAATTTGAAAAACACTGGGGGGACTTTCAGGTTGGGTGCCGAAAGGGCACGATATCGGCAATGCGCCCATGACGCTTGCCCAGCACGGCAATCAGGAAAGTCAATGTTACTCGTCTGTATAAATCCTGGTTTTAAACAAACAAGAGCTAAATCTTGCACTATATGTTTCTCCAAACTTATTTTAAAAGCAGCAGGTAATATTGGACGCATGATTTAGTACTTTGATACTTCAATTTTCAAAACACTGCAATTTTGTTGTTACTAGAGCTTATAAGAATTGGGGTACTGTTGTACACAGTCAACAGAGCACCATCAAAACAGAAGACAAAATGGAGAGAACATAAAACACAATCATACATTCAAGACAAGAGCAAGAAACATGAGAAGCACACAACATAAACACACGTAAAAGTAGCAGTCTAAGAAAAGCATGGACAAAGATAAATAAAATAAGGAATCTGAAAACAATAGGAAAAAGGGAAAGATGAAATATAGAGATGAGACACTAAAGAGGTTTACAGTTTTGTGTGGCATGATTACAAAAAGTTAATATACTATTGTTGTTAAGATCTAGAAGATACTGCCATCCATCTGTTTAGGTAATGCATAAAATTAATTCCTCATAGGTACTAATGTCCAGAGGAAAATCCAGTAATGTTATTCTACCTGGAACCCTACAGAAAGGTTCTCCCCTCATTTGTATCTAAAGATCTATCCTGACAAGCACTGAGACCATATGGAATCCCCCTACATATTACTGTAGATAAAACTCTTTCTTGACTGGTACTAGGACGCTTTGAAAGCCTCTGTGTTGCAGTAAGTGAAGCCTTGTAGCACCAGGATCCTCTCTGGGTTGCAGTCGGTAAAGCTCGGCCAATGACTGGCACTAGGACCCAGTGGGCTGCGCGCTCTGATGCAGTAGGTAAAGCGCTGACATTCCTCTCATTCCGATCTGAATGGGGCTGATTGTTGTGTCTTGGCGCTGGGTCGCTCCTCTCCGGCTAAAGCCATTTTCCCTGCATTAGCCCTTGTGTCAATCTGGTCTGTTCCCCCTTTCTATCTTTGCTCGGAATTTGGAAAAAAAAATTGGAAGTTAGACGGATTGGTTACAAATCGCTATTTCCTGCAAACACTGAGAAACTTTTGTTTTTGGAGGAGGCAACTGAAGATAACAGGAGCAACAACTTAAAAAAAAAACAAATATCTGCAGACTGGACAAGTTTGAGGAACGTCGCGAAAGTTTGGAGACTTGCACGGATTGCTGGTACCGCGGTTCTCTTCGCTAATTGATGCTATTACGGGAATGGGGAGGGGGAGAGAGTTGTGCTCGGTTAGAAATCGGAAACGTGATGTTAGGACGTTGGGATTGTGAGTGGATACACGGGGGTGGGTTTGTTTGTGTTTTCTACTCTGGCGGCCGATGAATGAGAAGCGCAGAGGTGTCACCTGCCAGCTCACCGACATGTTTACTGTTAGCTTTTCATTTGAAGGCAGAAACTCCCATCAGTCTGGTCATGATTTTCATTTCTGTCTTAATATACGCGAATGAAGCAGCTCACTGGGGAAAGTAAATCATTACAAGAACGAAAATAAACGTCCAAAGTGAACCGCTTTCGATTGTAGCCGGTTGTTTCATGAACACTTTCTGTAATGTAGAATTCACTTATACACTGACAGACTACACAGTAGGCCCACACTTAAAAATTTTTTTAGTTTACGGTACAATTTTATTTTATAGCTGCGTCAGAATTGTAAATCGAGGTTTTGACAGTTGTTTAATTTTCTGGAACTCAGAAGGAGTTTAGACCTTGTACCAGGCTGTGTGAGTGTCTCTGACCACTCACCGTGCCTGAACTCCATGCTTTCCCCCCACTTTTATTTCTCTGTATAATATCTAGATGGCATTGAATGTTTGCTTGGTAAACAGTCAGTGGTCTAAAACACGTTTACGTGTCCACGTTTATTTTTGTAGCTGATGTTCATTTTTTACATTGTGTTCAACCAAACACAAAATATTTTTAAAAACATAATAATTCTCATCTGTGACAAGCCTGTTCACAAGAAATACGGGGCAGTAGCAGACCCGAAATGAATCAGCTAGTCCCACCCACCGTCCGTTACGATTTTCGGGAGGACATGAATCGCGACGGCCAGAAACTGGCGGGAGCCTCATGAATACATGCAAACAGTGGGCCATTTTCCACGGTGACTTCTTAACTACCGCTACTTCTTAAGCCTCCCACCATCCGCTGTGGCCACTATTTCTAGCAATATTAAAGGGATCCTCAGCTGCTGGGAAGGTAAAGCTTCATGGAGCTCTTGCAGACATTTTATTCATTACATTCCCCTCCCTGGCCACTGTTTGAAGCTGAACCAGACTGACCCTAAGTTGAGCTTCTGACTCTATACCCTCTTCATCACAAAGACCGCCTACTTCTACCTCCATAACATTGCCCATATCTTCTCTTGTCTAAGCCCATCAGCTGCTGAAACCCACATCCTTGCTTTTGTTATCTCCAGACTCAATTATTCCAATGCTCTTCTGGCCGGCCTCATGAACTTGAGCTCATCCAAAACTCTGCTGCCCATATCCTAACTGGCACCAAGATCAGTTCTTGCATCACCCCTTTGCTCGCTAACCTTCATTGTTTCTCAGTCCATCAATGCCTTGATTTTAACATTCTCATTCTTGTGTTCAAATCCCTCCATGGCCTCGCCCCTCTCTACAGGGCATCGGTGAGACCTCACCTGGAGTACTGCGTACTGTTTTGGTCTCCTTATCTAAGGAAGGATATACTTGCCTTAGAGGCAGTGCAACGAGGATTCACTAGATTAATTCCTGGGATGAGAGGGTTGTCCTGCAAAGAGAGGGTCAGTAGAATAGGCCTATACTCTCTGGAGTTTAGAAGAATGAGAGGTGATCTCATTGAAACATATAAGATTATGAGGGGGCTTGACAGGGTAGATGCTGAGAGATTGCTTCCCCTGGCTAGAGAGTCTAGAACTAGGGGAATAATCGCAGGATACGGGGGCGGCCATTCAAGACTGAGATGAGGAGGAATTTCTTCACTCGTGGTTGTGAATCTTTGGAATCCTCTACCCCAGGGGGCTGTGGATTGTATTGCCTCCAGTTTTTCCTCTTTAATTTCTAAGTGTCTCACCATACTCCATTTGAGATCAGGAGCTCACAGTTTGGGAGTCATAGAAATCAACTTATCTCATACCCCTCTGTGGTGCACTGCATTAATTAATTTATGTGCTGCACCAACATGATGCCCGATTTAATTATTTTTTGGTGGTTTTACTGTCCATTTGTCTCATTTACTATCAGTGATCTCCATGGGTGCATGTGAATCACAGACTTCTCTATGACCTCTGTCAGCGTTGATGCATAATTAACAGGTAATACTGGCCCTTTACAAAACAATAGTGTGTGGCACAATGAAAAATTGATAGGTTTATGTTGGTTAATATCACATATCTCTTTGAAAAGTCATATTTTGATCTCTGACCTGTATGGTGCTACAGGAGGCCACCCAGTAAGATCCCACTATGTGGATTCCAACTGCATCCTCGCCGAATGATTTGGTAGTACCAGGTTTCCCAGTAATCCTACAGTATTGAATGGCATTACTGTAGTTCTCTGTAGTAACAGAGGAAGCATGGTGAAAGCAGTGTCACCTGTTCTCAGTTTTGATGTTATCTCCAAACCTGAACGATTAACCTCCTCAGGATAGTGTTATATGTCAATAGAATTCAGGAATCTTTAGGAAAAGAATATTTTGCCCAACTAGCCCATCATTTTTTGATTGATTTCAATTCTACCTACCTGTCTTTTCACCATATCCTTCAATCTCTTCTCTTTATAAGTGAATTTAGTTGCTGTCTCAATTTATTTATACTGACCTTTTTTCTCAGAAAAAGAAACTCGTGTTAAAAAAAACTTAACTGACTTTGCTTCTTACTCCTAACTTTCTCATGTTAACTCGTTTCCATGATATTTGAAGTCTTCAGTATTCTAAACAATTTATCTAGATCTGCTTTGTCAATTCATAATGATGAAACATTCAATTAGTGGGAGAATATGCAAAATTCATTCAAACTATCCTGCCAGTTAGTACTATCCTGTGTTCATGAAAATCCAAATCAGCACTCTTTACAGAGGTTAACTGTGCATAAATGACAATGGCTATTTTTATAGAGATTACATCTAACTCTAATGGATCAGTTAAAAATGTGGCCAAAGAATTGTGCCTATAAAGAAGCATCCCCAGTCTAAACTGTTGCTATAAACTAATGGCGTTTATTATTATAATGCATTGGGAATGAATCTGTACCTAAGCAACTGCTAAGAACATACACATTTACAGGACTGGAAGAGACTTATGCGTTCCATCTGGCCAGTCCCAAAGTTTTAAGAATACTGTACACTATCTTTCATATCCTTCAGTCACTTTCTTTGCCAAAAATCTATCTAGTTGCCTCTTGAATTTGCTGACACAATTTGCCTTCACTGCTTCCTGGGGCAATCTGTTCCATTTATTCACCACTCTCCTTGTGAATTAGTTAAATCTAGATTATCTATTCGTCTTCCCCGTTCTGAGTTTGAGTTCATGCTCCCTAGTTGTAGAGTTTGTGATTATGTCAATCAAGTTATTAGGATTCCCGTTAACCAAATGTTTGCAGTAACTGGATACACACTGGCTGCCATGAACTGGAGTGACAGACAGGCTAGTGGTATGAGAGTATTGTATGTATTGGTAATAAACTTTTATTGGTAAACGCATCACTGCAGCAGTTCCAAGCTCCATCCACCACAACATTTATCAATGTTAAATTCATAATTGATTGAACCAATATGAAATATGTACCAGTGGCCACTGAATCAAATGCATACCGAAAGAGAATGCTGAATTTGGAATGGTTTAACGGCTGGATGCTAAAATATTGATTGCTAATTACTGAATAGCATTGGGTATGTTTGGGTACAGCATGAGTCCTTTAATGTCCCATGATAGCCAAGCATTCTCGTTAGCCACCATTTCCTGTTTAAGCAAACCTTTTTGAATGGATAGAGTACTAATCAAGTGGGGGAACAAAAGTTTCCATAGTAGAGACTTCTACAACAACAACTTGCATTTATATTGCGCCTTTAGCGTAGTAAAACGTCCCAAGGTACTTCACAGGAGCGTAATCAGACAAAATTTGATACCGAGCCACATAAGGAGATGTTAGGACAAGTGACCAAAAGCTTGATCAAATAGGTAGGTTTTAAGGAGCGTCTTAAAGGAGGAGAGAGAGGTGGAGAGGCTTAGGGAAGGAATTCCACGCTTGGGGCCTAGACAGCTGAAGGCACCGCCGCCAGTGGTGGGGTGAAGGAAATCTGGGATGTTCAAGAGGCCATAATTGGAGGAACACAGAGAACTCAGAGGGATGTATAGCTGGAGGAGGTTACAGAGATAGAGAGGGGCAAGGCTGTTGAGGGATTTGAGCACGAGGATGAGAATTTAAATTTGAGTTATTGCTAGACTGGGAGCAAATGTGGGTCAGTGAGCACAGGGGTGATGGGTGAACGGGACTGGTGCGAGTTAGGATATGGGCAGCAGAGTTTTGGATGAGCTCAAGTTTATGGAAGGTGGGAGGCTGGCCAGGAGAGCATTGAAATAGTCGAGTCTGGAGGTAACAAAGGCATGGATGGGGGTTTCAACAGCAGATCAGCTGAGGCAGGGGCGGAGACGGGCGATATTACAGAGGTGGAACTAGGCGGTCTTGATGATGGAGAGGATATAGGGTTGGAAGCTCAGCTCAACAATGAGTGTCACCATAGGGATAGTCACTGCTTTCAAAGATCGATTGAGGTATGGTCTGAATTTAGTTCCATGATCTTCAAGGTGGTTGAAGAGCTGACTCTCCTACTTACGTACCCACACCACTATTAACCAGTAAGCCCTATTACTAGTATTACTTTCATTAAGCGCTACATGATGCAGATAGTAACATTCAATTAGTTACCAGATGTAACAGCTACAGTGCAAGCCCTTTTTCTGATTGGGATTTTTAGCTGTGAACGCAGAGCTGGAAGGATGCAAGCAAAACTTTTAAATAAATGAGTTTAAAAGTAGCAATGTATTTTTTCGCAACACTTAACAGAATAGTTAAAGTTTATCTTTGTAAATATCTGTTTTTGTCCACTTTAATGAGCTAAATTATTCAATTGAGTATGTTCAGGAATAATGAGAAATATCTATACAGTAGGAAATAGGGTGAATTAAGAGTCAAATTAGGTACCCAAAAGAGAAATAAAGAGAGGGAAAGAAAGATTGGATTAAGAGTGAGAGAAAGAAAAAACAGGGATAAATGGATAGGAGTGAGTTTCAAGATACTTGCGCCATTGGGTTTAATTTATGTCTTGTAAAATGCATTTGGTTCATAAATGTCAATTGAACTCCAAAATTGCATTACTAATCCATTTCTGCACATCTGCATTTTTAGTTTAAATATTTGCATTTATGTGCAAGAGATTGAACTATTCAGTGAATTATTTCAAAGTGTGGATTTGGGTCCAGGCCTTTGTTTTGTATTATTAGTGACTGAGAGGCAGAGCTGTATGATGTAAATAAATGCAAGGTATCATGGTAGACAGTTATTAAGATTTTCTTTTCTGTGAGGCACACTTACTGCTTTATAAAACTAAGTAAAATGCAGTACTTTGTTGGGTAAAAATGCTGTGGACACATATTAGATGTTTGATTTATATGTAGGACAGTGAAATATGTACTGTTCTTTAATGTTTGCTTTCATAATGGGACAGAATTTGCTAGGAAAATAATGTCGAGTTTATTGCACACATTGTTATTAGTGTGCAATTTGTGGCAAGGAAGAGATACGGCGTGAGTTGTGAATCACCACAAATTGCTGGACGATTTGTGCTGCTGCGCCATTAAGCTTGCGAAAGCGAGAGTTCGCTGTTGACCTGCCTGTGAGTTTCAAGAAATTACTGCATATGTGCTGTTAAAATGAATTAGTGTTGATATTTTAAGAGGTAACGACCCTTTTAATGAGGAGATTTATGTTCTTGCAATGCCACTCAACCTCTCCGGCTCAGAAAGGGAACAGTTGAAACTGTGGAGTCTCATTCCTACAGGTAGTAAATTGTTTTTAGAGTTTATTAAAAAAAAATTTCCTACTTCTCCTTCCTGTTTTTTCTTTCTCTTACTCTTAATCCAATCTTTCTTTCCCTCTCTTTTTATTTCTCTTTTGGGTACCTAGTTTGACTCTTAATTCACCCTATTTCCTTCTCAGTCCTTCCCCTGTATCTTTCTCTTTAACCTTAAATCTCATTGGTTAAGGAGATGTACTGTTGGTCCCATCGTTCACCAAGGTCCCAGATGCCTCGTTGACCGTAGCATATAAAATAGGAGCAGGAGTAGGCCATTCGGCCCTTCAAGCCTGCTCCGCCATTCAATATGATCATGGCTGATCCTCTATCTCAATACCATATTCCTGCTCTCTCCCCATAACAGAATTTGCAGTGCAAAAAATTTTGGAGTGAGAAAAAAATCTAACCAACAGGACATGCCATGAGATGCTCTGCTACAGCAAATCCTGGTCCAATATTTTCTTCTTCCCCTCCCCCACCTGTTAGTTACTTTCTCCCCTTTCTACGGCCCTGTACGTTGAGGGGTGGGGGGGGTGGGGAGTGAGCCTTGACTCAGTAGTAGCACTTCCGTCTTGGAGTCGGAAGGTTATGAGTTTGAGCCCCATCCCCAACAGCCTCGGCAAGCATGAGACCAGAGCCCCGGCCTCTGAATACTGAGATGGCACAGTATCATAGTAGGTACGGCACAGGAGGAGGCCATTCGGCCCATCGTGTCTGTGCCGGATCTTTGAAAGAGCTATCCAATTGGTCCCACTCCTGTGCTTTTTCCCCATAGCCCTGTAAATCTTTTCCCTTCAAGTATTTATCCAATTCCCTTTTGAAAGTTACTATTGAATCTGCTTCCACCACCTTTTCAGGCAGTGTATTCCAGATCATAACAACTCCGTGTAAAAAAATGTTTCTTCATTTCGCCTCTGGTCCCTTTGCCGATCACCTTAAATCTATGTCCTCCGGTTACCGACACTTCTGCCACTGGAAACTGTTTCTTCTTATTTACTCAAAACCATTCATGATTTTGAACACCTCTATCAAATCTCCCCTTAACCTTCTCTGTTCTAAGGAGAACAACCCCAGTTTCTCTAGTGTCTTCACCTAACTGCAGTCCCTCATCCCTGGTACCATTCTAGTAAATCTCTTCTGCACCATCTCTAAGGCCTTGATATTCTTCCTAAAGTGTGGTGCCCAGAATTGAACACAATATTCCAGCTGAGGCCTAACCAGTGTTTCATAAATATTTAGCATAACTTCCTTGCTTTTGGACTCTTTGGGGGTGATATTAAACCCCAAGAACGGGTGGGTTGGGGGCGGGTGGGAGTTGAAAATAGTTCTTTTTTTGGGTTGCAATCGCAAAATTTTTGGACTTTGCATTCCCAGCCTGCACTTTTACGCGCCGATGTTAAACCCAGAAATAAAGCCAGGTTGCGGTCGCGACCCAAAAAACAACTATTTTCAACTCACACCCGCCCCCAACCCACCTGTTCTTGGGGTTTAAAATCACCCCCTGTGCCTCTTTTAATAAACCAAGCATCCCATATGCTTTTTTAACAGTCTTCTCAACTTGTCCTGCACCTTCAAAGATGTGTGTACATACACCCGCAGGTATCTCTGTTCCTGCACTCTCTTTAAAATTGTACCATTTAGTTTATATTGCCTCTCCTCAGTCTTCCTACCAAAATGTGTACTTCACACTTCTCTGCCTTAAATTTCATCTGCCATATGTCTGCCCATTTCACCAGTCTGTACGTTCTCCTGAAGTCTGTTACTATCCTCCTCATTGTTTACTAGATTTCCGAGTTTCGCGTCATTTGCAAAATTTTTTAATTATACTCTGTATATCCAAGTCCAGGTCATTAAAATATATTAAAAAGAGCAATGGTCCCAATACCGACCCCTGGGGAACACCACTGTATACTTCCCTCCAGTCTGAAAAACAACTGTTCACCCTCTGCTTTCTGTCCAGTAGCAAATTTTGTATCCACGCTGCTACTGTCCCTTTAATCCCATGGGCTTTAATTTTGCTAACAGGTCTATTATGTGGTACTTTATCAAATGCCGTTTGAAAGTCCATATAGACAACATCAACTGCACTAACCTCATTAACCCTCTCTGTTACTTCATCAAACAACTCAATCAAATTAGTCAAACACAATTTTCCTTTAACAAATCCGTGCTAACTTTCATTTATAAGCCCATACTTTTCCAAGTGCCAATTAATTTTGTCCTGGATTATTGTCTCTAAAAGGTTCCCCACCACCAAGGTTAGGCTGACCGGCCGGTAATTGCCGGGTTTATCCCTCTCTCATTTTTTGAACAGGAGTGTAATATTTACAATCCTCCAGTCCTCAGGCATCACACCAATATCTAAGAAGGATTGGAAGATTGTGGCCAGAGCCACCGCAATTTCCACCCTTCTCTAGTGAGGACGGATGCGAAGTATTCATTTAGTACCTCAGCCATCCCCTCTGCCTCCACAAGAAGATCTCCATTTTTGTCCCTAAGTGCCCCACTCTTCCTTTGACTACCCTTTTAATATTTATATGTTTACAAAAGACTTCTGTGTTCCCTTTAGCTGTTAATCTATTCTCATACTCTCTTTTACTCCCTTTTTTAGATCTCCTCTGTACTTCTGTATTCAGCCTGGTTCTCTACTGTATTATGAACCTTTCATTTGTCATAAGCCTCCTTTTTCTGTTTCATTTTAATCTCTATATCTTTAGTCATCCAGGGAGCTCTTGCTTTGGATGCTCTTCCTTTCCTCCTCTGTACCTGAACCATATCCTCCTTGAAGACCTTCCAATGTTCACTTTACTGTTTTACCTACCAATTTTTGATTCCAATCCACCTGGGCAAGGTCCCTTTTTAACTTACTGAAATTAATCCTCCTCCAGTTAAATATTTTTACGCTTAATGGTTCCTTGTCCTTTTCCATAACTATTCTAAACCTGATGATGTTATGATCACTGTTCCCCAAATGCTTCCCCACTGAAACATGCTCCACTTGACCTACTTCATTCCCCAGAACTAGATCCAGCACTGCTTCCTTCCTCGTTGGGCTGGAAACATACTGATCAAGAAAGTTCTCTTGTACGCATTTCAGGAATTTTGCCCCCTCTTTGCCCCTTTACACCGTTACTGTCGCAGTCTATATTGGGATAATTGAAGTCCCCCCATTATCACTACTCTATAATTCTTGCATCTTTCTGTAATTTGCCTGCAAATTTGCTCCTCTATTTCCTTCCCATTATTTGGTGGCCTATAGTATACACCCAATAGCGTAAAAGCTCCTCTATTGTTCCTTAATTCTAACCAAATAGATTCTGTCTTTGACCCCTCAACTACATCATCCCTTTCCAGTGCTATAATAGTTTATTTGATCAAAACTGCCCCCCCCCCCCTTTCCTTCCCTATCTTTCCTGAATACCTTGTAGCCAGGAATATTAAGTCCCGAATCGTCCCCTTCTTTGAGCCAGGTCTCTGTAATTGCCACCAAATCATAGTCCCATGTGGTGACTTGTGCCTGCAGCTCACCAACCTTATTTACCAAGCAATATGCATTTACACACATGCGCTCCAAACTCATCTTAGACTGCCTCGCATTTGCCCCCGTCTGATCCCTCTTATTTCTGAACTATACTCTAGTGCTACTAGTCTCTCCCAGTCCTCTGTGCACCTTGTTTCTCCTCTCTAATGTTTCATCCTGGTGCCCATCCCCCTGCTAAATTCATTTAAACGCTCCCCCACAGCACTAGTTAACTGCCAAGCAAGGACACTGGTCTCAGCTCTGTTAAGGTGCAACCCGTCTATCTTGAACAGATCTCTTCTGCCCCAGAACATCCAGCGGAGTAATCGGATCCGATGGGAGTGAAGTGATGACCCCGCATCACATCCATCCAGTTCTCCTGGTAGGGAGTTGTGAGTCAGGCTAACGACCTGTCCATGTAAAAGGGTCTTCATTACAGAAACAACCCAGAGCATGATCTGCCAGATATAAAAGCAACAGAAGAAATTCAATGCCTCATGTGCTCCCCCCCCCCCCCACCGGAATGTCTACCCCCTCCCCCCGAAGGTTTCTTCTCCCCCCGAAGGTTTCTTCCCCCCCCCCGGATGTTTCTTCCCCCCCCAGATGTCCCCCCCCCCCCACCCCCCCCCCACCCCGGATGTTTCTCCCCCCCCCCGGATGTTTCCCCCCCCCCCCCCCCCCCCCGGATGTTTCTTCACCCCCCCCCCCCCCCCCCCCCGGATGTTTCTTCCCCCCCCCCCCCCCCCCCGGATGTTTCTTCCCCCCCCCCCGGATGTTTCTTCCCCCCCCCCCGGATGTTTCTCCCCCCCCCCCGGATGTTTCTCCCCCCCCCCCCCAGATGTTCCCCCCCCCCCCCCCCCGGATGTTTCCCCCCCCCCCCCCCCCCCCCCCCCCAGATGTTTCTCTTCCCCCCCCCCCCCCCCCCACCCCCCCCGGATGTTTCTCCCCCCCCCCCCCCCCCCCCCCCCCCCGGATGTTTCTCCCCCCCCCCCCCCCCCCCCGGATTATATATTTCTAAGGTTGTGATCAATGGGCATTTGACAGACTAGAGGGATTTATACAGTATTTGCATCTACCATATTATACCACATCTGGGTGTACTTGACGCTGTTACTTCAGGGAGGTATCCTACACAACCTATTTGTAATGAAATTTAAATCTTTTCTTTATAAGTGGATTTACAGTTTTGTTACATACGTTGCACAGAGGAAATTTTCCCCTAGCTGTTCAAAATAGAAGAGCGCTCCTTTCTCCAGCACTGACATCAGTTACCTCAGTGAGCACAAAAATTCACTGCAAATAAATAAATAGCTCCTTCCAAATAGCCAAGTGCCTCACTCTACTTAGTGCCTCCCCAAGGTGATCCTGGTTGAGATCGGGAATGTACCATGGGGCGAATTGCGAATGTGTGTCTCACGTTGATACATTAACATGTTGCATCACTTTGTTTCTAACATAGCTCTACAAGTGGGAATCTGTTGAAATGTTAGTAGTTGGGTTTAACTTTTATCAGGGGTTTTGTTGCAGGTATGAAAAATATATCAAGTTATTAACAAAAGGTGTGTGTGTTCCTGATGGTACCCGAACAGTAAAGAAGAAATTCAATATCTTGATATAATTATTTTTTAATAGACAATTGTAACATCATTGCAAAGAGAGTTATCCTCCAGGAGTTAAAATTTTAATTTATTTATGTGCAGAAACTAAATCATTGTCAATACTATTTGGCAATTTGTTTCTTTTTAATCTAATTCCCTATTGCTAGGAACAACAGGAGTAATTTTCAACTGGGGCGAAAAGCAGGCAGTGTCGGATCGGCTGCCGGCAATACAGCCCGCCTGATTTTCATTTCCTGAAGTTAATCAGGTGGGATGTATAATGCCGGCTTATCCTCTACCGCCAGTTTATTGTCCCTGTCAAAGTTGAAAATTTAGTCCAGTATATTTTTAAATTTGTTTTTGATGTACAAAACCCAAACAGGATCCACATTTAAAAAACAATAGTGGATCATGAATGGTGTTGATCACTTGTAAGTCAGAGGTTACACTATTCCAAGGGGTGCAGGGGTGCTGAGCTTTGGAAGTTGGGGGAGTGGACATTTACAATGAAAGAATTTAGAAAGAGGTTTGTAAGAGCATAGTGCTTTTTGATTGTGTCTTGGAAAATACATTTTGTGCTGTGGGCCTGAACTCATTGGAACTGGATGGACACTGTCTCAAACTCATTTAATGTTGGACATTACAATGAAACTTTGGGGGTGATTTTTGGAGGCAATTGTTGGTGTGTTGGGAGCAGGGTGGGGCTCCGAAAATCGCAGAAATCCCCTTCGGGTTCGGAAGCTGGCTCCAAACCGCCGACTTACGAGTTTCCCTGGGACCCAACTGCGTGCATGCGGGCGACCCGAAAACAGAAGTCCTGCCAGCAACTAAAGCCGGTGGAATGACAGTTAAGGAGCCAAATGTACCTCATTGAGGTACTTAAGGCACTATACCTGTGACAGATAAATACTTAGAAAGGTTTTTAACTTACATGGGTGGCTTGCCCATCTTTTCTGATTGCCGGATCAGGCAAAAAGAAACTAAATAAATTAAATTAAATTAAAAAAAACATGGAAGGAAGTGAAAACGCTAAATGAACCTACCTTTGAAACCTACTCCGATGTCTGATGCCTCCCGCTCCAATGTCCCCTCTTCACACCCCGCCTGATGTCCCCCCTCGTCGCCTCGCCCCCGATGTCCCCCCTCAATCTTCCGATCTTCCCCTCTTCCCCCCCCCCTCGTCGCCCCGCCCCCGATGTCCCCCCTCGATCTTCCGATCTTCCCCTCTCCCCCCCCCCCCCCCCCCCCTCGTCGCCCCGCCCCCGATGTACCCCCTCGATCTTCCGATCGTGCCCTCTTCCCCCCCCACCTCGATCTTCCAGTCCAGCGCCGGAACTTCCATTCCCCCTTACCCCCCCCAGGATGATATCTCACTCTCTCTTTCTCGCCTCCCCCCCCCCCCTTCCCCCGCCATCACGTTGTGGCTCCTGACAGCAGCCAGCCTGTCAATCAGGCTAGCTGCCGTGCACAAAACCCGGAGAGGACGTTAATCACTATCAATCAACGTGCGATCGCGTCGGAAACGGTAAGTTTTGTTCATACGGGTTTGCCATGCGCACCTTCACCCCCCGCCCCCCCCCACTGTTGCCAATCCGCCACCATTGTAAAATCGAGCCCTTTAGTTCCATCATTCTAAGCTGGATTAAAATCTGGGCATCAGAAACAAAAGGACAGCATGTTGTCCTACCGTGTCACCTACTTCTCCAAGTTGCCTCCATTACATGTTTTTCTCATCTTAAGTTTCAAGCTACCTGGTCTGTAATATTCAGGGGCCATGCCTGTGTATCTTTTACGTTAGCTATTTTCCAATTTTGCTATTTCCAAACAGTTAGATAAAATTTCAGCTAGAGTGACCTCATATCCTTTTTCATTTCCTTTATAATTCTCCTGTGCATCATATTTTATTAATCTATAATTATTTCAATTTTTAAAATAAATTACTAACCACTATTTTCATTATATTCTCTGATGCATCCCCCTATCATCTTGGTTGTAGGATAGAGCTGCTGTTACAGTATATTAGTGTGAGTACTACAAGAAGCATTTTTGAAAAATACAACTTTCCTATTCTTCTTTTGCTTCCTAAAGAGACTTGGCCTGTTTTTGCAGTTACAGATTTAATACTTTTTTTTACCACTGTAGTTTTATTTTACTTTTATTTGAATCTATTAACCCTATTGCCATCAAGCCATTTTATCAAAAGTCAACATTTTCAATCATTTAATTTATTCTTGTGTACTATCTTTGACCAATTTCTTTTTCAATTTTCTTTCCCCTAATTTCTCCCAACAACTTTTGAAGGTAATGGCCCATCTAAGTGTATGGTCTTATGTGTGTCTTTTACAGTCTAATACTTTGGACACTTTAATGTGTCAACAGGGTACTGAACTGCAGGGAATCACTGTCGCAGTGACCCTATCTTCTGCCAATATCCACATATGTGAACTTCCCACCAATCAAAAGCAAGAACACTTCCTCAACTTTTTGTCCCCTTCCCTAACCAAAAGACACTGAGGTCAATTTTAGTGCCTCTACTACTGGCCTGCCTGACATCAATTAACTCAACAGGGATTGGTGATTCAACATGGAACCTTGTTGGTCTGTATGGTTCAATACTGCACCACACTTTCAGTGATGGTAAATTTGAAAATGGTCTATCTGAAAATCAAAGTGAAGATTTTCTATAATTTCTTTCCCTTAGCTATAGAAACATGGGAAGGGGTGTCGGCCATTGTTGAATAATGACTTTGGATCAGTCATCACAGTAGAGGAGGAGGATAATGTACCTGATATTCCAGGGAAACTAATAATGAATGGAACTCACTAAAGTAAGCAAGAAAACAGTATTAGAAAAAATAATGACACTAAAGACTGACAAATCCCCAGGACCTGATGGTTTCCACTCCAGGGTTTTAAAGGAAGTAGGTGAGGAAATTGCAGATACTTTAGCCATAATCTTCCAAAGCGCTCTCTATTCAGGAATTGTCTCTTTTAGATTGGAAAATGGCAAATGAACTATTATTTAAGAAAGGTGAGAGAGGGAAACAGGAAATCATAGACCTGTTAGTCTAACATCTGTTGTGGGTAAGTTATTGGAATCTATAATTAAGGACAAAGTGACAGCACTTAGAAAAATTTGAGCTGATTAGAGAGAGCCAACATGGATTTGTAAGGGGTAGGTCACCTCTAACGAACCTAATTGAATTTTTTGAAGAAGTAACTAAAGTAGTAGACAGGGGAATGTCTATGGATATAGTTTATGTGGACTTCTAGAAGGCATTCGATAAGGTTCCACATAAGAGACTGTTAGCTAAAATTAAAGTTCAGGCAATTGAAAGCAAATTATTGACCTGGTTAGGAGATTGGTTAGGCGATGGAAGACAGTGAGTAGGGATAATGGGTATATGCTCGAATTGGAAAGAAGTGACTAGTGGTGCCCCACAAGAATCTGTGCTGGGGCCTCAACTATTCACTATATTTATTAATGACTTGGATAACACAATAGAGAGCCATATATCCAAGTTTGCCGATGACACAAAGTTAGGTAGCATAGTAAGTAGTGTAGACGGGAACATGAAATTATAAAGAGACATTGATAGATTAAGTGAGTGGGCAAAACTGTGACAGATGGATTTCAACGCGGTTACATGTGAGATCATCCATTTTGGACCAAAAAAAGGATAGATCAGAGTATTTTTTAAATGGTGAGAAGCTAGGAACAGTGGAGGTCCAAAGATGTTTAGGGGTCCATGTACGTAGATCACTAAAATGTAGTGGTCGGGTACAAAAAAATCAAAAAGGCTAATGAAATGTTAGCCTTTATATCTAGAGGGCTAAAATATAAAGGGAAGGAAGTTTTGCTACAGCTATACAAAGCCCTGGTTAGACCACATCTGGAATACTGTGTACCGTTCTGGGCACCGCACCATAGAAAGGATATATTGGCCTTGGAAGGAGTGCAGCGCAAATTCACCAGAATGTTACCAGGGCTCCAAGGGTTCAATTATGAGGAGAGATTACATAAACTACGCTTGTAGTCCCTGGAATATAGAAGGTTAAAGGGTGATTTGATTGAGGTTTTTAGGATTTTGAAAGGAATTGATAGGGTGGATATGGTAGGGGAGCGTAGAACAAGGGGACATAACCTTAAAATCAGCGCCAGGCCAATCAGGAGAGAAGTTAGGTAACATTTCTTCACACAAAGGGTGTTAGAAGTGCAGAACTCTCTCCCACAAAAAGTAGTAGGTGCTAGCTCAATTAATAATTTTAAATCTGAGATCAATAGATTTTTGCAAGCCAAGGGTATTAAGGGATATGGAACCAAGGTGGGTAAATGGATACAGATCAGCCATGATCTCAGTGAATGGAGGAACAGGCTCGAGGGGCTGAATGGCCCACTCCTGTTCCTATGTTCCTATATTCAGCCCCTCGAGCCTGTTCCGCTATTCAATTAGATCATTGTAACTTAATTCCATCTATCCGCCTTGGTTTTGTAACCCTTAATACCCTTGCCCAACAAAAATCTACCAATCTCAATTTTGAAATTTTCAATTGACCTAGCCACAACAGCTTTTGGGGGGAGAGAGTTCCAGATTTCCACTACCCTTTGTGGGAAGAAGTGCTTCTCGACATCACCCCTGAATGGCTTAGCTCTAATTTTAAGGTTATGCTCCTTATGCCTCCTTGTTCTGGACTCCCCCACCAGAGGAAATAGTTTCTCTCTATCTACCCTAACAACTCCTTTAATCATCTTAAACACCTCAATTAGATCACCCTGTAATCTTCTATACTCAAGGGAATAGAAGCCTAGTCTATGCAAACTGTCCTCATATTTTAACCCTTTTACCCCAGGTATCATTCTGGTGAATCTGCGCAACTCCCGTCCAAGGCCAATAACACAATTGACCCAAAGGTGATACAACTGTTCCCTGGTAAAAAGGTGACCCTTTCTGCATAATGCTGCATTTATTTAAAACTTTCAGACCAAATTTGCAACATTTTGTCAACAGTACTTGTGGAAGAGTTCTAGGTATGGATTTCTGCACACAAATAGTCCATAGAAGTAGATCTGGGCCTGCTAAAGCCTTGCACTGACTATTTGAACCTACGTTTGTTAAATTGCAGATCCAGCTTCATGCACATGTGATGGGTTGCCAATGTTTTCCAATGATGCCTTTCAGCAGCTGTGGTTCTGGGATAATGTTGATAATTTACATGGATGAAGTTGTACCAGATCTGAATATTCTATCCAAGCCACAGATATCAGCAACTAACTTCTTCAGTTTAGTTATTGTTAGCAATTCATTCTGGGTGAAAGGTTTTTTCATAAAGGAATTAAATTTTATATTCAGCAACCCGAAAATAAAGATCGTAAAAGACAATTTGGCCAAAACCAAAAATGTATTCTTTTAACTATTCAAATAGTGCTATGATAAATAGGATTGTTTAAAAAAAAGCCAAATAGTCATTTCAGGATGACAGAGATGAATGGGCGCTGACAGGCAATGGAGTTGATACTTTTGAAGTAACTAACGTCAAACGCAGGCCTATGTCGAAACATAATTCCTTTGCTTGAATGTCATTGCTTTGATATCATTGTGTTAGTCCATGCTTATAGCACAATGTAGCCTTGAAATTATGCCATGTTCATAACACTAATACTCACACGGTGTAACATCAAGTCTGCAATTCAAGTGCTTTGTGTAAAATGAAAAATGGAAAAAACTACAAAAGCTGTTAGTGGAGGTGATGGAGGAGGAGGGTTTGATCTACAGCAGACAAAATGAGCTCTTCTTAAGTGGCTAACTTGGCAGTTTTTGTTGAGGACTGTTCCAGAAATACATCTGTCTGAAAACTCCCTGAAATGACAAGGCTGCTATCATAATCCAAGTTTCCAGATCTGTTATGTAAATTATATCTGCTGTGGTTAGTCGCTCAAGGACTAATTGAAATTCTCGTTTTAGTTGAAAGTCGCTCTTCTTCACTTTCTCTTTGGTCTCTAACATTTCTAATGCAAACTCAACTTCTCTTGATTTGGACATTTTGTTAATATTACTGTTGCTGTTTGGTTCACTTTCAAATTTTAAACATTCTGAATCCTCTTTGTCACCGGTATAGCTCAGAATCCCAGGCAGCTGCAACCAATTGTGACAAGTTTAGGGTCTTGCCTTAGATATTCTCTCATGCAGCGGTACTAGTCACTGCTGTAAGAGGTCTGACTTTTTTTTAATTCATTCGTGGGATGTGGGCGTCACTGGCAAGGCCAGCATTTATTGCCCATCCCTAATTGCCCTTGAGAAAGTGGTGGTGAGCTGCCGCCTTGAACTGCTGCAGTCTGTGCGGTGAAGGTACTCCCACAGTGCTGTTAGGTAGGGAGTTCCAGGATTTTGATCCAGCAATGATGAAGGAACGGCAATATATTTCCAAATTGGGATGGTGTGTGACTTGGAGGGGAATGTGCAGGTGGTGGTGTTCCCATGCACCTGCTGTCCTTGTCCTTCTAGGTGGCAGAGGTCGCGGGTTTGGGAGGTGCTGTTGAAGAAGCCTTGGTGAGTTGCTGCAGTGCATCTTGTAGATGGTACACACTGCAGTCTCGGTGCGCCGGTGGTGGAGGGAGCGAATGTTTAAGGTGCAGGGTGGGATGCCAATCAAGCGAGCTGCTTTGCCCTTGATGGTATTGAGCTTCTTGAGTGTTGTTGGAGCTGCACTCATCCAGGCAAGTGGAGAGTATTCCATCACACTCCTGACTTGTGCCGCGTAGATGGTGGAAAGGCTTTGGGGAGTCAGGAGGTGAGTCACTCGCCGCAGAATACCCAGCCTCTGACCTGCTCTTGTAGCCACATTATTTATGTGGCTGGTCCAGTTATGTTTCTGGTCAATGGCAACCTCCAGTATGTTGATGGTGGGGGATTCGGCGATGATAATGCCGTTGAATGTCAAGGGAAGGTGGTTAGATGCTCTCTTGCTGGAGATGGTCATTGCCTGGCACTTGTCTGGCACAAATGTTACTTGGCACTTATCAGCCCAAGCCTGGATATTGCCCAGGTCTTGCTGCATGCGGGCACGGAGTGCTTCATTATTTGAGAGGTTGTGAATGGAACTGAACACTCTGCAATCATCAGTGAACATCCCCACCTCTGACCTTATGTTGGAGGGAAGGTCATTGATGAAGCAGCTGAAGATGGTTGGGCCATCATCTTACAAAGGAAGATGATAGTGGTTGTTGGTGGCCAATCATCTCAGCCCCAGGGCATTGCTGCAGGAGTTCCTCAAGGTAGTCTCCTAGGCTCAACCATCTTCAGCTGCTTCATCAATGACCTTCCCTCCATCATAAGGTCAGAAATGGGGATGTTCGCTGATGATTGCACTGTGTTCAGTTCCATTCGCAACCCATCAGAAAATGAAGCAGTCCGAGCCCGCATGCAGCAAGACCTGGACAACATCCAGGCTTGGGCTGATAAGTGGCAAGTAACATTCATGCCAGAAAAGTGCCAGGCAATGACCATCTCCAACAAGAGAGAGTCTAACCACCTCCCCTTGACATTCAACGGCATTACCATCGCCGAATCCCCCACCATCAACATCCTGGGGGTCACCATTGACCAGAAACTTAACTGGACCAGCCATATAAATACTGGTGGCTACAAGAGCAGGCCAGAGGCTGGGTATTCTGCGGCGAGTGACTCACCTCCTGATTCCCCAAAGCCTTTCCACCATCTACAAGGCACAAGTCAGGAGTGTGATGGAATACTCTCCACTTGCCTGGATGAGTGCAGCTCCAACAACACTCAAGAAGTTCGACACCATCAAGGACAAAGCAGCCCGCTTGATTGGCACCCCATCCACCACCCTAAACATTCACTCCCTTCACCACCGGCGCACAGTGGCTGCAGTGTGTACCATCCACAGGATGCACTGCAGCAACTCGCCAAGGCTTCTTCGACAGCACCTCCCAAACCCGCCACCACTACCACCTAGAAGGACAAGAGAAGCAGGTACATGGGAACAACACCACCTGCACGTTCCCCTCCAAGTCACACACCATCCCGACTTCGAAATTTATCGCCGTTCCTTCATCGTCGCTGGGTCAAAATCCTGGAACTCCCTTCCTAACAGTACTGTGGGAGAACCTTCACCACACGGACTGCAGCAGTTCAAGAAGGCGACTCACAACCATCTTCTCAAGGGCAATTAGGGATGGGCAATAAATGCCGGCCTCGCCAGCGACGCCCACATCCCATGAACCAATAAAAAAAATTTAGGGCTGTGCCCATACTGCCCAATATCTAACAATACGGTAGAGCAACCAGCTGTGTAACAATAGTATTGCCTTGAGATCTGAACTGGATATTCATGTCTTTCACATGTGCTCCCACTTGTGCATTTCTTTTGAAGATGTACCAAGAAAACACTTGGTAAGACAAGGCCAGATATGAATCATTAAGCTGCTTTACTTCATTGACTTACTTAGTTCAATCTGTCTCCACATAAACAAAATAGCTGATAACTATCCTTCTGTATTTTCTTTCGGATCCTGATGAAAGCTTGCCTTCCCAGCTCTTTTTTTTAATACACCTGGGACTAGGGACCTCAACACAATGGGTGTGAGGTGTTGAGACAGGCTGACAAATTGCTTATAGTCTTTGGGGAAACAACTTCGAAGCCTAGCTCATTAGTATTTTAATCATCTTTTTAAAAACTTGACTGGTTATACTGTGTTTAAAACATACCCCTTAAATGTAACTTTTTTTTCCCCCCCCAATTTCTTTCTGTGAAAAAATACTCAAAAATCCCAAAACATAACAAAGGTATTAAAGTGAAAAACTATGCAGCGTGAACCAGAACTTAAAGATGTTATTGAGAAGCTGACGTGAAAGGCCAATGTCCATTCAAGGTGCCTCTTTGGTTGAAGATAGTAGGAGAGAAAAACAGATAATTCAAGAAGTAATCGATATTTTGCACTAAGCTTTGGTTTTAACAACAACGACAACTTGCATTTATATAGCGCCTTTAACATGGTAAAACCTCCCAAGGCCCTTCACAGGAGCAATTTTCAAACAAAATTTGACATTGAGCCACATAAGGAGATAGTAGGATAGGTGACCAAAAGCTTGGTCAAAGAGGTAGGTTTTAAGGAGCGTCTTAAAGGAGGAGAGAGGTAGAGAGGCAGAGAGGTGTAGGGAGGGAATTCCAGAGCTTAGGGCCTAGGCAGCTGAAGGCACGGCTGCCAATGGTGGAGCGATTAAAGTCGGGGATGCTCAAGAGGTAAGAATTGGAGGAGCACAGAGACTCCAGAGGGTTGTAAGTCTGGAAGAGATTTCAGAGTTAGGGAGAGGCAAGGCCACAGGGGGATTTGAAAACAAGGATGAAAATTTTAAAATCGAGGCATTTAAAAAGCCTATAGTTTCAAGGAGGAATGCAAGACAGCTGGAGATAAGCCAATGTGTCTGAACATATAATTAAACTTTTTTTTTAATGTCTTTACACTGGAGTGAAGCATCACTAAAATAAAAGATTGTATATATGATGAAGAGTCCTAGATTATGTAGTCTATTGTAGCAGATCTCCTGGCGTGTTGCTCACAGGCAGTCCAGGGATCTGGAGTATGATAATGATGTTTAGCTGCTAACCTGGCCTGTCTCTTTAAGGCTACAGCTGTTAATAGGCAAATGTAGGTACTTATAAATTGTTAATGTCAATCTGAGGACCATTGTAACTGCATGTAAATTTCAGGCTCCAGGCCAATGACATTCTCTTTTTTTTTTAAAGATTGTTTCACAACTGTAATGAAATGTGACACATTGAAGTGTGGTGTCTGGTGTGTGACATTTGGAGTGTGATGGATACATGTTAGATGCTAGACTTTTTTATGCATCAAAGCTCAGTAGATATGTAGACTATGACTGTTACTTGACAACATTTGTTTTTCATTTTCAGATTCTCTAGATGAATACTTCCCAGGTACTCCATTCTGGCTATTAGAACAAAGTGGATATCTGTATGAACAGGGATCTTATGGAGAGCATGAATTGTATCACAAAAGGCATGAGCATTTCCCATTAAGTACAGAAGAAATTGATGCAACTGAAGAAGGTACCTTTCTTTTTAACTTTTCACTGATGGCGAGAGTTGAACTAAAATTATGTGTTCTGGTTGCTATCAGCGGGGATCGGGAAGAAATATTTTTATCCATGAGTGATTCAAAATGTGCACCTGAAACTGAAAGCCCAAACTAAATCACTTCTAACCTGCAAGTGCTGCGATTCTTTTCTTAAACTTCTACATTTAATTACTGCAAAGTGAGAGAATAGACATTTTTATCCTCTGAATTGTATGAATTTCTCATAGTCATACTGAAATATTTATCAGAGAACTCCATAAGTTGTCTTGTGAACTGGAAATAAATTTTTCCAATGTGTTACAGAGTAACAGAGCCATAAATTCCAAAGAAAAAAATGCATACATTTGCTCTAGCCAACTAAAGAAAGAGCTTGTATTTATATGGCTCCTTTCACGACCAAAGCACTTCACAGCCAATGAAGTACTTTTGAAGTGTAGTTACTCTTGTAATGTAGGAAAACACAGTGGCAAATTTGAGCACAATGACATCCCATAAACACCAATGAAATAAATTACCAGTTAATCTGTTGTTTTAGTAGGTTAGTTAAGGGATAAATGTTGGACCGGACACCACCTCTTCTCATGTCATCTTTGGAGATATGGGCAGACTGAGTCTTGGTTTAATGTTTCATCTGAAAGGCAGCACCTCTGATAGTGCAGTGCTGAGAGTGCTGCACTGAAGTATCAGCCTAGGTTATGTGCTCAAATCTCAGAATGGGGCTTGAACCCATACCCTTCTGACTCAGCAGGTGAGATTGCTACCACTGAGCCAAGGCTGACTCTTTGCAAATTTGTACAATTGATCATACTATAATGTGGTATGATTTTGTAATGCTATATTTTAAATCAGTTATCAGGTACAAGGCATGTAAAGTAAAATGTTATAAAGATTTTAATATACTGCTATATCTAGCTGTTAAACAATAATCCTGTTCTATGCATGTACATATCGAAGTCCATGTCAATAAATTTTGCATTTAAATAATGCTAATTATGCACTTTATAAGTTAAACAATATATAAATCTTAGAAAACTTGTTTTCTAGGTGAAGAGCTACTTTTCAGCCATCCTTCTCAGAACCTCATCAGGACTCCAAAATTTGAAATGAGAGGTTCAGAGGAAGTAGCAACAGGAACAGTTTTGCAGCGCTTAATTCAGGAGCATTTGAGGTATGGGAATCCAAATGAGAACATGAACTTGCTGGCGATACAGCAGCAAGCCACAGGGAGCACAGGGCCATCCAACAGCACCGGGAGCGCACACTCTTCCACAGAGAACCTCACACAGGAAGATCCGCAAATGGTCCATCAGTCAGCACGCCAAGAACCTCAAGGGCAAGAGCACCAGGTGGACAACAGTGTGATGGAGAAGCAGGCACGGGTCACTCTAGCACAGCAGAATATTGAAGAACTACCAACCTATGAGGAAGCCAAAGCACAGTCTCAGTTCTTCAGAGGGCAGCAACAAGCAACTGTTGGCCCTGGTTTGTATGTTACAGGGGTCACCAATCAGAAAACAAGAACAGAGGGGAGACCTACTGTTAACCGAGTAAGCTCTGGGCAGGTGCACAAAGACGAAGCACTTAAAGAACTTAAACAAGGCCACGTTCGTTCGCTTAGTGAGCGGCTAATGCAACTTTCTCTGGAAAGAAATGGTGTAAAGTCACATCCTCCTGCCTCAAATAACAATTTTCCTTCCCAACAAACCAACAAAGCCTTCAAGAGTGGGGGACAACCATCTGCTCAAGCCCCTACAAAAGAAGTAGACCCAAGAGGTCCTCCCCCAGAGTATCCTTTTAAAATCAAACAAATGTTGCCAACAGTTAACCAGCCTCACGACCTTGGGCATTTTTACAATGATCCACATTCTGCAGTTCTTCAGGAATTGCCTAAACCATATCCTGCAACTCTGGCAATTAGACAGGAAGCAACCATCCTAAGATATCAGTCACCACCAGAATATGGATCTGCCAGGTAAAAATAAATCCCATTTTTTTTCCAAAAATATATGCTAATTGGAAGAAATAGTTAAATAATAATAAATTAGATATTCTGCTTTGTGTATAAATTAATGTACTCTGAGGTTATTTTATTATTTTATCACTAGGATTTCAGAAATGCATAATGGTGGGTGTGTGAAATTTTGATACAGATCTTGCCAACCGGGACCACATATCAGAAATTCAGTGGTATGCTCCTCACAATTTTCCATCCATTAAATTACCAGTGCACATTTATAGATTTTGCCCTTTCAAATTTGGGTTATGTCTGAAGAGAACATTTTGAATTACATATCAGATTCACTGATCCCACATTCCCAGTGGAGACGGTGCTCGAAAACAGTATAGGTCAGAGATAGGACTGCAACGCTGCAGTGTCGATTCGTCAATCTTGGCTCCCTGCTGGGATCATGCGATTGTTGAATTTACTCTTGTATAACACTGGAGTGAAGTACAAGTGGTTGCAGAGCTGTCACTGATGATGATAATGATGGGAACAATTTGGAATGATGAATTAAGAATATTACACAAGAAGAGCATTGGTTTAAATATGATTTGTTTTCTCTTTAAGCTCAATAATAACACTGATTTTGTGTACAAAGCAAAAGCAAATGATTTTGAATTAATATTGAAGATCATTAATGTCTGCTTTCTCATTCATTGTTACTGTTTAATTATTTAGAGTGCTCAGTATCAGATAGCAACTGTACAGAATCTATATAAGAAATCATGGAATGAGAAATGGCTTTTCAGCTCACCAGGCCCACCCTTTGACCAACTATGTCCAATCCACCCTTCCATGCATGCTAACCCACTCACATTCAGAACATTCATCAATCCTTACATCTTCACTATTCAACCCTGACTTGGTGTCTTCCAGACAATATTGCTCTCTACGTTATAGCAGAGAAATCCTTGTATTTCAAGGGGAATGGATAATTTCAGCCTATATCAATTTCTACAACCATTCCCATTCTCAGCCACCTATTTATCCAATTCTTCGGTAAAGGAATTATTAATCAACTCAGCCTTGTCACTAGCCTTGCTTAAGTCAAGTTAATTCTGTGCTCACAAATAGACTGCTTGTATCGACATAATTTATGTCTCTCAGCATAATATAACTGCAGCAGAACTAGAGCCCTGGAATGCATATGGCTACAGTGATATCACAATAATATGCATGTCTGTTCAAATAATCATGCATGGAGCTTACAGAACAAAATTCACCCCCAAAAAAGTGGTGTCAGAAACTATAAATCAAGTAACTGCACTATTTTGAAAATAAGTTAAGTACTGACATAAAAACAGCATGGAATCCATGCTCAAAGTCAGCTTATAAAGATGAAATTAAGGTCTGTAGTATTTCTATTTATTATTGAGATACCAGTGAACATAAGCCCACAATGTATAAAAAACAAATCCCTGTTTTAGGCACTAAATTTGTAATTCTTGCTATGGAAGGTTCCAGAATATAGAGTGAACAGAACTATAGTAGGGGGTCAGAACGTTCTTCTGATGCTGGGGTTGATATGTAACAAACTAAAAATCCTGGCATTTAGCCATGCTTGACTGGTCTGGACATTCTAAACACTGTCATAAAGAAATGGAAAATGTTCCGTTCTCCAGCCGTCGTTCCTTAGCACGATAAGTACAGACAATCAGAGTGTTTTATTACTTCTGTGGCAACGTTCGATCCATGATCCTGATAGCTCTCCACCCTCTACAGGAAAATAAAAATTCTTACCCTGAATTAAATTGCTTTTTAGTGTTTTAAAAAAAAACCTCCCAGTAAAGGGAACAGGTTACATTTGAATTGTAAGTAATCTATCTAAATATTATCACCTAAAGGAAGAGCAATGTACACTGAATAGGGCAAGGAGATCTGAGAAAGTGGAGGAAGAGGAGAAATAGAGATTAATTGATCCTTAATTGGAAGGAATTCTTAGTTCAGGGGAGCAACTTGTGAAATCAAAAACAAACTAACGAGAAACGTAACGACACAAAGAACCCATAAGAGGACATTTATATCTACAAATATTGTTCTGCGTTCTCTCCTTTGCATGATATTGAGACAAAAAAAGATAAAAATTAAATAAAAACGAAACTAAACCTAAATTAGCAAAAAATAAATTCATGAAGATACCAAAATGAACTTCATGGAAAGGATGATAAATATATGGAATCATTTGCCAGCAGTGACACCAGGGGGGTGATTTTAGGAGGCAAATGCGGGGGTGGGGGGGGCTCTGAAAATTGCGGAAATCCCGTTCGGGTTCAGAAGCCGGCTCCAACCCGCTAGCTCCTGAGTTTCTCAGGGACCCAGCTGTGTGCGTGGGCGACCCGAAAACGGAAGTCCCGCCGGCGGGATGACTGTTAAAGAGCCAAATGTACCTCATTGAGGTACTTAAGGCACTTTACCTGTGACAGATGAAGGGATTAGAAAGATTTTTAACTTACCCGGGCGGCTTGCCCACCGTTTCTGATTCATGCCTGGTCAGGGAAAAAGAAACTAAATAAATTTAATAAAAAACCATGGAAGGAAGAGAAAACACTAAATGCGCCTACCTTTGCAACCTGCTCCGATGTCCAATGTCTCCCGCTTCGATGTCCCCCTCTTCACCCTCCCGATGTCCCCCCGATCTCCCCCCCCCCCCCCCCCAATCTTCCAATCCAGCAGCAGATCTTCCATTCTCCGCCCCCCCCGATCTTCCGTTCCAGCGCCGGATGACGTCTGGCTCTCTTTCTTACTCACTCTCAGCATTGCAGCTCCTGATGGCAGCCAGCCTGTCAATCAGGCTAGCTGCTGGGAGCGAAACCCGGAGAGGTCATTAACCACTATCAATCAACGTGTGATCGTGTCGGAAACGGTAAGTTTGGTTCATGCAGTTTGCCATGCATCCAATCGCCCCCCCCCCGCTGCTATCCTGTCTCCCCGCTAATATCGGGGCCCAGATATTAGGGGTATTTAAAATGCAATTAAATACTCAGCTGAAAGAGCTGAAATTCTAATTGGAGGATCGACTTGTCTTTTCTCATCTTGGCTTTTCTTATGTTCTAAGTGTATTTCAGCAATATTTACAAATACCAGAGATTTCAAGAACTGCATTGTGATGGCTTGCAGGGTGCTGCCAACACACTTGCTATAGCACGAGCTCTACAGTGGCCAGTGTAATAGCTGTAAAATAATTTTTACACCAGTCTGTTCCAGCAATTGAGCCTGCCTTGAGGACTTCCGAAAAAAGAGATTAAAAAATCTTGGAATTGGAATGTTTGTAAAGAATACTTAATTTTTTTTATATACTAACGGTCTTGTTATATTACAGGAAACATTTGAGACCAACACCTGTTAAGGTGATGCAGAGCCAATAGACATGAGCTATAATGCTGGCTCTATGTCCTGCTCTGTCCAGGGAAAATAGAATTCTGTGCATCTGTGTTTGCATCTGAATGTCGGTTAAATTTCAACATTAGGAGAGAGCTGACTGTCTCATCACACTACACAGATTGCATTGACACAAAATTGAAACTGCAGTGCATTGATGCATGAACCCTGAAATTGAGAGATTCTGCGTCTGGCACAAAGTCTCACTCAACAGGAGGGAACTGGGCATGGAGGACGGCGTGACTGATTCGTGGACTCTCTCTTTGAGGTCATTGTGGATTGAAATTGAGAGTGATGTGAATTGAGCAATTCTGTCAAGTGAGATTTGATGCCAGAATGGACTCTCAATTTTGGTGCTATACTATACAACAACAACTTACATTTACATATTGGTTATAAATATGTAACGTGTATATATGTAAAACGTACCAAAGTGCTTCACAGGAGTATTATTGGACAAAATTTGACACTGAGCCACATAAGGAGATATTAGGATAGGTGACCAAAAGCTTGGTCAAAGAGGTAAGTTTTAACGAGTGTCTTAAAGGAGGAGAGAGGTTTAGGGAGGGAATTCCAGAGCTTAGGGCCTAGACAGCTATGTAGTTATACTATGTAAAATAACTCCATAATTCCTGAGACTTCAACTTTTTAAAAATCATAGCTACAATTATGAAGCATTCATCATGTGTGCTGCTGTCGACCATTGCATTGATTTTATTTTTGCTGTGATTTTCCAGGCAATGCCAGACATTTTTTCAACCACTGCCATTACAGCACCACAGCCCAATGTCTTCCCAGAGCTCCTTAGAAAAAAATCAGTTCCAACTGATGCAGCCTGGTCTTCCCCAGCCCCAGCCAGCCACTGTGTCAAACCAGCTGCTTTCAGTTGATGCAGTTGCAATCGTGGCACGAGCACAGCAGATGGTGGAGATATTATCAGAAGAAAACCGTGCCCTTCGCCGGGAGCTGGAGGGTTTCTATGAAAAAACTGCAAAACTACAAAAGGTACTGTGGTTCTTTTATTCTTTCAAATTGAAGGCAAGCCAAGTTCTAAAGGTAGTTCGTTGTTGAGGTGTTTGTAGCAGTTGTTGGCCATATGGCTGTTTATACTATTATATAACCAGTGGTTTTCTAATATTAATAACATCGGCTCCTTTAAACTGAAGGAACAGAAAATATAATCAATATAAATAAAAATTGCATTATTAACAAAAAGACAATAAAATTAAGAATTGTATACATGTGTATATTATAATTTCAGCAAATTATTTTCATTTTTTTCTGCACAAAATATGTTGTAAGAATGAACACTATAGTGCCAAAATTGTGCGATTGCAGTCCTGATGCGGAATCTTGTTGGACAGGAGTGAAGATTGGAAAATCAGGTGCGAAGGTCAGCTTGCCTGACTCACAGCACTCTCAATTTTTCAGCCGCAACAGCTGATGACTGTATCCTACTACCTAAACTAGCGTTCCTTCAAGGTGCTATCCAAATGAGAGAAGGGAATGAGATGACTGGCTGCTGAGTGTTTCTTGGAGTAGAGGTGGCTCTTTATCTCCTTCTGGATCACAAAGATTATCTTGCAACTGCATGTCTGGTACAGTGGTGGCTGCCTGGGTTTGCTCTCTAGCTCTGCGTGGATCATTTGCATGGGGCAGTTGGGTAGAATGGATATTGAGTCCCCTGAGAGAGAACTTCCTCAACGGTGCCTATGTTTGCTGCTGGGCACTCCCTCAGCATGCCCCATAACATGGAGTACTGTCCAGTCGATTTTTGAATCCAATCCGATATGCTGAATCCATACAAAGCAGACTCATGGACATTGGTGTCTAGCCCAAGATCTCTATGGCATCAATTAGTAGGTTCCCAAGTGAACTCACAGTTTCACTTAGGGCTTCTGCTAAGGGGCGATTCCGTTGCCAGTGCCCCTGGTGGTGCTATATACTCCAGGATGCCCATAGTTCTGCGAAGTGGTCAAAATCTACTTCATGGATAAGCTACTGAAGTCCTCCATGCTTACCGTCACACCTCTCAAATGACTCTTTTGTAGGCAGACTCTGGATTGCAGCATTCCTGGAACTCTACTGCTGACGTGGCCTCAAGCTGGGCCTCCATCCAATTGCTTCGCACTGTTATGCTGCCACCTGCACCTGCACGTCACTTGTGCTGTGCACTTTACCTGGTGCTCCCACTTTGAAGTCTGAATTACAACGCAGGTGTTTGCGACAGTTGGAATGAATATTGTTGTGTGTTGTGAGGTGGTACGTTCCGCATCCTCCAGGCTTGCAACTTGCCCCTCAGGGACATCTAAGGAAGCACAAAAAGGAACAAGTATTACAATGATATCAGCAACACACTCTTTGAAATTAAATGTGATTCCCAGTACATAAGGACATAAGAAATAGGAGCAGGAGTAGGCCATACGGCCCCTCGAGCCTGCTCCGCCATTCAGATCATGGCTGATCTTCGACCTCAACTCCACTTTCCCACCCGATCCCCATATCCCTTGATTCCCCTAGAGTCCAAAAATCTATCCATCTCAGCCTTGAATATATTCAACGACTCAGCATCCACATCCCTCTGGTGTAGAGAATTCCAAAGATTCACTACCCTCTGCATGAAGAAATTCCTCCTCTTCTAAGTCTTGAATGGCTGACCCCTTAACCTGCGACTATGCCCTCTAGTTCTAGACTTATTAGCCAGGGGAAACAATTTCTCAGCATCTACCCTGTCAAGGCCCCTCATAATCTTATATGTTTCAATGAGATCACCACTCATTCTTCTAAACTCCAGAGAATATAGGCCGGTTCTACTCAACCTCTCTTCAAAGGACAACCCTCTCATCCCAGGAATTAATCTAGTGAACCTTTGTTACACCGCCTCTACCCCCTTGCAATAAAGGCCAACATGCCATTTGCTTTCCTAATTGCCTGCTGTACCTGCGTACTAACTTTTTGTGTTCTTGTACGAGGACACCCAAGTCTCTCTGAACACCAACATTTAATAGTTTCTCACCATTAAAAAAATATTCTGTTTTTCTATTCTTCCAACCAAAGTGAATAACCTCACATTTCCCTACATTATACTTCATCTGCCACCTTCTTGCCCATGCACTTATTCTGTCTATATCCCTTTGCAGACTCTTTGTGTCCTCCTCACGGCTTACTTTCCCACCTAGCTTTGTATCGTCAGCAAACTTGGATACATTACACTCGGTCCCTTCATCTAAGTCATTAATATAGATTGTAAATAGCTGAGGCCCAAACACTGATCCTTGCGGCACTCCACTAGTTACAGCCTGCCAACCTGAGAATGACCTGTTTAACCCTACTCTCTGTTTTCCGTCCTTTAACCAATTCTCTATCCATGCTAATATATTACCCCCAACCCCATGAGCCCTTACCTTGTGTAACAACCTTTTATGTGGCTCCTTATGGAATGCCTTTTGAAAATCCAAATATACTACATCCATTGGTTCCCCTCTATCTATCTTGCTCGTTACATTCTCAAAAAACCCTAATAAATTTGTTAAATACGATTTCCCTTTCATGAAACCATGTTGACTCTGCCTAATCATATTATGATTTTCTAAGTGCCCTGTTACCACTTCCTTAATAATGGATTCCAGCATTTTCCCGACGACTGAAGTCAGGCTAACTGGCCTGTAGTTCCCTGTTTTCTCTCTCCCTCCCTTTGTGATGTTATGGTGCCTGCTAAGTTTGTGTTTGACAGAATGCCTGACCTATCAAAGATTAGTGGGAGGAAGAAGCAGCAGCAATGGTGGATACTAACCTGGAGATGCGAGATGCCCTCCAGCATGACCCTCATATTTCCAATCATTAACACTGTAACAGTGCTGGACGCTAGGAATGCCAGTGTGTTGCTGCGTACAGCGTTGCTATGAGCAGGCAGAGGGGGATTTAAAATGAGTTGAGTTAGCTGATCTTCACAGCAGTGACAGTAGGGGCCCTACAATTGGCATCAGCAACCCTGGTTTAGCAAAGGACAAAAAATCAGCCACGGTTCATACTCCTGATTGGAAACATACTCCAACGTGAGTCAGAAAAGAAGGGGTGCAGATATTTTATAATGAATATGAGGGGAGAAAACTGGGAGGAGTTAGTGAGAAACAATGATAATATCACTTGAAGGTTTCATAAACAATTGAATAACGTCTTTTAATTTTGAGCAAATTTTTTGACCTGGTGTGTTTCACTTTAGAAGAATAAACATGGATATAATTCTTCTTCTTACATACTTTGAATTCTCAGTTCCATTTCTGTTTAATGTAGTCTAAATAAATAGATTGTCAAGATGTAAGAAACTTTACAACACCCATTAGGCAGGATAATTCATAACTGTCAGGGTTTTGGATATATGCTAACTGTCTCGCTATTGGGCCAGTTGTTATATTCTGTAAAATAAAAAATATGAATAGAATAAAAAGGTGACGCTGGTGATTTTAAATGTAAACTAGTACTATTTAGCACATAGTATTTACACAAAGCTTTCCCCCTTCCTCTACAGCATCAATTATACAGCCATCCAGCCACTCTGAAACTTTCTTCATTTTCAAAACCTTCTTCAAAACCTACCTCTTGAACTCTTCTTTCAGTAACCTTCTCTAACTCTTTTCCAAACTTCCTGTTCGGTATCCAATTCCTCCCTCCCACCGCCCCCCTCAGCTCATCCATCCTACACTGTGAAGTGCCTTGGATGTCAAGTGCAGGTTGTGAATGTTACATTTGATGTATGTTAACATTGAATTTGCACTACATTTTTGGTGTTTATTTAGTGCATATGCTGAATGGAATTTTTCCTCTGATGTTTGTATGCTTAACTGGAATTAGCAGTCACAAGACTGCTATACCTGTGTCAGTTCAGATGTTGTACATACCATACTATTACTGAACTGGGATCAACAACACATGGTGAAATGTTAGACTGTTACAATAAGGCCAGTGAAAAACTGATACAACGATTCTTGTGCACTCCCGCACCTATGTTTTACAGTCTATATTTTCACACTATTTCCTAATTACACAGTTTGTCTTTTTGTAGTTGTGATATTTGTTACTTATTAAAAACATGTACACAATGTACTGTGCTCAACTAGTTCTATGCTTTTTAAAAAAATTAAGTATTTATATTTATCTGTTACTTGAGCATATCCCAGCTTTGCCAAGCAATGGAGCATCAACATAGTTTCAGACAGCACTCTCTATTGCACAAGGCACAAATTCCATTTATCTTGCGCCTAATTTAAAGGGACACTAGGGGTAATTTTGACCTTGGGTGATAGTGTAAAACAGGCAATATTGGATCAGCCACCTGTTGTACGTCTCTCCCGAACAGGCGGCTGACCCGATATCGCCTGTTAACACTATCGCCCAAAATCAAAATTACCCCGGTGTCTTCATGAAAAAGTACTCAATAAGCTTTTTTTTCTATTTTTGATGAGGGATAAGAAGTTGAAGAGTCAATTATCATTTTCATTGTGATAATATTATGCGTAAGTGACACATGTGCATACTGAAGTGAATCAAGTCATTGCTTTGTATTTTTTTAAACTTGTTTAGAAATAGTCAAACACTTTTTCAAAGGCACTGCTCCTTTAAAGGCTGCCTTTGTGGTTCCATTGGGAAATAGTTAAGCAATGTAAAAATTCATGCACTTTGGAATCCAGGGAGTCCAATTTTTATGTCTGTGCACAGCAACAGAGCCTTGCATCGGTCTCCAATAAGCAAACACCAGAGTTTGTATTTTCAATTCAACTGCAGATTGAGCTCCATACACAGGGTAACTCTTGGACAAAATTAGAAATGTACACATATTGATCTTCATTCCTATGGACCAGAGAGGTGAAAAGTTACCCAGGGTTCTTATTCCTAATCTCTTTCCAGTGACCCCAATGAAAGTGAGCATCTTTGGATTTCAGGTGAGGACACGAAGCCAAGCTGCTGCTCACAGGTCTGAACAAGCCTGTCAGCACTCACTGCTGAGGCTCACATATGAAGAATAGCCACATGGACAAGGTAGCATAGAGCTGCCAATACCTGTGAAACCATCAGGGAGTCAGTACATTCTGGAGGGAAGGGGAAATCATAGTGAAAAAAAATTCACGGCTCAGACATCTTATTGTTGAATTGTCTAAAGCACGATGGATGCCAGAACATTTGTTATTGTAATCTAAATATCAGTTTTTGAAGTCTGACATAGCCCATGTTATAAAAATAAATCAAAACCAGCTGCACGATTAGATAAACAAGGAATACAGTCCAGATAACAAGCCGTAGCTCCGTCGGTGATACAGTATCTGTTTCACATGGGCTGCACATGCCTGTTTTCCAAGTGTTCATTCAACAAATTTGGAAAACACCATTTTTGTTTCCTAGCATAGTTTACTTTAAAATTCCACGGAGCTGGAAAAACACTGAGCTTGAGCATGAGAAAGTGTTCAAAGAAATGAAAAGTATTAGCTAATTTTTTGCATCACTATGGTGAATTGTTAACTTGGCCATTGCTTATCCAGAAAGCCTGATTTATTTATTTGTTTTGTATTTTCTTTTCTATCCTTCCTCTCTGATCCCTTATGCCATGTGGTATATTCTGGTTAGAAAAGCAAGAGAACACTTTTGTTCTTACCACTAATTATTAACATTATTAGTGGAAGTATGAGAGTGGCTGTGGAAAACTGTCCCTCTAAATTAAACGGTGAACATGTTCCAAAAGTACTCACTTTAGAAGATGGGGCTGAAAACCTATGTGGTGAGAAAGGGGTGTTATGTGGGTACATCTTCATCTTGAGGGTTGTATTTTTGGGCAGTACCTGTTTACCCATGGTTTGCTATCATTTTCACACCCATTAGACATAATTTCTATCATTGTAACTTGTGCACAGATAAATGAGATGTACCTGGAACATGAGCCAACCCAGCCAGTGGAAGTGATCCATTAAAAGGTGCTCACTGCCTGAACAACTTTTGCCCATATCTCAGTTTTGCCTGCATTTTTCAGGATTCTTTTTGCCTTAATGAGTTACTGAGCTGTGCTTCAAACTGCCAGAATGAGGAACACTTATCACCAATACGTTTTCAGCAGCATGGGTTTACCCATGAGCTTCCCCTGTTTGCATTTGAGGAAAACAGAAGACAGCAAAGGAGAGTGCTGCATGATTGAATGAGAATGAGGCCAACCCACTATTACCCTCACACCCCTCCCCCTACCCCACAATTAGTCTATAGGCCCTGCAGATCTTATTAGGGACTGAATGAAGCGCTGTGCCTTCATCACCAATGTTTCACTAAAAAAGCTCTGAAATATGTCTCCTTCTGTACGATGACTTGCAGCCCAGATTAAGTGCCTAAATGCCACTGCCAGTGGCTGTCCAAGTCAGTACAGCTGTCAACTTTTATGCAATTGGCTCCTTCCAAGCTGGAACTGGGGACTTAAGCAACATCAGCCAGGGTGCTCTCCAGGCTTACATTTGACAGCTTACCATTACCTTCTTCAGAAGAGTTGGATAATTCATCCATGTTGGGATGACTTCTGGGAAGTTGCAAGAAAGGCTGTTCAGTTTGAATTTTCTCAAAATTCAGAGTGCTATGGATGTCACCCTTAGTGCACTGTGGGGTCCTACTATGGACCCATTGAATTTCCAGAATAGAAAGATTTTGCTTCCTCAGTGTTCACATTGTCTGTGGTCAGCTTGTCAATGCCATATTTTCAGAGAGTTGCCACAACGTATTTTTCTTGAGGAACTCCAGCCTCACAGCAGAGAACTCCCCTACTCTTCTTCGAATAGTGCCAAGGGATCTTTTATGGCACCTGAACAAGCAGACAGGACCACGGTTTATCGTCTCATCCGAAAGACAGCACCTGCAACAATGTGGTACTCCCTCAGTACTGCATTGAAGTGTCAGCTTATATTATGTACTTAAGTCCTGGAGTGCGGCTTGAACGCATGACCTTCTGACTTGGAGGTGAGAATGCTATTATGTAACTGAGCTGACCCTCAAAGCTTACATAAATGTCCAGGATGCTGAAATGGATTTGCTGACAACACTAAACTAGGAAGATCAATAGAGACAGGTGCTACAATTAAAGATTTGCAGGAGGATTTGGATTGGTAATGTAATTGGGCAAACAAATAAAATTTTAAACTGACAAGTGCACATTGTGTGATAATAATGAGTGGGATAGGTATAAAATTAAGGGAGTAGAATTAGCACAGGGAGACTTCTTAAGAAAGAGACCCAGGAGTATTTAAAGACTCAATGCTTTCACTGTCTAGACAATTTGGCAAAGAAATTTAAAAAATAAATAGAATGTAGGGATCAGTAGAGTATACATCTCTGGGAGGTTCCGCTAAGACTTTATTTGCACTGATGGGATCATAGTTTTCAATTCTAATCACTGTGCCACAGAAAAGGTGTACATACATTGGAGAGGATGCAGAAAAACGCAATAAGAGTGATCCAAAATAAAGGGGATGAACTATGAGGAAAAATCAGAGAAGCTCATGTTCTACATTCTGGGGAAAAGAAGGCATCTCATTCAAATATATAAAATATTAAATGGTATAGATAAGGTAAACCCAAAATATTACGTCAAAGTAAGTCAGAGTAGTAGGCCCAGAGGAAATAAGTTTGTATCAGTGAAAAGTAAATTTAAACAAATATTAGGAAGAATTTCTTTCCTCAAAATAAATGTTTGGAATGACCTGGCAGGCAAGGCAGTATGGACAAGTACAGTCGGGGCATTCAAAATGCAGTTGAATACAAGGTTGGGAGAGTTGAAAGTACTCGAAGGATGACCTCCGATGGGTAGAATGATTCATTTTTGCCCTTGACTGTTCTTATATTTGTAAATTCTGTTCTCCAATAGCTCATATGGTAAGTGTACTGTCCACTGTGGAACTGAGCCATATACAGCTGGGTCCAAGGTGTGATCTCTGCTTAATTAGCTTATCTCAACCGGAGTGGCAGTATGATGCGATAATTGGCCTCAATCAACCAGGGCTAAGGAGTGGAAAAAATAGCCAGGTTTTCCTGTGATCATCCAGTGATTCCTGCTGGAAAAATACATCTGTGTGTGGACATTGGATTAGGTGCCATTGTACTATTTTCTATGGTTGAATATATGCTAGGACTATCTAATGCCAATGGAATTGGACTTCAGCGAGCAGAGCAGATCCCCCACCTGTTAGAGAACCCATCCGAATTTCATTCCCTTGATTTCAATCTGACGAAAATCGGACTGGTTCAATAATGGGTGGGCGATCTGCTCTGCCAGATTACTGCCTATGTGGTGAAGGTAACAATTTACCCCAAAGTCTTTAGGAGAGGAGAAAAAAAACAGAACAGGTAGTCTCAGAGGCTATTCAAAATAAAATAATTTCCGCATCTCAAACCTCTAAGGATGTGCCCTTTCCTAGGATAACTGCACTACAATTTTCAATATCACCTTTGATCCAAGCCATTTTTACCCCAGGATCAGCATGCAAGATCAGAAGGTGCCAGTCTCTGTTCACTGTGAGGCAGCTGATCAGAGGTGGGGCCATCAGATATATTATCGAAGTGACTTTCTTTTCTGTTTGGAGGGAATGGAAATGGAAAAATATTAAAGAATACAGAGAAAGAGTTGCAAAGTAATATTAGGGTAGATAGTTCTTAGGTGCTTATTTAATTCCCTCTTAAATGTCATTTCTCCTCAACTCACTTTATCTCCCTCAGCGGGTGAAGGATCACAGCCAAAATTTCTGTGGTTGATGAGTATTGAGGGTAGATAGATCTCATGTGGAGCTAGCACCAGCACAGGCATGGTGGGCCACACGGCCTCCTCCTGCTCTGAGATTTCAATGATGCTTTATTCTGCAGGAAGGAATGTTCTCACTGCGCTGGATGGGCTTCTTTTGTTTCATGCTTTGTTATGTTCATATACCCTACAGTACAACATGTTTCAGCAGATATCATAATAGGTCAGATTGAACTGGAACTAATATTAATCAGGACCAAACAAAACCAGATTAATTACAGATCTGTTAGACCTTTTGTTTTTGTCCGGAAGCCTTGTCTATCCAGCAGAAGCTGGTTGCTACAAACATGATTATATTTTTAAGCCAAAACCATATTTAGTTATGAAGATCAGTGATCAAACTTTTAGAAATATATATATGGGCTGAGTATTTACAAAAACCAGTTTAACCCTGTAGCTTCAAAGTTGCCCATGAGTGCCTCAGAGATTTCAGTCCGATAGAAACCTGAGTTTATTTTAGATTCCCATGAATGTATCATTGGAATTTTTCCAAAAGACATTTAGAAATCTGAATAGTTGTTTGTTGCGCTCTGACAGAGCTTTCAGGATTTTTCAAATAGACAGCATTATATTTCTAGATCTAATGGGTAAAACTCAGATGCATAGACAAAGCAATTTATAAAGTAATCTCTCTAGAAGGGGTATTATAAATGAAAGCCCATGTCAACAGTATCATTATTTTGATACAATTCTGCGCTGAAAATAGCAATGAAATCTGTTTTCTGTCCAATCGTATGCCTTTTACCTTGTTTTAGTGCCTCAACTTAGCAAACATGATTCATAGTAAACAACCCAGACACAGTTTCTCTGGTACTTGACTGAAAACATGCACTGTTGGGTTAATTGGCACCGGTAGTCATTAGTGGGCTGAAAGGATTTTTATAGGAAATAGCGAGGCTTCTGGTGTCTTCAGTGAAACATGAGCTTGGTTTGGTGGTATTCTACCCATCCCCCTACAATGATTACAAGAGCCAAGTGGAGCCCGTGAGATCTTTGACTCTTGTGACGTGAAGGAGGAAGATTGGTGGCATTGTAAGCAGTGTAGATGAAAACATAAAATTACAAAGTGATATTGATAGATTAGGTGAATGGGCAAAACTGTGGCAAATGGAATTCAATGTAGACAAATGTGAGGTCATCCACTTTGGATCAAAAAAGGATAGAACAGGGTACTTTCTAAATGGTAAAAAGTTAAAAACAGTGGATGTCCAAAGGGACTTAGGGGTTCAGGTACATAGATCATTGAAGTGTCATGAACAGGTGCAGAAAATAATCAAGAAGGCTAATGGAATGCTGGCCTTCATATCTAGAGGACTAGAGTACAAGGGGGCAGAAGTTATGCTGCAGCTATAAAAAACCCTGGTTAGACCGCACCTGGAGTACTGTGAGCAGTTCTGGGCACCGCACCTTCGGAAGGACATATTGGCTTTGGAGGGAGTGCAGCTTAGGTTTACTAGAATGATACCCGGACTTCAAGGGTTAAGTTACGAGGAGAGATTACACAAATTGGGGTTGTATTCTCTGGAGTTTCGAAGGTTAAGGGGTGATCTGATCGAAGTTTATAAGATATTAAGGGGAACAGATAGGGTGGATAGAGAGAAACTATTTCCGCTGGTTGGGGATTCTATGAGTAGGGGGCACAGTCTAAAAATTAGAGCCAGACCTTTCAGGAGCGAGATTAGAAAACATTTCTACACACAAAGGGTTGTAGAAGTTTGGAACTCTCTTCCGCAAATGGCAATTGATACTAGCTCAATTGCTAAATTTAAATGTGAGATAGATAGCTTTTTGGCAACCAAAGGTATTAAGGGATATGGGCCAAAGGCAGGTATATGGAGTTAGATCACAGATCAGCCATGATCTTATCAAATGGCGGAGCAGGCACGAGGGGCTGAATGGCCTACTCCTGTTCCTATGCTCCTAGAATGATAACACCAATACCTGGTGGAGCATACCAAATTATAGTCTACATTATGCTTAGCTGATGAAGTTGGGAGGATGTGAACTTTCCCGTTGACTGTTCTCATTGAATTCAGAGCGCAATGGGGAAAATTCATGAGGGGCCAATATCTTCATGTGCAAAAACTCCTGAGACAACGTGTACGCTCCCATCCATACCCAAGGAAAGATTTTTATAGGCTCCATGGGGGTGGGGGGGGGGGTGTGGTGAGAGTGGGGTTGTGGGGTGGAGTGAGGTTGAGGGGGTGGGAAGGGGCTGGGGGGGAAGAGGTGGTGGGGTGAGGGGGTTGGGGGTGAGGTGATATATACCAGGTTGGAGTTGGGGAGGGAAAAGCATATCGGAGAAGATATGGGAGAGTTGTTTCTGGCCTGTTGTACCTGGCCGAAGTCATTCCCGAACAGCACCAACCCTCCAGAGCTGCCTGTAGTGCATATTGCCCCCACTCGCTCGCCCACTCGTATCCTTCCCCAACCCATAGAATATGTATGATTTTTGACAATTATTGGCCTCTTCAGGTATAATCAAATGCTTACTAGCTGAATTTGTTCCTGACTTATTAAGTGCTGCTGTGCGCATATCTGTTCTAGGAAAGACTGGGACTTACATGTTTATAAACAACCTACATGTGCAAAGATCCTACTGGTTTTTACTGTGTGGAAAGTGCCAGTGGAGTTCTGTAGGTAAACTGTAATGTGCACGTTTAAAGGTTTCAGTGTAAGTGCAAATTCACTGTAATCTTTACAAGGATCATTTTTGGAAAATAAAATTACGATTGTAAAAAGTACAATCTCACTTTTGATTATTGCACCAGTACCGACTCTCCTTTCTACAGTGTCAGATTAGGCTGTTATACACTGTTACTTTACTCTGCTGCCCGTTCCTCACTCCAGCAGGACAACGTAAAGATTTTAAGTTATTACTTTTATAGTGGACAATAATTGAGTGTCTGGAAGCCAACTGTTCAATTAAAACTTCCCATTAAAATCCATGTGGATGCAGGAATGCGTGGCCTTCCTTTCATTACCCTGCTATCGTCTGGTATGAAAACAAACTTTCCCCTTTATTCCACTTAAAATCAAGTTTTGTAACTGCATTTATCTAATTTAGTGGATATGTCTGCATGAGCTTCAAAGGAGTTTGTTTTGATATCCAGCCACATTAATGGAGTCACATGTACATAGTTTAAGAAACAAGCAAATCATGTGCTTTCTTCTCTGAATAGCCCTATTAAGTAAATGTATATGAATGCACACAATAACTAACAATTGCTCCACTATTTTGTATTCTTTTACAGTTTGAAATGGAAATCCAGCGGATCTCAGAAGCCTATGAGAACTTGGTAAAGTCCACCACCAAACGAGAGACTCTGGATAAAGCCATGAGGAATAAACTGGAAGGGGAATTACGAAGACTACATGACTTCAACAGGGACCTTAGAGGTATTTAAAAAGAAAATTTCAAGTCAAGTGAGTCTGTCTCAAGTGTCTGCTTATCCCAGAAGCATGCCCCAAAACAAATTAATTTTAATTCTGAGATAATGCTCAGCTGATTCCTTTATTATTTTTGCCAAATATAATTTTAGCTTAGAATATCTAGCCACTGTTTAGTTAATTCCTATTGTTTTTGAACTTCCCAACATTTAGGTAAGTTTAGTGTTTGGTTCATAGCTTCTCCACCAACACCCACGTACATATTTTGAAAAGACCATTCGCAACCTTGTTCTAATTTGAAATTTTCCATATATTAGCCGGTTTGCAAATTTACAAAGTTACAAGATCAGTTTGAACGTAGGCCATTTAGCCCCTTGAGCCTGTTCCGCCATTCAATGAGATCATGGCTTTTCTGTGACCTAACTACATATACCCGCCTTAGCCTCATATCCCTTAATACCTTTGGTTAACAAAAATCTATCAATCTCACAATTAAAATTAACAATTGAGCTAGCATCAACTGCCATTTATGGAAGAGAGTTCCAAATTTCTACCACCCTGTGTGTGTAGAAATGTTTGCTAACTTCACCCCTGAAAGTCCTAGCTCTAATTTTTAGGCTATGTCCCCTAGTCCTAGACTCCCCAATCAGCGGAAATAGTTTCTCTCTACCTACCCTGTCAATTCCCCTTAATATCTTGAAAACGTCAATCAAATTACCCCTTAATCTTCTAACTTCCAGGGAATACAACCCTAGTTTGTGTAATCTCTCCTCCTAAATTAACCCTTGGAGTTCAGGTGTCAATGTAGTAAATCTGCGCTGCACCTCCTCGAAGGCCAATGTACCTTCCTAAGATGCCCAGAACTGAACACAGTACTCCAGGTGTGGTCTAACCAGGGCTGTAGCGTAACTTCTACCCCCTCGTATTCTAGTCTCTAGATATAAAGGCCAGCATTCCTTTAGCCTTTTTGATATTTTCTGTACCTGTCCATGACATGTTAATGATCTATGTACGTAGACCCCTAAGTCTCTTTGGACCTCCATTGTTTCAAGCTTTTCACCATTTAGAAAGTACTCTGATGTATCCTTTTTAGGTCCAAAGTGGATGACCTCACACTGCCTACATTGAAATCCATTTGCCACAGTTTTGTCCATTCACTTAATCTATTAATATCTCTCTATAATTTTATGCTTCCACCTACACTGCTTACAATGCTGCCTATCATTGTGTCATTGGCATCTAAGTTGTTAATAAATAGTGTGAATACTTGGGGCCCCAACACAGATCCCTGTGGGACACCACTAGTCATATCCTGTCAATCTGAGTACCTGCCCATTATCCTTACTCTCTGTCTCCTGTCGCTCAGCCAATTTCCTAACCAGGTCAATAATTTGCCCTCAAATCCATGAACTTCAACTTTAGCTAATAGTCTCTTATGAGAGACTTTATTGAATGCCATCTGGAAGTCCATATAAACAATATTCATAGACATTCCCCTGTCCAATACTTTAGTCACCTCTTCAAAAAATTCAAACAGGTTAGTCAGGCATGACCTACCCTTTACAAATCCATGCTGGCTCTCTCTGATCACCTGAAAATTTTCAAGGTGTTCAGTCACTTATCCTTAATTATAGAGTCTATTAACTTCCCGACAATAGTCAGGCTAACTGGTCTATAATTCCCTGGTTTTCCTTTCTCACCTTTCTTAAATAATGGAGTGACTTGTGCAATTTTCCAATCTATAGGAACAGTTCCTGATTTGAGAGAACATTGGAAGATTATAGTTAGGGCTTCTGCAATGTTCTCACCTACTTCCTTTAAAATCCTGGGATGGAAACCACCAATCCTGAGGATTTGTCACTCTTTAGTGCCGTTATTTTCTTCATTACTGTTAATTTGCTTATGTTAATTATGGTGACTCCTTGTCCCTGATTCAAAATTAGTTTCCTTGGGGTGTGGCATGCTATCCTCATCCTCTACTATAAATACTGACGCAAAGTAATTATTTAACATGTTATTGGTTGACATTTGGATGGAGAAGGTCTTTGGCCTGTTTGATATCCTGTTCCCAGAATAACATCCCACATACCTTCCTATTATAACATCTAGCTGTTTTCTATGAATTCTGTGCCCAGGCCTTAAAACACCATTCCTGGCAACTCATTCCAGCTGTTGACCACCCTCTGTGTAACAAAATACTTCCTGGCATCTGTCCTAAGTTAGTCCTTGACACCTTCAAATTGTTGATACCCAATTGAGGTATAGATATAAAGGGTGATTCTGTGATCTGACACTCCCATTCGGGGCCGCGCTCTAATGAGCGCATCCCGGGAAATTGCAGGTGAGAATTTCCTGATGTACTCCCTGCGAGTACCACTCCCTGCTGGGACCACCAGATCAGAGAATCACCCCTTAGGGTCAAACCTATAAGGAGGAACCTATCAGATGCATTTAAAGATTTTACCTTCCTTTAGTTTTTCACCAGCACAAACCTATATTTTGAAACTCATGTAAGAGTGTTAAATTTAAACCTAAATTTAATCTGAATCATCAAACTAAAGCTAAATGAATAACTTAAATATTTTCACATTATTGATGAACTATTAAAATGCTACATGGGGCATATTTTGCTCTATGTGCAAAATTAGTTATTTTACTAAACTGTGGCAGTTTATAATGAACATTTAGTGAAAGAATTTTCTTTAACTTTACACACAAATCAAAATATACCCCCTAATATTTAGTTTTAAAGTTTTTTCCCATTAAGCAAAATATTTCTTCCATTTTGTTTTTCTTTTTTCATTGTTGGACTGCTGCATTATAGATGTGACAAGCTGAAGCTCAGTCATGTTCCCCCATTTAGACTGTGACATTATTTGGTGGAATTTTTCATTAGGCAATCCATACCTGGAACTTTCTGTAAAAGATCACACTTCTGGTGACTGATTTTGTTTGTAGAGATTGTCCATTTGCGGGAGGGGGTTTGTGGCGGTAATTTAAAGGAAATGGGGCAGTGAAGCATTCCACCGCAACCTTGTTCCTAAAAATGGTGACCATCATTTTTCTCCTGGGAACTTGCCAGTCAGCTGTGCTACCTGCCCTGGCCCATCCATTGCATGTAAACAGTGGTGGATGGGCGTGGCTGTTGTATCCCTGACATTTTGCTCTACACTGCCCTCAGGAAACAAGGCCACTACATAAGTGGCGTTAAGAAGACCAGAACGGTGTTCCAGAAGCAGAACGGTTGAATGGAGGCCATATTTGTTTGAAACTCTCTTCTCACTAACAGCTCTCTGACACTGGTAGGACTGTGATTTTCAGACTTCAGTAATTGGGTCTGAAGTCAGGTTTTCCTATGAGAATACTGCTGTTTATTTGTTTCGCAGAGGAAGATGATTCAGTATGTGGAAGAGAAAAGTAGAGAAGAAGTAAGAGAGTGAGGCTTTACCGAAGACATTTGAATCCCATCCATAGATACCCACTTCAAGGGTATACTGATGTCCGGTATACTAAATTTCTCCGTCCATCATTGTAATCAAAGGCTGTGCTCCTCCCGGGAGACTATGGGGAATTATGCTAGTTGCTAGCCAAAGATGCAGCCCGCATCCACAAGGAACACGGAATTACATATGGCTGTAAAAGTGACCACAACAGTGACGTGCCACATTAGTCAAGCAGCAGCTTACCACTGCACAACAAAGGTTACTGATGCTCTTTTCCGGTGGCCTTCTCAATTTATAAGTTTCTCTATAGAAACTGCAAAACAAAGAGATTGAGCCGTCCAATTTTACAGACTAACTGGGTTCCCACAGGTGCAGGGTGCTATTGACTGCATACATGTGGCCTTGAAAACCCCTCAATTTCTTTAATCAGAGGAGCTTTAAAAGCAATACACATGCAGCTAGTGTGTGATGCAGATCACTTGATATTACATATCAGTGCCCACTACTCAGGGAGCTGTCATGATTCATTCATCGTACTGGTCTTGATGAGGCCAGACAATGTTTCAGAGTGATTGATTGTTGATCAATGATATCCCAGCACTCATTGTTATAACGCATGTGGACTCCGAAGGGGACAACAGATATAATGAGGCCCGTGGAGCAACCCAAATTGTAATCGAGCAGTCCATTAGAATACTGAAGTCTTGTTTCAGATGTCTGGACAAATCTGCTGTTGCCCTACAATACAGCCTGACAAGAGTCTCATGAATTTTTGTAGCATGTTGCTTAACTTCCCTATGCTTACTCCTTCCAGAAGTGGAGGAAGATGAAGAAGAGGAAGAGGTAATGGCCCTCCATCACCAGGTCATAAGCAGGTTGCACAGAAGGGAGAAGAGGTTTCACTCATTGTTCCAAACAATTTTCCATTTTACTTCATACTTAATATAAACTTTAACTACTTTTATCACTGCGTCTATCCCTTGTGCCTACTAACTGGCTAACTCAAGCCCCTAATATTTTACTTCTACACGGTGCTCACTGAGAGACAAGGTTAAGAGATGGGTGGCTGGGACACTTCCGTTGGAGCTATTGATGACTGAAGGACTCATCTCAATGGTGCTGATGGCTTTGAAGGGCCCACTTCTGACTCCTTTTTTCCTCATTATAAGGGTGCAAGATCCAGGCCTGAAGCTCCCTCATGTGTTAGCATTAGAGGGGGCTGGAAGAATGTAGCCTCATTGTCAATATCCTGAGAGCGAGAGACATCTAATACTGTACCTTGCAGCCCACTGGCAATGGGAATGTGCTCAGTGGGTTTAATGGTAGGCATGAAAATGGACCAAAAGTCCCAATTAAGTTCTGACTCACTGTGGAATAGTCCTGTTAAGGTTGTTCGCAAGGCATCTGTTGAAGCAGTCGTAGCTGCCACTCTGGAAGCCACTAGAATTTCCTCCTGGTACCTTGTTGCCACAGATATCTCATGGATTGTTATACTCTCCAGGGTGTTCTGCAAACCTGGCATATTTCCTGCAAAGTGTCACAGTTGCAGGTGGAATCCTCCAACTTATTCACCATCTCTGCCAGATGCTTGGAAACAGTCTTCACTGCCTGCACATGAGATAGATGCTCTCGCATCATGATTCTATTGAAGACTTGTCTTCTGGAACCTGAGTCCCGCGACTCCTCAGCCAAGGTCAGTCATTTCTCCACCCTCCATGGAGCAACAGTTCGCTCGCCCTCTTCCACTCCAACTCCTCCTGCTCACTAGTGCTTGGTGCTTCAACTGGTGATATTCCCTCTGACTTGTTAACTATATCCTCTCAGGTGGGTGTTTCTGGGCTGGTGCTGGAATATATAACATGCCATGACAGAGTTTATGAGGCTGGGGCAGGAGTTGTTGAGCTTGATGTGCTAGACTTCTCTTCTCTTCTGAATGCACATCTTGTTCATGAGATTCCCCTTGTTGGGTAAAGAAAGGAAATTACTTTTAGAAGGGTTGACTCTTGCTTGTCACTTTGAAGATGTTGCATGCTCAATAGTGGGCCAGCTATAAACTTTGAATGTCTGGAAGTTGCAACAACCCAATATACAGTACCATTTCACCTGCCTTCACCAACCTGTTCTTAGTAACTAGCATCCTACTTCGCCATCTCACATTGCCTCTCCTTTGTGTCTCCCTAATGGTTGCTGTGCTTCCTCCTTGTGTGCACTTAATGTTCCGATAGTGGCTGTGCTTTTCTCCAGTAGCCTTTTTTTGCTGCTATTTTCTTTACAAGGAGAAAAAAAATGGAATCTTATTGGAAACTACATGTGTTTTCACCTAGGTGTCTGCATCCATACCATGGCGATATTGTTTTCAGGTGCAGGTTAGCTTTAATCACTTCTCCTTTAACACTCACACCTTGCGTCAGGCATTGACAGAATACACAGTAATACGGCAGGAAAGAGGTGTGGGTGTGGTTCTTAAGGTTTCTTGTGAATATAAAAGTTTTACATTCACCCAGTCGATTACACTGTGAGGGCATGGTGGGCATAAGCCATGCCTATCAGTTTTATAGGATTATTCTTCATCTCTGTTTCTTGGAGGAGGAAGCAGAGGATGAGCAATGTCCTGTCTACATCTTGCCCTTTCGCACCATAAAAATGCCACTATCATCTCACAGATTCATTGTTCTCAAGATCTAGCAATCTCATATTGATGGACACTGCTCCCATTCATGCCACCTGAGCAAAGCAACTTCAAGACCTTGCCAAGAACAATATCTGCACACACTTTAGTGCTACCCTATGTTCCCTGCGTTACAACAGTGGCTACACTTCAAAAGCACTTCATTGGCTGTTAAGCTCTTTGGGGTGTCCTGAGGCCATGAAAGGCTTTATATAAATGCAAGTTTTTTCTTCTTTACTGTAAATTTTATGAAAACCCATACTATGTGTGCCTATTGCTTTACCACTATACTTCCCCTTGGTGCCAGCATGTGATGTCTGGATTCTTAAATTAGCCTCATGTTTCTCCTTGGTGCTACTTGGCTAGCTGTTGTATTCCATTAGGAGCCTACTGGAACTACACATTATTTAATTCCTGGATTTACTGTAAGCTGCAATCCCTGTGCAGCTGCATGAGCATTCTGACCCTGAAATTCTCTCAGCCTTATTTTAAAGGGCTGCTTTGACTAAGGTCGTTGATCACAGAGTGAAAAAATTCTTTGAGATCTTCAGCCAGTATTGCCAGCCAAGCAACAAGGTGGCAATTTCGCTCTCCTCCCTCTGAGATGGATGTCCTAGTGGTGCCATAAATAGCCCTGGTACCACTCTAATTATTTAAATAACCCTGATCTCCATAAATCAACTGAGTATGGGAGCACAGACGAGGAGGAAGCAAAAGATCCACTGCCGTTGCAGCACAGAGAAAAATCTGTCCCATTTTACTTTGTGAGAAACTGGAAGCCAGATGATAGCATCTCCACCACCTAGACAACCTGTCCTGCTGTCATATTCTCCATCGCAAACACAGCTTATGGCCAACCCTTCAGCTATGCCAGATATATAATTTAATTTGGGCTTTGCAACATACAGCTGTTGACACTGGAATACGCTCTCACTTACGTTATCAAATATGAGCGAGTGGTTACCCTTTTACTCAGCACGTACTTCACTATTGAAACAGGCAACATGACTTTGGATATAGATTTTAGTCGCAAAATTCAACTTTATTTAATCCTAGTGGGTACCCAGGTGTGTCTGCCAATCCAGGGGATATGACAGATTAGATACCAAAGTGATGGAAGGTGTCGTCGACAGTGCTATCAAGCGGCACTTACTCACCAATAACCTGCTCACCGATGCTCAGTTTGGGTTCCGCCAGGACCACTCGGCTCCAGACTTCATTACAGCCTTGGTCCAAACATGGACAATAGAGCTGAATTCCGGAGGTGAGGTGAGAGTGACTGCCCTTGACATCAAGGCAGCGTTTGACAGAGTGTGGCACCAAGGAGCCTTGGTAAAATTGAAGTCAATGGGAATCATGGGGCAAACTCTCCAGTGGCTGGAGTCATACCTAGCACAAAGGAAGATGGTAGCGGTTGTTGGAGGCCAATCATCTCAGCCCCAGAACATGAGCAGGAGTTCCTCAGGGCAGTGTCCTAGGCCCAACCATCTTCAGCTGTTTCATCAATGACCTTACCTCCATCATAAGGTCAGAAATGGGGATGTTCAGTTCCATTCGCAACCCCTCAAATAATGAAGCAGTCCGAGCCCGCATGCAGCAAGACCTGGACAACATCCAGGCTTGGGCTCATGAGTGGCAAGTAACATTCGCGCCAGACAAGTGCCAGGCAATGACCATCTCCAACAAGAGAGAGTCTAACCACCTCCCCTTGACATTCAATGGCATCACCATCGCCGAATCCCCCACCACCAACATCCTGGGGGTCACCATTGACCAGAAACTTAACTGGACCAGCCATATAAATACTGGTGGCTACAAGAGCAGGTCAGAGGCTGGATATTCTGCAGCGAGTGACTCACCTCCTGACTCCCCAAAGCCTTTCCACCATCTACAAGGCACAAGTCAGGAGTGTGATGGAATACTCTCCACTTGCCTGGATGAGTGCAGCTCCAACAACACTCAAGAAGCTCGACACCATCCAGGACAAGGCAGCCCGATTGATTGGCACCCTATCCACCAACCTAAACATTCACTCCCTTCACCACCGGCGCACAGTGGCTGCAGTGTGTACCATCCACAGGATGCACTGCAGCAACTCGCCAAGGCTTCTTCGACAGCACCTCCCAAACCTGCGACCTCTACCACCTAGAAGGACAAGAGCAGCAGGCACATGGGAACAACACCACCTGCATGTTCCCCTCCAAGTCACACACCATCCCGATTTGGAAATATATCACTGTTCCTTCATCGTCACTGGGTCAAAATCCTGGAACTGTTAGCACTGTGGGAGAACCTTCACCACATGGACTGCAGCGGTTCAAGAAGGCGGCTCACCACCACCTTCTCAAGGGTAATTAGAGATGGGCAATAAATGCTGGCCTCGCCAGCGACGCCCACATCTCGTGAACGAATAATAATAATAAAAATAATATTGCTGTATTTGCTTTGTATTAGGCTGTCAGGGGGAACGTTTCCTGCAGTCTGAGAAGTTAATTTTATATTGATAGTCATCTTCCAGGAATTCATCTGTCTTGGCTTAGTGGTTGCACTCTCACCTCTGAATCTGAAGGTTGTGGGTTCAAGCCCCACTCCATAGACTTAAGCACATAATCTAGGCTGACACTTCAGTGCAGTACTGAGGGAGTGCTGCACTGTTAGAGCTGCCATCTTTTGGATGAGATGATAAACCGTGGCCCCGTCTGCCCTTTCAGATGGACATAAAAGATTCCATGCCACTTTTCGAAGAAGAGCAGGGGAGTTCTCCTGGTATCCTGGCCAACAGTTATCCCTCAATCAGTACCACCATAAACAGATTATCCAGTCATTACCTCATTGGTGTTTGTGGGAGCTTGCTGTGCGCAAATTGGCTGCCACGTTTCCAACATTACAATAGTGACACTTCAAAAGTACTTAATTGGCTGTAAAGCACTTTGAGACATCCTGAGGCCATGAAAGACGCTATAGAAATGCAAGTCTTTCTTTCCTTTGAGTGGCCAGCAGATACTGCTATACATTCCACTAATCTACAACTATATCTAGGGGTGGAAATAAGAGTCCAGATCTCTGGGTAAAACTTTAATGAGAAGTGGTCATCTGAAATTTGAGGCTGGCCTGAAAACCATTAGTCACTAGGATTTTATTTGAAGGGGAGTTCTGAAAGCACCTATCACAATCTCTGTGACAGGACTATTGAGAAATTTAATGCAGGTAGAATCGCTAGGTAAAACAGAATAAACTTAGTTTACCTAGGTCAGCTTATTATGCAACATCTTGGCATAAATGGTATTTTAACACATTTGAACAAAAAGAATTTCCTATTTCTATGCAGATCGCTTGGAGACTGCCAACAGGCAGCTGGCCAGCAGGGAGTACGATGGTACTGAAGATAACATGACAACAGAGGGCAATTATACAACACAGTGTGAGTACTGCAGATCACAATTCCTAGAGCAAGCTTTGAGATATATAAAGGATGTTACTATGCATTTTACAATAAAAAATGAAATTTACAAATGGTGAAAATTTGCTTTCACTGTGCAGAAATTATGGACAAGGTGTGATATTTTCCCTTTTTTTTGAAAGGTGAATTGGAAATGCAAATTATAATTCTAAATATTTTCCTCTCCATTTATAACAACATATCAGGGTCAAATGGAGAAAGATCATCAACCCGAGCTGTTTGTTTTACTCCCTGAACAAAAAGTAAAAACTTAAAATTAAAATTCAATCAGCACAATTCCAAAAGTATTTTTTTCTGCCCTCTGTCAGATTCAAATTCCTTCTATTTTTCTTGTTCTCACCGCACTTTTCTTCTCATTTCAGGCCTTTTATATCTGAATGTCTTTTTTTACTTTCTGGTTGGAATGGAGCCACGTTCCTTTGAATTTATTTTAATAATCTGTCTAATTTCTCTCTAGTCCCTGCAGGCTGCCAAGTCATTTAACTCACATCAATCCGGGCGGCACAAACAATCCTAATGCAACGCCAGTTTTTGCAGTCTGCATGAGGTAGTGTATCGAGTTTACGAGACGCCTGCAGAGTAATGTGGTTAGCTGACTAGACAGTTATCTGGTGCACATGATTTGAATGGAAGCACAACGTCTTTCAGCCTAGATATTTAGGACCAAAGAATTAAACAACAAACCAAGACACCAGAGATAGTCTGTGGAATTTTGGAGCCTCCAGGGAAAACATGCATCGACACATCCAGTCCCAGGACTGTACATCACCCAGCCCAACAGCATGTATTTTCAGTTCTCAACTAAAATATTAGACAGTGTCTCGCTTGAGAGCAGGATATTCTATTTAGGGGACTGCTTGGAATTGGCATCATGAAAAGAAACCTGTATACACCAATCCCAATGTGGTATTGACAGATGTCCATAGACTAGGGCTTCATTCCTTTTCAAGTAGAAGAGTCAGTCTATCTCCAACCAGCTCCTGTAGGAGGATAAAAGTAATAAAGCTACATATATATATATATATATATATATATATATATATAATCTCTTATTTGATCCTGACCAGGAAACTTGTTTTATTGTATTCTGTTCCTCTGTAAGGAGGGTTTTTATATCAGCTCATTTGAGGCTTTTCAGAGAATGCGTGTCCCTTACTTCCTTTTTAGGGCTGTACCCTTCTGGGTCTCATATGAATGTGACCAGCTGCAGTGTTTTCTTTTATAAAATATGATGGAAATTTTGTAATGAAATTACATCAAAGAGATAGTAATTTGATCTTTTAAAAATGTTCAACAGTGACTGATAGCCATTTTAAACCCTGGTTCGTAAGAAATGCTAATCATATTGTATTAATTGTATTCCTCAAAACTTCTAATTCTTTATTCTCTCTACCAACAAAGGAAGAATGTAGGAAAAAAAGAAAGAAGAAAAAATGCAATTGTATAGCACCTTTCACGACAGCATAGAATCATAGAAAGGTTACAGCATGGAAGGAGGCCATTCGGCCCATCGAGTCCGTGCCGGCTCTATGCAAGACCGATCCAGCTAGTCCCACTCCCCTGTCCTATCCCCGTAGTCCTGCAAATTTTTTACTTTCAAGTACTTATCCAGTTCCCTTTTGAAGGCCATGATTGAATCTGCCTTCCTCATTCCTTCAGGCAGTGCATTCCAGATCCTAACCACTCGCTGTGTAAAAAAGTTTTTCCTCATGTCACCTTTGGTTCTTCTTCCAGTCATCGTAAATCTATGTCCTCTGCTCCTTGACCCTTCGGCCAATGGGAAGAGTTTCTCTCTATCTACTCTGTCTAGACCCTTCATGGTTTTGAATACCTCTATCAAATCTCCTCGTAACCGTCTCTGTTCCAAGGAGAATAACCCCAGCTTCTCCAGTCTAACCATGTAACTAAAGTCCCTCATCCCTGGAATCATTCTAGTAAATCTCTTCTGCACCCTCTCTAAGGCCTTCACATCTTTCCTGAAGTGCAGTGCCCAGAACTGGACACAATACACCAGTTTTGGCCGAACCAGTGTTTTATAAAGGTTCATCATGACTTCCATACTATAGTACTCTATGCCTCTTATTTATAAAGCCCAGGGTGTGGTATGCTTTTTTTAACCGCTTTCTCAACCATCCCTGCCACCTTCAATGATTTGTGCACATATACCCCCAGATCTCTCTGTTCCTGTACCTCTTTTAGAGTTGTGCCCTCTAGTTTATATTACCTCTCCTCATTCTTCCTACTAAAATGTATCACTTCGCATTTTTATAGAATAGAATCATAGAAGTTTACAACATGGAAACAGGCCCTTCGGCCCAACATGTCCATGTCGCCCAGTTTATACCACTAAGCCAGTCCCAATTGCCTGCTCTTGGCCCATATCCCTCTATACCCATCTTATCCATGTAACTGTCCAAATGCTTTTTAAAAGACAAAATTGTACCCGCCTCTACTACTGCCTCTGGCAGCTCGTTCCAGACACTCACCACCCTTTGAGTGAAAATTGCCCCTTTTGTATCTCTCCCCTCTCACCTTAAATCTATGCCCCCTTGTTATAGACTCCCCTACCTTTGGGAAAAGATTTTGACTATCTACCTTATCTATGCCCCTCATTATTTTATAGACTTCTATAAGATCAACTCTAAACCTCCTACTCTCCAGGGAAAAAAGTCTCAGCCTATCCAACCTCTCCCTATAAGTCAAACCATCAAGTCCTGGTAGCATCCTAGCAAATCTTTTCTGCACTCTTTCTAGTTTAATAATATCCTTTCTATAATAGGGTGACCAGAACTGTACACAGTATTCCAAGTGTGGCCTTACTAATGTCTTGTACAACTTCAACAGGACATCCCAACTCCTGTATTCAATGTTCTGACCAATGAAACCAAGCATGCTGAATGCCGCCTTCACCACCCTATCCACCTGTGACTCCACTTTCAAGGAGCTATGAACCTGTACTCCTAGATCTCTTTGTTCTATAACTCTTCCCAACGCCCTACCATTAACGGAGTAGGTCCTGGCCCGATTTGATCTACCAAAATGCATCACCTCACATTTATCTAAATTAAACTCCATCTGCCATTCATCGGCCCACTGGCCCAATTTATCAAGATCCCGTTGCAATCCTAGATAACCTTCTTCACTGTCCACAATGCCACCAATCTTGGTGTCATCTGCAAACTTACTAACCATGCCTCCTAAATTCTCATCCAAATCATTAATATAAATAACAAATAACATCGGACCCAGAACCGATCCCTGAGGCACACCGCTGGTCACAGGCCTCTACAACCACCCTCTGTCTTCTGTCGTCAATCCAATTTTGTATCCAATTGGCTACCTCACCTTGGATCCCGTGAGATTTAACCTTATGTAACAACCTACCATGCGGTACCTTGTCAAAGGCTTTGCTAAAGTCCATGTAGACCACGTCTACTGCACAGCCCTCATCTATCTTCTTGGTTACCCCTTCAAAAAACTCAATCAAATTCGTGAGACATGATTTTCCTCTCACAAAACCATGCTGACTGTTCCTAATCAGTCCCTGCCTCTCCAAATGCCTGTAGATCCTGTCTCTCAGAATACCCTCTAACAACTTACCCACTACAGATGTCAGGCTCACCGGTCTGTAGTTCCCAGGCTTTTCCCTGCCGCCCTTCTTAAACAAAGGCACAACATTTGCTACCCTCCAATCTTCAGGCACCTCACCTGTAGCTGTCGATGATTCAAATATCTCTGCTAGGGGACCCGTAATTTCCTGCCATAACGTCCTGGGATACATTTCATCATATCCTGGAGATTTATCTACCTTGATGCGCGTTAAGACTTCCAGAACCTCCCTCTCTCTAATATGTAAACTCCTCAAGACATCAATATTTATTTCCCCAAGTTCCCTAACATCCATGCCTTTCTCAACCGTAAATACCGATGTGAAATATTCATTTAGGATCTCACCCATCTCTTGTGGTTCCGCACATAGATGACCTTGTTGATCCTTAAGAGGCCCTACTCTCTCCCTAGTTACTCTTTTGCCCTTTATGTATTTGTAGAAGCTCTTTGGATTCTCCTTTGCCTTATCTGCCAAAGCAATCTCATGTCCCCTTTTTGCCCTCCTGATTTCTCTCTTAACTCTACTCCGGCAATCTCTATACTCTTCAAGGGATCCACTTGATCCCAGCTGTCTATGCATGTCATATGCCTCCTTCTTCTTTTTGACTAGGGCCACAATCTCCCGAGTCATCCAAGGTTCCCTACTTCTACCAGCCTTGCCCTTCACTTTATAAGGAATGTGCTTACCCTGAACCCTGGTTAACACACTTTTGAAAGCCTCCCACTTACCAGACGTCCCTTTGCCTGCCAACAGACTCTCCCAATCAACTTCTGAAAGTTCCTGTCTAATACCATCAAAATTGGCCTTTCCCCAATTTAGAATTTTAACTTTTGGGCCAGATCTATCATTCTCCATTGCTATCTTAAAACTAATGGAATTATGATCACTGGTCCCAAAGTGATCCCTCACTAAAACTTCTGTCACCTGCCCTTCCTTATTTCCCAAGAGGAGGTCAAGTTTTGCCCCCTCTCTAGTCGGGCCATCCACACACTGAATGAGAAATTCCTCCTGAATACACTCAACAAATTTCTCTCCATCCAAGCCCCTAATGCTATGGCTGTCCCAGTCAATGTTGGGAAAGTTAAAGTCCCCTACTATTACCACCCTATTTTTCTTGCAGTGTCTGTAATCTCCTTACATATTTGCTCCTCAATTTCCCGTTGACTATTTGGGGGTCTGTAGTACAATCCTATCAAAGTGATCTCTCCCTTCTTATTTTTCAGTTCTACCCATATAGACTCAGTGGGCGAACCCTCGGATATATCCCCTCTCACTACTGCCGTGATGTTCTCCCTAATCAAGAACGCAACTCCCCCTCCTCTCTTACCTCCTGCTCTATCTTTCCTATAGCATCTGTACCCTGGAACATTGAGCTGCCAGTCCTGCCCCTCCCTTAGCCATGTTTCAGTAATAGCTATAACATCCCAGTCCCATGTACCCATCCATGCCCTGAGTTCATCTGCCTTGCCCATCAGACTTCTTGCATTGAAATAAATGCAGTTTAATCTAGACTTCCCTTGGTCTTTGCCCTGCTTTCTCAGATGGTCATGTTTTGTACACTCTCCCTTTACTGCCTTTTGTTTCTGTCACCACTTTACTTCCCACTGACTTCCTGCATCGGTTCCCATCCCCCTGCCACATTAGTTTAAACCCTCCCCAACAGCACTAGCAAACACTCCCCCTAGGACATTGGTTCCAGTCCTGCCCAGATGCAGACCGTCCAATTTTCTGCATTAAATTTCATCTGCCACGTGTCCGCCCATGCCACCAGCCTGTCTATATCTTCTTGAAGTCTATCACTATCCTCCTCATTGTTTACTACCCTTCCAAGTTTTGTGTCATCTGAAAATTTTGAAATTGTCCAAATTCAATTCATTAATATATATCAAGAAAAACAGTGGTCCCAGCACCAACCCCTGGGGAACATCACTGTACACCTCCCTACAGTCCGAAAAGCAACCGTTCACCACTACTCTCATATGTAGAAAAGTTGTAGAAAGGATTTTAAGCCAATAATGTTTGGGGGGGGGCGGCGAGGGCTTCGACAAAAATAAAAATAGCCCAAAGATTAAAAAAAGGATGAGAACGAAGTCCAGGTCATAAATATTATTAAAGGAATATAAATACTTCAAGTTCAGAAAAAAATATAGGAAATAACAACAAACTAACTGATCAAAATATAACAGAAGTGATTAAAAAACAAGGAATGTGATAAGTTAAAACATGTGTTAAAAACAACATCAGGGCATGCGGGCAGGACAGGGAGATAAATATTCCAGGTTATAAGGTCTTTAGAAAGGGCAGGGAAATTGGAAAAGGAGGAGAAGTAGCAATATTGACAAGGGTCATTATTACAGCATTATAAAGAGTGACCACCGCACAGTCCTCGTGGAGATGAAATCCCGTCTTCGCACTGAGGACACCATCCAACGTGTTGTGTGGCACTACCACCATGCTAAATGGGATAGATTCAGAACAGATCTAGCAGCTCAAAACTGGGCATCCATGAGGTGCTGTGGGCCATCAGCAGCAGCAGAATTGTATTCCAGCACAATCTGTAACCTCATGGCCCGGCATATTCCTCACTCTACCATTACCAACAAGCCAGGGGATCAACCCTGGTTCAATGAGGAGTGTAGAAGAGCATGCCAGGAGCAGCACCAGGCGTACCTAAAAAAAATGAGGTGCCAACCTGGTGAAGCTACAACTCAGGACTACATGCATGCTAAACAGCGGAAGCAACATGCTATAGACAGAGCTAAGCGATTCCACAACCAACGGATCAGATCAAAGCTCTGCAGTCCTGCCACATCCAGTCGTGAATGGTGGTGGACAATTAAACAACTAACGGGAGGAGGAGGCTCTGCAAACATCCCCATTCTCAATGATGGCGGAGTCCAGCACGTGAGTGCAAAAGACAAGGCTGAAGCGTTTGCAACCATCTTCAGCCAGAAGTGCCGAGTGGATAATCCATCTCAGCCTCCTCCCGATATCCCCACCATCACGGAAGCCAGTCTTCAGCCAATTCGATTCACTCCACGTGATATCAAGAAACGGCTGAGTGCACTGGATACAGCAAAGGCTATGGGCCCCGACAACATCCCAGCTGTAGTGCTGAAGACTTGTGCTCCAGAACTAGCTGCGCCTCTAGCCAAGCTGTTCCAGTACAGCTACAACACTGGCATCCACCCAACAATGTGGAAAATTGCCCAGGTATGTCCTGTCCACAAAAAGCAGGACAAATCCAATCCGACCAATTACCGCCCCATCAGTCTACTCTCAATCATCAGCAAAGTGATGGAAGGTGTCGTCGACAGTGCTATCAAGCAGCACTTACTCACCAATAACCTGCTCACCGATGCTCAGTTTGGGTTCCGCCAGGACCACTCGGCTCCAGACCTCATTACAGCCTTGGTCCAAACATGGACAAAAGAGCTGAATTCCAGAGGTGAGGTGAGAGTGACTGCCCTTGACATCAAGGCAGCATTTGACCGAGTGTGGCACCAAGGAGCCCTAGTAAAATTGAAGTCAATGGGAATCAGGGGGAAAACTCTCCAGTGGCTGGAGTCATACCTAGCACAAAGGAAGATGGTAGTGGTTGTTGGAGGCCAATCATCTCAGCCCCAGGGCATTGCTGCAGGAGTTCCTCAGGGCAGTGTCCTAGGCCCAACCATCTTCAGCTGCTTCATCAATGACCTTCCCTCCATCATAAGGTCAGAAATGGGGATGTTCGCTGATGACTGCACAGTGTTCAGTTCCATTCGCAACCCCTCAGATAATGAAGCAGTCCGAGCCCGCATGCAGCAAGACCTGGACAACATCCAGGCTTGGGCTCACAAGTGGCAAGTAACATTCGCGCCAGATAAGTGCCAGGCAATGACCATCTCCAACAAGAGAGAGTCTAACCACCTCCCCTTGACATTCAATGGCATTACCATCGCCGAATCCCCCACCATCAACATCCTGGGGGTCACCATTGACCAGAAACTTAACTGGACCAGCCATATAAATACTTTGGCTACAAGAGCAAGTCAGAGGCTGGGTATTCTGCGGCGAGTGACTCACCTCCTGACTCCCCAAAGCCTTTCCACCATCTACAAGGCACAAGTCAGGAGTGTGATGGAATACTCTCCACTTGCCTGGATGAGTGCAGCTCCAACAACACTCAAGAAGCTCGACACCATCCAAGATAAAGCAGCCTGCTTGATTGGCACCCCATCCACCACCCTAAACATTCACTCCCTTCACCACCAGCGCACTGTGGCTGCAGTGTGCACCGTCCACAGGATGCACTGCAGCAACTCGCCAAGGCTTCTTCGACAGCACCTCCCAAACCCGCGACCTCTACCACCTAGAAGGACAAGGGCAGCAGGCGCATGGGAACAACACCACCTGCACGTTCCCCTCCAAGTCACACACTATCCCGACTTGGAAATATATCGCCGTTCCTTCATTGTCGCTGGGTCAAAATCCTGGAACTCCCTTCCTAACAGCACTGTGGGAGAACCGTCACCACACGGACTGCAGCGGTTCAAGAAGGCGGCTCACCACCACCTTCTCAAGGGCAAATAGGGATGGGCAATAAATGCCGGCCTTGCCAGCGACGCCCACATCCCGTGAACGAATAAAAAAAAATAATAATATCAGTAAGGGTGAGCAGGCAGTAGAAATGCTATGGGTAAAAATGAGGAATAAAAAAGGATGCAAGACTTTGGTGGGAGTTGTTTATAGACCTCCAGATTACAGTGACAAGGTAGCAGGATACATACATGTGGGGATCAGAGAAGCTTGTTGCAAGAACAGAGTAGTTATAATGGGAGACTTTAATTTTCACATAGACTGAGGGAAGCAGAACAGCTCGAGTCCCAAAGGCAACAAATTTCTTGAGTGTATTCGGGACAGTTTTCTGGAACAATGTGCTCTTGAACCAATAAAAAAAACAGGCCATCTTAGATTTAGTAATGAGTAATGAACCTGAATTAGTCAATAATCTAACGATAAGGGAACACCTAGCTAATAGTGACCATAATATGATAGAATTTGATATTAGGCTTGAGAGGGAGTCGGGCGAGTCACGAACCAAGGTTTTAAATTTAGGTGCGTCCGACTTTGGAGGGATGAGACAGGAAATGACCACAATTGACTGGGCAGAACTATTAACGGATAAAACTATGGATGAACAGTGGAAGGTGTTTAAAAAAGTATTTGACAGAATACAAGACTTGTACATACCTCTAAAGAGCAAGAGCTCTACTTGTGTAATTAAACAACCTTGGGCAACAAGGGAAGTGAGAGATAGTATAAAACTAAAAAAAAGGGCTTATACGAAGGCAAAGTACAGAAGCGATCCCACGGACTGATATAAAGAACAGCAAAGGGACACAAAGAAAGTGGTAAGAGCTGCAAAAAGGGAATATGAGAAAAAGCTTGCAAGGGATAGCGAGGACAACACTAAAGGTTTTTACAAATATATTAAGAGAAAGAAGGCGGCTAAGCGTAATGTGGGCCCCTTCATGACAGATACAGGTGATATTGTAAATGGAAATCAGGAAATGGCAGATTTCAAATAGCTGCTTTGCATCGGTCTTCGCAGTACAGGATGAGGATAAAATATCTGAGATACAAGGAAAAATAAAAATAAATCAAGGGGAGGAACTAACTAGACTCAATATAAGAAAAAAAATGGTGATGGAGAAACTAATGAGATTAAAGATAGACAAATCTTCAAGACCCGAAGATTTTCTACCCCAGGTAATAAAAGAAATAGGTGAGGAAATTGATGATACATTAGTCATGATCTTCCAAAACTCTCTTGATTCAGGAATTGTCCCCCAAGGTTGGAAAATTGTCAATGTCACTCCACTATTTAAGATGGGTAAGAGAGATAAAGCAGGAAATTATAGGCCTATTAGTGTAACATCAGTTGTGGGGAAGTTACTAGAATCTGTTATTAGGGACAGAGTGACTGAGCACTTGGACAAATATGAGCTGATCAGAGAGAGCCAGCATGGATTTGTAATGGGTAAGTCATGTCTAACGGACCTAGTTGAATTTTTTGAGGAGGTAACTAACATGGTAGGTAAGGGAGTGTCTATGGGTGTTATTTATGTGGACTTCCAGAAGGCATTCAACAAGATTCCACGTAAGAGACTGTTAACAAAAATGAGAGCTCATGGAATTGGAGGCAACCTATTGGCTTGGACAGGGATTTGGTTAGGAGGTAGGAGATAGAGCATAGGGATAATGGGTATGTACTCAAATTGGCAGAATGTGACTAATGGTGTCCCCCAGCGATCTGTACTGGGGCCGCAGCTTCTCGCTATATTTATAAATGACTTGGATGAAGGAATAAAGAGCCGTATATCTAAGTTTGCTGATGACACTAAGTTAGGTGGCACAGTAAATAGTGTAGATGGGAGCAGAAAGTTGCAAAGGGACATTGATAGATTAAGTAAGTGGGCAAAACTGTGGCAGATGGAGATCCTTGTGGGAAAGTGGACCTAAGAAAGATAGATCAGAGTATTTTCTAACTGGTGAGAAGCTAGGAACTATGGATGAGCAAAGAGATTTAGGGGCCCAAGTACAGAAATCCCAAAAAAGCTAGTGGGCAGTTACAAAAAATAATTTTAAAACCTAATGGAATGTTGGCCTTTATCTCAAAAGGACTGGAATACAAAGGGGTGGAAGTTATGTTACAGCTGTACAGAGTTCTGGTGAGACCTCCATCTGGAGTACTGCATTCAGTCCTGGGCAGTGCAGCTCAAGAAATATATATTGGCCTTGGAGGGGGTGCAGTGCAGATTCACCAGAATGATACCGGGGCTAAAAGGGTTAAGTTATGAGGACAGGTTGCATAGACTAGGCTTGTATTCCCTTGAATATAAAAGATTAAGGGGTGATCTAATCGAGATGTTTAAAATGATTAATGGATTTGATAGGGTAGATAGAGATAAACTATTTCCTTTGTTGGGAGAGTCCAGAACAAGGGGGCATAACCTTAAAATTAGAGCTAGACCGTTCAGGGGTGAAGTCAGAAAGCACTCCTTCACACAAAGGGTAGAGAAAATCTGGAACTCTCTTCATCCAAAAAGCTGTTGTGGCTGGGTCAATTAAAAATGTCAAAAGTAAAATTGATAAGATTTTTGTTAAGAAAGGGTATTAGGGTTACAGAACCAAGGGCAGGTAGATGGAGTTCAGATACAGATCAGCCATGATCTAATTGAATAACGGAACATGCTTGAGGGGCTGAATGGCCTACTTCTGTTTCTATGTTCCTATATATCCCAAACAGCCTAAATATGGGTAGATGTATTGTATGTCCTCCATTATTTCTGGAGGAATATTGCAGAAGTGGTGACAACTGGGGAGCCAGCAGGGCTATGTCCTCGCTGATTTCCCAATCCAGCCCACTGTGGCACTTCCTAAAAACGGGCAGTAAAGGGGAGGAAACTCTAGCCCCATAAGTCTTTTTTGTGCTGTGCCTTCAGCTGTACACAGCAACATTTATTTTTAAAGGGGCATTCACATCTGAACCCAAATTCAAGTCTTTGCAAATTGAAGGCCCAGTTTGGGTCGTTCCAGTTTACAGATTCAGTTGTATAATCATCCATATCAGAAATTAACCATGCATTAAAATCATATTATAACATTAATGGGGAGGAATAAGAATTTTTTTGATAAGCGATTAAATAACATATGCTTCATCCATAGAGGAGTAAACTCCTGATATAAATATTCTTGTTTAGTTTCAGTAATACCACTGAAGTAGGGAACTAGTTTCTGTCTAAAATGTTAACTTTTTACACAGCAAAACTATTAGGAAACAAAAAAAATCTACAAGGGTTGCTTTACACTGACAGTTTACTGCTCACAAATTTTGCTAATTTTTGAATGGTTTCTAAAATCTGCAACATTTTTTTTGTTTTTCAACGTGGATTGCTTCTCTATTAGATTTTTTCCAATATCAAGTGATCAGAAACATGATACACGGTGTCAGGAGGAGAAACTTTGCATAAAAATACTCTACATTGAAAGGAAGCTGCGGTGTTGACTGCAAGCAATTAAAAATAAACTACATATTATGACACTACGTTATCGTCTGTAGCCTGGACTCAGTTTACACCTTGAACCAAACATAGACCATGATGTAATGTCACATATGTAATCAAGACAGTATAAAAAAAGAAATCAGATGTAACCATGTCAAATTATTATTTTTCTTTAAATCTAACCTCTTGTTTTTTTTCTAAGAAACTGCCAGAGTTGGAATTTACTAATCAAACATTTAGAACTCTTGAATCCTAACAGTAAACCTATCGTTAGGCCTGAATATGTGGAGTAAAATGAGAATCTTGCAATGTGTGATAGCAGCTTCATTTCCATAACTAAATGGGCAGAAATAGTGTGTCCAATTCTATATTAGCACATTCCCTTGAATTAAGTTTGGATGGAGCACATGTTGGGCATGCCAACAGCAGCTGCATTGGCGGTTAAAGATCTACAGTTTCTCACTGGATTACCCATGCCAGGAGTTTTACATACTTTAAATAAACACAACACATAGTGAGCTTCAACCATCACACTCTAACCTGGACCACGAGAAATGCCATTCATTGCTGTTTGAAGATGCTCTGGTTTGGCAGCTTGCCAGCTCTGTTTTCCTACCCAGTCTGTTGGCCTCTCCCTGAACCTGTTTCCTTTATGGAAACAAGGATGCATCAGAAGACTGAATGGAAATGTTAGCAAATTCAGATCTGGGTTTGGGGGATTTCCTTTCATCAATTAAAGAATTTTTACAGGAATGTATGAAGTGCCTCAAGCTGCTTGTAATGAATGAGAAAAGTGGGGCAATAGCAAGTAATCAGAGGGCATGAAGTTGCAATGTAGTTTTGTGAATATTTGCATGGAATATCGAACAAATCATTCAGGTTTGGAGGAGGAGAAGTTCAACTGAATGGTTCAGTGTAACTAAATTAATGTAATCTCCAATCCAGTGATACCTTTGTATATAAATTATCAAGTTACACGTTGGTTCATTAATTTATTGTATCATTGATGATGTCCTCTGTTACTGCAGTTCATATTAGTTCTACTGAAGAATCTTGTGTTTTTGACTTAATGGGCTCGACTTAATGCAGCAAGACCTGGACAACATCCAGGCTTGGGCTGATAAGTGGTAAGTAACATTCGCGCCAGATAAGTGCCAGGCAATGACCATCTCCAACAAGAGAGAGTCTAACCACCTCCCCTTGACATTCAATGGCATTACCATCGCCGAATCCCCCACCATCAACATCCTGGGGGTCACCATTGACCAGAAACTTAACTGGACCAGCCATATAAATACTGTGGCTACAAGAGCAGGTCAGAGGCTGGGTATTCTGCGGCGAGTGACTCACCTCCTGACTCCCCAAAGCCTTTCCACCATCTACAAGGCACAAGTCAGGAGTGTGATGGAATACTCTCCACTTGCCTGGATGAGTGCAGCTCCAACAACACTCAAGAAGCTCGACACCATCCAAGATAAAGCAGCCCGCTTGATTGGCACCCCATCCACCACCCTAAACATTCACTCCCTTCACCACCGGTGCACTGTGGCTGCAGTGTGCACCATCCGCAGGATGCACTGCAGCAACTCGCCAAGGCTTCTTCGACAGCACCTCCCAAACCCGCGACCTCTACCACCTAGAAGGACAAGGGCAGCAGGCGCATGGGAACAACACCACCTGCACGTTCCCCTCCAAGTCACACACCATCCTGACTTGGAAATATATTGCCGTTCCTTCATTGTCGCTGGGTCAAAATCCTGGAACTCCCTTCCTAACAGCACTGTGGGAGAACCGTCACCACACGGACTGCAGCGGTTCAAGAAGGCGGCTCACCACCACCTTCTCAAGGGCAGTTAGGGATGGGCAATAAATGCCGGCCTTGCCAGCGACGCCCACATCCCGTGAACGAATAAAAAAAAAATTTAAAGTGAGTGGGGAGGGGGTCAATGGGTGTGCAGCAAACCCGAATAATAAAAACTTAACCGTTCCTCACGCGATCACGACTTGATTGGTGCCCCTTAACCTTATTTCCGGGTTTGCCGTCCGAAAGCTCTGCAGTGGGCAGACTGCGCACGCGCATGACAGGCTGTCAGCTGGAGCGTCTGGATTTAAAGGGCCAATAGATTTTGCTGGAGCAAAGAGCAAGAAGGCCCAACGGAGCAGCACAGGGGCACGGCTGCTCCAAGATTCAGCGATGCCTCACTTCAGCTGCTACTGGATGGGGTTAGGAGGAGGAGGGAACTATTTTGCCCGGCCAACAGGAGGAAGCGCCCTGCCTCTGCCACCAAGAAGGCCTGGCTCGAGGTGGCAGAGGAGGTCACCTGCAGGAGCAACATATCCCGCACCTGGGCCCAGTGCAGGAAGCGTGGAAGCGTTTCAATGACCTAACTAGGTCAGCAAAAGTGAGTACTCTTACTGATTCTCCTACATTCCGTGTTGCTCATCACCCCCCGCCCCCCTCCCCCCCCCCCCCCAACTCGTTCTGCACTGCCAAGACTACTCCATCACATTTCTCCTCATACCCACTTAAGGCTCATCCTCAACTTACCTGCACTTCCTGAGCACCCCCCTCACCTCCCCTTTTGTGACCTCACCACTACCACTCACCCCAATCCTGATCCAGTGTGATCTCTCTGTCTCATACGTACCCTCTGATGCACCTCTTTGACAGTCAGCCTCACCCAAAGCAAAGCATTCATCGATTGGCCATTTCACCATCACTCACTCACATGAATGTACTTTCTCCCCTTCTAGGAGAAGAGAGCGCAAAATGCACGCAAGAGGGCAAGGACTGGAGGGGGGGCCACAAAAGTAGTGGTCCCCACAGACGAGGAGGAGGAGGCCCTGCAGATCAGCCGCACCCTCAAGTGCCTGTCTGCTGGGGACGCCCAGACTGGCACCCCACAAACATCTGGTGAAACAACTTCAACATTCATCACACACAATATGAATTGATGTTAACAATGATCAGCAGTATGCTCATCACAACATGACACATCTGTGATTAGGCTTAATATTGCCTTCTGTTCTCTTACAGGCCCTTCAACGACCACAGTGATGGCAGAGGGTGATTCCTCAAAGGAGCTCCCGGCCTCTGAGGGTGCACCGTCACATCTTAGTGAGCCATCCACCAGCGCAGATGCTCACATCTCAGTAGGGCCTAGTAGTCAGTTAGTTGGGTTGGCAGCTAGTGAGTCACCACCACACACAAGTGAGCACAAGCAGACACTGTCTGAGAGAACTGAGTGCCCTGCTGCAATACCTCACCTTTTATCCCCATCTGTCAAACAGGCAATTAAATGTCTAAATGGCTGCCGGCTGAAACATGACTCGTTCCCCATGGTGTGTTTCACACAGCACGGGAAACACGCTGAGGCAGCGTTGAAATCGCTTGTCTTCACTCTAAATTAGATTCATGTACATTTCAAGTACTTGAATTGCTTGTTTAAATATTGTCCCACCGGCTTTAATTGCCGGCGGGACTTCCGGGTTCGGGAATGGCGCATGCACCCAGATGACTCTGGGTCGTGCACATTCTTAGGCGTGTTGGAGCCGGGATTTCTGCCCACTCCTGGAAATCGCGATTTTCATCGCTGCCAACGCTCCCGCAGATCTGGTTTAAAATCAAGCCCAATTTTCAAACTGTCCATCTTTGAATTGACTCAGCTTTTAAGCACTTTTTTCTGCATCGCACCTGTAATTCTAGCAGAATGAGAGCCAACAGCAGAAGTTGAAGCCTTGGTGCAGCCTCCCCAGTACCTCACCTAAGTGGCCATTCCTTGTGTGTGAGTTTAGACGGTGAATGTTGGTCATTTAGGTGACTGGGACAATCATAGTTGAACACATTTCTCTGCTTACCTGATCACAACATATTCAAACTTACCAGCAGAGAGGTCACCAGATAGAGATCAGAAGAATGTCTGACTGAACTTCTCCCTCCCTAGCCCAGTGACAATGAAGCCAATTTTTGCACTCCATCTCCACCCCATCTCAAGATCAGCTTATGCAATTCCGAGTGAGCTATCAGGGAACAAACGTATAATTTTAGTGCAGTTTCATTTTCTGATTGGTGGCAAATTGGATGTAATGGGGGAGCAAAGATTTGGCTATTGCATTGATGCACTACATTGTAGCAAAAGAACAGGAAAAATAACCTGTTTATGCAAATATTCACAACCGTTACAAAGAAATCCCCGTTACTAAAATATTTTTCAGTCATTTAGGCCCAGGTATTCCTCAGTTGTACCACCTTATTTTGGATAGAACCAGCTGGGAAATTAGTATCCATTCTGCTGTCTCCCAGGTAATCAGCACCCTTTCTGGGATTTTCCAATGGAAGTGATGGCAGACATTGAATATACCCTCTAATGTAGGTGATAATAACAACATATGTCACATTTTCCGTCATCACTGCCATAGCAATGCTGAGCACAAGTAACGCTAGCATGTTACTGATATCGAATTACTAGGGACCGTCAGAAGATTCTTGAAAATTTAAACCCACTTCTGTAGGAGAAGAACTGACGATGGGGAAATCGATTCACAACGTACCTCATGAAGTTGATTTTTTTTTTAATTAAAAAAAGGCCACACGGGGAACTTTCATCACTCAGCTACTGCAGATGTAAGAGGACTCCAGTAACCATTTTGCATCTCGTTTCTGAGGATGGCTCCACGACATAGGCCGGATGCTTGTTGGGCCTGAAACATGCAAATTAGACTAACCTCTGGAAATTCTCTAGGGTTAGCACTAGGTCACCCAGTTGGGCGAACCTCCTCGTGCCCCCGCGCCCCCCCCCCCCCCCCCCATCATTTCCAGTGGCAAGGTTGCCCCTGAGGAAAATCCAGGTCACATTCTTGTTTTTACTTAGATGTAATTTCTATGAAGTTTTTCCAGCTGATGAGCTATTTTTTTCCTTTTAATTTTTTGTTCTTATTTAACTCATGCTTGGATGTAGTTTAATGGTATTATTGAATCTCTAAATTCATTTTTATTAATAAATATTGTACTACTGATCAGGTGGAATGGACTTCTTAAAAAAAAAATTGGCTGATCTTTTCTCTCTGGGATTAAAATTCTATTGAACATTATTTTAGGGCATTGGTTATTAAGTTTATATAAAATTACTTTCTGTGCTATTTGAGCAGTCATTAATCCATTTAATGTGCACTGTAAATATCAATTATATTTGTGACTAATGATAGACAGTCTCCCAGTCACTCACAGGCGTGATTGACGGGGGAATTAGCCAATCATCTCTATTCTGGCTGGGAATAGTGGTGTCACTATATGCAGTCGCCAATGAGTCGCACTGTGTCAGTTAATGAGTAGGAAATGGGACAGGACTTACAGCAAAATTTATTTACTCGGCAAACAGCAAAGCAAACAGTCTATTTATAGAGTCTATTTTAAAAGACTCTCTAGGACCAAAACTTAACAATTTCTCCCGAGTACAGCAGGTTTTTTCTCCAGCAAAATGGAGTGGAGGATAGTTACATATTACAAATTGATTATTTCTCCAGCAAAACACAGTGAATGGAGGATAATTTCATAATACAAATTATGTGTGTAAAATCAATCCCAATCATTTACAGGCATGATTGATGGGGGAATTAGCCAATCACCTCCATTCTGGCCGGGAATAGTGGTGTCACTATACGCAGCCCTCAGTGGTGTCAATAGACCACTCTAGGAAATCTTTGTCAGTAAATTGTGGTTTATACTGTCTATACCCTTGCCCCATTTCTCCTAGAAATTATGCACTCCACAGCTACACTGTCCCACAGTGCACTATTTTAACTGGTTAAGTGTATGTTAATTAGCATTCCTGCAAGTACTTTCAGATGTGTGTTAGTTTTAGTACATCTTAATGTAGGGAGACGTGGGATGCAGTTAGAGGCAGTTTCATCTAAGGTTCTGAATTTAACACTAGTCAGATGTGGATTTTCTGAAAAATAACTGAATAAGGGTTATTTATGACTCCATAGGTGTTTCCTCCCCTAACATACTTCAGTCCCAGTACAGACAACAATACACAGACTCGCCCACATAACTGAGAGAAGGGAGAAAAGACTTTTCCTTCATCAAGGCCAGTCATTAGGCTGTCTCACAAACTTGCTTCTATAGGTAAGTTTAGCAACAGGCAGATTCTTCTACCTAAAAGTTTCTAGGAGAGCATTTTATAAACTCTGTGCCACCTCTGCTAGGGGTCACTTCAATTGCAAGAGAGGGATCAGCATATCCCTTCCTAACTGTTAATCTGATTCCGTTGAATAGTTCCACTAGCCTGAACCCTGAAGCTGGCTGCACCTGGAAGCCATATTTTGCATAGGCTGATGGAGTCGCATCAGTTTCCCAAATACCACCAATCATTCTACGAGTACCCTCCTATAATTGGGAAGGTGACACTAATAAAGAAAACTGGCAACCTGTTGAAAACTAACATTATTTCCCAGATTTAAATTACTGTTTTCTAGTCAAGACTGAGTATACAGTTGACGTTCTGCTGTGCCCACTAGTTACAGACATTACATGCGGAATCCATTTATTAGGAGTACCTCCCTTCCTGGGGATGGGGGGAAGATAGAGGAGGAGGAAAAGAGAAATATGCTGCTGTGCACAGCATTCAACATCGTTTCATAGTAACCCAACACACCAGACATTATTTTAGCCTTAACAGCTCTACAGAATCATAAAATTTTATTCATTCAGGCCATCCCACCTAGGCCGGCTGTCTGAAACAGATACCCATTTAGTCCCATTCCTCTACCCTTCCCCCATATCCTCTAAAAATGTTTATTTTAAAAAATATTTATCTACTTCCTGCTTCCATCTTTGCTTCTGGTCGGTCAATTAGTGTCTGAAAATCATTCCGTTTAAAACAAATTCTCTTAATCTCTTCCTTCACTCTTTTGGTGATGAGCTTAAATTCCTCCCTCTAGTTACCAAATCATTGATCAGTAAAAAAAAGTTTTTCCTAGCTACGTTATACAAAGGTATATGATATAGCCTATATCAGATCTCCTCTTAACCTTTGTAGTTCTAGCAAAAAGTGTTCCAGTTTCTGTGGTCTGTCTTTGTAATTGGTATCAAATTAGTAAATCTCTTTTGTACCCTCTACATGACCGTGACATTCTTCCTAAAGTAGGGTACCAGAAGCTGGACACAATAGTCTAACTGTGGCCCAACTAATGAATTGTATAGGTTTAGCATTATCTCTTTACCTTTGTACTCCATGCTTCTCTTATCTGCTGCTGAAACCCTCATCCATGCCTTTTTTATCTCTAGTCTTGACTATTCCAATGCTCTCTTGGCCGGCCTCCCATCTTCCACCCTCCATAAACTTGAGCTCATCCAAAACCCTACTACCCATATCCTAACTCGCACCAAGCTCCATTCACCCATCACCCCTGTGCTCGCTGACCTACATTGGCTCCCGGTCCAGCATCGCCTTGATTTTAAAATTCTCATCCTTGTTTGCAAATCCCTCCATGGCCTCGCCCCTCCCTATTTCTGTAACCTCCTCTAGTCCTACAACCTCCCGATTTTAATCGCTCCACCATTAGCGACCATGCCTTCAACTGCCTGGGCCCTAAGCTCTGGAATTCCCTCCCTAAAACTCTCCGCCTCTCCTCCTTTTAAGACGTTCCTTAAAATCTACCTCTTCGACCAAGCTGTGCTAATATCTCCTTATGTGGCTCAGTGTCAAATTTTGTTTGATAATGCTCCTGTGAAGTGCCATGGGACGTTTTACTATGTTAAAGGTGCTATATAAATGGAAGTTGATGTTGTTTAAAACTGAGGATCCCGTATGCTTTTTTGACAACCTTAACAACCAGTATTTCCACTTTTTAAAAAAATTTGTGTATCTGAACTCCTGAGTCTCTTTGCTCTTCTACTCCTTTTGATGTTTTAGTGTATATTTCCTTTCATTCTTCCTCTCAAAATGTATCACCTCACATTTACTTTAATATTAATACAATGTAGTCTGAACTGTGAACAAGAACATTCTAAACACAGTGAGATAAACTAAATACACATTAATAAGGTAATAACTCTGCCGTACACTAACACAAGCTTCCAGAAAGTTCAAAGGGTAAAGTTATGCCATCTTATAGGTCCACCAGAAAACACTCATTAAACACACTAGGGTAGATTTTCAGTTGTAAAGTGGCCGTTGTGATGGGAAAATGGGATAAAGATCTGTAATGACAGGTCTCTGCCAATTTTCACATCATGAATATTTCCATTGAATTGAAGTCCCCATAATCGCATTTAGATGGAATTCAGTTTTCTGTTGTTACAGTCCATATAGTGTTGATTCATGTTCTCGTCCAGTGAAAATGGTTGCCAGGCAGAAATATATGCAGAAGTGGATCCAGGAGATTTGCTTGAGATTGCTATGAGCATTTTCAGGCTACTTTTCAACTTTTTTTTTCTTGTTCTGCTGTTCTGATTTAGATGATCAAGAGGTATTGTAACAATTGTTATAACACAGCCATTTTTTGACATCAACAGCAATGGTGGTACAATGAGTTCCCCCATGCGAATTCCCCAGTATCTGTGCTTTTTGCAGGAAGAAGAGGACCAATGTAGGCATGCCAGAGCTGTTCTACACCCACCTTCCAGTACCTTCACACCCATATCTACAGACAGAGGTGTACATACCTCACATTGTCAGGATTAATGCATGGGGAATTCCCAATTCCCAAGTGAAGCTGTGGCAGCAGACCTAATGGCACAAATGCAATGCGAAGTCCTAATAACCTTAATAATGGATGATTCTTTAGCAGCACTCCACGGTATTTCATGCTTTAAATGGTACTGAATGAAGGAAGATATTTCAGGGTGGTCAACAGCCAGCAGAGCCTGATTGGCTAACCTATCATGATCCACATGTTTCTACAGACCCTTCCATACCTGCCTGGCAGTAGTTGTGGGGAACTGGCTTCACAGATTCCAGATCAGTGGAGAGCTGTGCCATTTGCTGTAAGTACACCTGCAGCCAATGTGCAACATAGAACTGGCACAACCAGAGACGATATTGATCAGCTGCAGCTGAGATCTGCTCCACCTCCTTGGAGACATGCTGCAATGCTGACCTATGGGGATATTGCCCTGGGGTGACAAACATGGCCACCATCCTTGTAATCAGCTCACGGAGCACCACCTCCATTTCAGAAGCCATCAAACAGAGGGTCAGGTGCTGGGCTGCTTTGTCACTTACCTGCAAATTATGAAAGGTTTTGATAGAGTGAATAGGTTAAGACTATTTCCTCTGATTGGGGAGTCAGTCATGAAAAGTCATCAATTTAAACTGGTTGCTAAGAGAATGAGAAAAGAGGTTAGGAGAAATTTCTTTACACAGAGGATTGTTGGAGCATGGACTGCATTGGCACAGGGAGTGGTTGAGGCAGAGATCGATGCATATTTTAAGAATTGCATTAAATATTTAAAACCGAGGACAATACAGGAATATGAGGAGAGAGCAAGATGTGGGATTAATTTTAGATTGCTCTTAAAAAAAGTGCCAGTACGATCACGATGGGTTTAATGGCCCCCTTCCGTGCTGTAAACTTCTATGGTTCTACATACAATTAATTACTTTACAGTGCAGTTATCTAGGCAACCGTTTTGCACACAGCAAGGTCCCAGGTCTCAGGCAGGAGGTTTCTTGTTAATTTAAAGTAGGCTCATGACTGATCTTTCTGATTTGATTCGGCGTTTCCACTGTTTGTGATTAATGCCATTTATAGTGTCATTTCTGATTGGTTCAGTCAGAAAAGTAACTAATCACACCTTATGAAAAAATGTTGCACCAAATAAATATTCTGTGCAATAGAGCCACCTTGACAGTTCTAGGTTCCCCATGTCTGGGCCACTACTAAAGTTAAATAACAACGACAACTTGCATTTATATAGCACCTTTAATGTAGTAAAATGTTCCGAGGTGCTTCATGGGAGCGTTATCAAACAAAATTTGACACCGAGCCACATAAGGAGATATTAGGACAGGTAACCAAAAGCTTGGTCAAAGAGGCAGTTTGTAAGGAGGAGAGGCAGAGAGGATTAGGGAAGGAATTCCAGAGTTTAGGGCTGAGGCAGTTGAAGGTATGGCCGCCAATGGTGGAGCGATTAAAATCGGGAATGCGCAAGAGACCAGAATAGGAGGAGTGCAGACATCTCGGAGGGTTGTAGGGCTGGAGGAGGTTACAGAGATAAAGAGGGGCGAGGCAATGGAGGGATTTGAAAACAAGAATTAGAATTTTAAAATCAAGGCATTGCTGGACCAGGAGCCAACGTAGGTCGGCGAGCACAGGGGTGATGGGTGTACGGGACTTGGTGCGAGTTAGAACACGGGCAGTAGAGTTTTGGTTGAGCTCATGTTTACGAAGGGTGCAACATTATTCAACACCTATCATTACCATTTATAATGAATACCATTGTTACAGACTGCCACCCACTGTCTCTCCGCATTGGTCTTCTGCTATCCCCTTACATCATTGGCCTCAACATGTACTTCTTGCTCTTGATTCCTTCCGGTTTCCAGCTCCACTCTACACACACCCTACCCCTACAGCCGTGCCCACACACCCCACGAACTGCAATCAATAGCTTGGGAGATCCACCAGTTATGATGTCATCTTAATAAAAATCTGCAATACAATTGGAGATATCGTGGGACATTTAAAGAGGCTTAGTCCTGATTTGTAAAGAATTTACTTTATCTAATGTATATACCACTTCCTCAGGGTACATCACTGGCTTTTCCTAATATAATTACAGACTAGTATTTCCTACATTAAGGCCAACTAGGGTTGCCAGCTCTCTAAATTTCATAAAGATAGGATTTATGAAAACACTACCATTGCTTCTGTTATGCAAGCACAGTAAAAAATGTTGCTTCAGTATGTATAGGATTCCAGTAAGTTAGATCTCAAAATGCTATGAAATTGGATTCTTGAGGCAAGTTGGGGTCATAAACAGGCATTGAGAGCAGAATCAAATACATTAGTATTTTTCAATTTTTTTTGTCTGCATGTTGCAATAGATGTTAATCATTACTGTTTTAGACAATGGGAGAATTCACTATACTAGCAAAGTTAGCATCACATTTGTGTCAGTAGCCATGCAGCTGATGTTTTTGCTGTTTTTACCAACAAAAGCTAATTTATGTCATGTTTGTGTGAAAACCGGGATGAATTCTGATGGATTATGTGTGTGTATAGTAATTAAGTACCAATGGAGCACCACCTATACTGTAATCATCAGCTGCACGACTACTGACACAAATGTGATGCCAATTTGCTATTATAGTGAATTATTCCATTGTCCAAAACTGTAATATTTAGGTATATTGGGAAGAAAACACAAAAACAGCTTGAGAACTGCTTGATGACCACAGTTCCATTCTGTTTTGGAGAATGGAGGATAGGAAGGTTAGTCTGAAGGACAAGACTGTAGGTCAAGTTTTTCAGTTATGCCGTTATTCTTAGTTGCCTGCCTTGTACAGTACAGACAGAGTCATTATTATTGATTTAATAAGTTTCAGCTCATGTTTGAGCCCTTGTATCATATTTTTGTTAACTGATTTCAAAAATCATTGCCTAGGCTCAGATTAGTCTGATGGCTCTCCATTGCTACAGACACATTAAATAGACAATGCTGTGTTAGGCCATCTTGGAAGATATCCTCATTTGGGCGTAAATGCCTTCGATCAAGGCTAACTGACCTGAAGTTCCCTGTTTTCTCTCCCTCCTTTCTTGAATAGCGGGGTTACATTTGCTACCTTCCAATTCACTGGGACCGTTCTAGAATCTAGGCAATTTTGGAAGATCACAATCAATACATCCACAAACTCTGCAGCCACCTCTTTTAGAACCCTAGGATGTAGGCCATCAGGTCCAGAGGATTTGTCAGCTTTTAGTCCCATTAATTTCTCCAGTACTTTTTCTTTACTAATATTAATTACTTTAAGTTCCTCACTCTCATTAGACCGTTGTTTCCCCACTATTTCTGGTATGTTTTTTGTGTCTTCTACTGTGAAGATAGATTTAAAATATTTGGTTAACGCATCTGCCATTTCCTTATTCCTCATAATGATTTCTCCTCTCTCAGCCTCTAAGGGACCCACGTTTACTTTCGCTACTCTCTTCCTTTTTGCATACTTGTCGAAGCTCTTACAATCTGTTTTTATATTTCTTGCCAGTTTACTCTCATTCTATTTTCTCCCTCTTTATCAATTTTTTGGTCATCCTTTGCTGGTTTCCAAAACTCTCCCAAGCCTCAGGCTTACTACTCTTTTTCGCAACATTATAAGTCTGCCTGTCATTGAACAAGCCATAGGAATGCTAAAGATATGTTTCAGGTGCCTGGATAGATCCGGGGGAGCCCTTCAGTACTCACCCACGAGGGTGTGCAGAATAATCGTCATGTGTTGCACAACATCGCTCAGCAGAGAGAGTTTCAGGTGGAGGTGCTCGAATGCGCTCATGAAGCATCCTCACCTGTCGGCAACATTGAAGAAGAGGATGAGGAGGAGGAGGATGAAGACGGGGAACCCATCGCCAGAGTAGCAGCAGACATGGCTGCCCATGATGCCAGGGATTCACTCATATCTAACAGGTTCTCATCATGAGGTCTGCAAATTGAAGATTGTGAACTACTCAGGCCACCTGGAACAACCATCAGACACCCCTCCCCCCTTGCCACTCCGTTTGCACAGAACAGTCCTTCAACCACACATATACCCATTGCACACATGCCCAATGGATGGCATCATGTCTTGACGTTCATGATGAAGCCCATGAAAGGACAATTTCACAAAAGGGACTCAAGAATAGGCAAGATGTGGCAGTGGTGGTGAGAATTATAACATTTCATGTGGAGTTAACAAAATGAAAAACATGACTTTCCGTCTGACACCCTTGTGCATACCCTTGGTGCTTACAAAACCTTAGCCTTCCACTTCCTAGCGCTTCTACGTGGTGCATCCCCTGTGGCTTCAGCAGAGGTAGTGGCAACTTGCTCAGATTCATGCCCTGACTGCTGAGATGCTCTCAGCCTACGACCTCTGGGTTTTGGAGTCCGTGAGGGCCCCACCAAAGACTCCTCCACCTGCACCTGTGCAGGGGCAGACTTGGCCATCGGGAGAGGAGGCAGCATATCGGGTACTGGTTGAGGTGGGGAGGGGCAACGGGTGAGAGATGGGAACGCTTTGATTGGAGTCATCACTTCCATGTCCCCTTTGCCATCATCCCTCTCCTGGGCCAGTGCAACATCACACTGACCACTCTGCTGGACAACAGGCTGGTGAGGAGATGTGGCGCTTTCTTAGGCCACGGATGAAATTTCTGTCTGCCTGTTTAAGGCGGCAGACATGTTGCCATCCAGAGTCTGTACAGCCATTGTCATGGCCTGCGTGAACTCATTTGAGAGCCGTGCTTGAAGCCCAATGGAGGATGCCGCTCTCTCCATCCTGCACTTACTTGCGCCACCAATCCACTAGCGATGGAGTTGGACTCTTCCATCCTATCCGCTATCATGGAGAGTATGTGTGGCACCTTTTCCATTACCTCGATCATTTTCACTCTCAATGATGTCCCCCAGGGTTCAGTATCTGTGTCTAGCTGAGCAGAGCTTGGAGAGGAGTGCGCCCCCTGACGTGGACTCTCCACAGCTGCCCCTGCCACCAGAATTTGCTCGTGCTCACTTGTGAGTGATGACTCACCAGATGACAACCCAACTATCTGTCTAACAGGACCCACCGAAGTGTGAGTATCTGCGCTGATGCATGGCTGGATGTCATGTGATGGTGCACCTTCAGAGGAATTGATTTCCTCTGAGGAATTGCCTTCTTCCATGGCGCCTGCCTCATCCTCAATCCGTAAAGACCCTGGAAGAGAAGATAAAGCAATATTAAAAAATCAGCACAGAAGTTAGTTTCCAATGAGCATACTGAGGTGTGCAACAGTTTAATCATTGATAACATCAATTCATGATGTGTGTGAAGGATGTTAAAGTTGTGTCACCAGCTGTCTACGGGTTGCCAGTCTCGCCATTTCCTACGGCCTTGTATGCAACCGTGTGACTGATGTCCAAGGCCTCCTCCTCCACATCTGTCAGAAGTACTATTTGTGGTGGGCCCCCTCCAGCCTTAGTCCTCTCCCGTGCATTTTGCGCTCTCTTCTGCAAGGGGAGAAAGAACAGACTTTTGAGTGAGTGAAGGTGACGTGTTCACCTGATGGATGCATTGCTTTGGGTGAGGCTGACATTAAAACAGATGCATCAGAGGGTGAGTATCAGACGACATTCATCACATTGCATCAGGATTGGGGTGAGTGGCAATGTTGGGTTCACAAATGGGGAGGTGAGGAAGTGCATAAAAAGTGAAGATAAGTTGATGATGAGACTTAAATGGGTATGAGGAGTGATGTGATGGAGTAGGTTTGGCAAGACGGGGTGGGGGGGGGGGAATATACACCACAGTATGTAGGAAAATCATCAACCGTACTCACTTTTCCTGACCTGGTTAGGTCATTAAAGCGCTTCCTGCATTGCACCCTTGACCTAGGCACCGTGCTCCTGCTGCTAATCTCCTCTGCCACCTCCAGCCACGCTTTCTTGGTTGCAGAAGCCGGGCGCTTCCTCCGGTCAGTATAGTATTTCCCTCCTGCTCCTGACACCAGCCAGTTGCAACTCAAGAGAGGAGTCGCTAAAATGGGGAGCTGCCTTCACCCTATGATGCTGCATTTTGCAATTTTCCTCCTTTCTCCTTCAAAATCCATGATTGCAATGGCCCTTGAAATATTCCAGTTCACAGCACGTCATTCGGGTGTGCAGTTTGGAGACACGAAACCCGGAAATAATATTAAAGGCCTTCAATTTAGTCGCAATCGCTCGAGCCGATGCGCAGAAAGGTTTTGCGGGTTTCCCACACAACTACTCACCCACTCGCTGACTTCCCGCTGCCATGTTAAAAACATGTCTATTTTGTCTGTTTGGATTGGTTGGTAGCACTCTCACCTATGAGTCAGAAGGTTGTGAGTTCAAGCTCCACTCCAGGACTTGAGCATGTAGAATAGGGTGACACTCCACCGCTTACCGAGGGACAGCTGCATTGTCGGAGGTGCTCACCTTTGTATGATTTGCCAAATCAAGGTTCCATCCACCTGGATGTTAAAGATTCTATGGCACCATTCAAAGAAATGCAAAAACCTTTCTTAGTGTCCTGGCAAACATTCCACCCTTACCCAACATCACCAAAAAAATGGCGTAACTGGTTATTTATATTCATTGGTATTTGTGGGATCTTGTAGTCAAAATAGCTGCTGCATTTGCCTAGATACCAACAATCACTGCATTTCAAAGTGATTAATTGTATGAGAAGCCTTGAGATACTTCTGAGGGACATGATAAGATGATCTATAATGCAAGTCTTTCCTTTTGATTACATGGTATAGGCAAATCGGTAGCTGGCAAAGTAAAAGCTCTGGTCATGCTAGGGATTGATAGTCTAAGATCAGATTCCATCACAAACAAAATAAGCCCGTTAATGGCCGAAATATGAAGGCTAGTTTTTAGGGTATGATATCATACCTATCCTCATGTGTTTGAAAGGGAAAAAGGTGAATCAGCTGCTAAAATTCTAGACTTGGGTAAGGCCAACTTCAATGGGATGAGACAGAGACTGTCCATAATAAACTGGGCAAATCTGTTAATGGGTAAAACGACTGATGATCAGTGGGAAATGTTTAAAGAAACATTTAACGTGATACAGACTCGGTTTATACCCCTGAGGGACAAGAACTCTACTTGCCAAAAAAAACAGCCATGGACAACTAAAGAGGTAAGGGACAGTATAAGATATAAGGAAAGGGCATACAAAAAGGCAAAAAATGGCACAGATCCTGGCGAATGGGAAAGATACAAAGATCAACAAAGGGTCACAAAACAGATAGTAAGAGCTACAAAAAGAGAGTATGAAAAGAAACTTGCAAGGGATATCAAAACCAATACGAAGAACTTTTATAGTTATATTAGGAAAAAGAGGGTGGTCAGGAGCAGTGTTGGCCCCTTAAAAACTGTAAGTGGGGATATTGTCATTTACAATGGGGAAATGTCGGACATGTTGAACAATTACTTTGCGTCAGTATTTACAGTAGGAAAAGAGGATAGCATGCCGGAAATCCCAAGAAAACTAATATTGAACCGGGGACAGGGACTCAATAAAATTAACATAAGTAAAGCAACAGTAATGAAGAAAATAATAGCACTAAAGAGTGACAAATCCCCAGGATCAGATGGTTTCCATCCCAGGGTTTTAAAGGAAGTAGGTGAGCACATTGCAGATACCCTAACTATAATCTTTCAAAGTTCTCTAGATTCAGGAACTGTCCCTCTAGATTAGAAAATTGCACATGTCACTCCGCTTTTTAAGAAAGGAGAGAGAGGGAAACCAGGGAATTATAGACCAGTTAGCCTAACATCTGTTGTGGGGAAAATGCTGGAGTCTATAATTAAGGATAGGGTGACTGAACACCTCGAGAATTTTCAGTTAATCAGAGAGAGCCAGCATGGATTTGTGAAAGGTAGGTCGTGCCTGACAAACCTGATTGAATTTTTTGAAGAGGTGACTAAAGTAGTGAATAGGGGAATGTCAATGGATGTTATTTATATGGACTTCCAGAAGGCATTTGATGAGGTCCCACATAAGAGACTGTTAGCTAAGATAGAAGCCCATGGAATCGAGGGAAAAGTACGGACTTGGTTAGGAAGTTGGCTGAGTGAAAGGCGACAGAGAGTAGGGATAATGGGTAGGTACTCACATTGGCAGGCTGTGACTAGTGGTGTCCCGCAGGGATCTATCTTGGGACCTCAATTATTCACAATATTTATTAACGACTTAGATGAAGGCATAGAAAGTCTCATATCTAAATTTGCCGATGACACAGAGATTGGTGGCATTGTAAGCAGTGTAGATGAAAACATAAAATTACAAAGCGATACTGGTAGATTAGGTGAATGGGCAAAACTGTGGCAAATGGAATTCAATGTAGGCAAATGTGAGGTCATTCACTTTGGATCAAAAAAGGATAGAACAGGGTGCTTTCTAAATGGTAAAAAGTTAAAAACAGTGGATGTCCAAAGGGGTTCAGGTACATAGATCATTGAAGTGTCATGAACAGGTGCAGAAAATAATCAAGAAGGCAAATGGAATGCTGGCCTTTATATCTAGAGGACTAGAGTACAAGGGGGCAGAAGTTATGCTGCGGCTATACAGAACCCTGGTTAGACCGCACCTAGAGTACTGTGAGCAGTTCTGAGCACTGCACCTTCGGAAAGACATATTGGCCTTGGAGGGAGTGCAGCGTAGGTTTACTAGAATGATACCCGGACTTCAAGGGTTAAGTTACGAGGAGAGATCACACAAATTGGGGTTGTGTTCTTTAGAGTTTGGAAGGTTAAGGGTGATCTGATCGAAGTTTATAAGATATTAAGGGGAACAGATAGGTTGGATAGAGAGAAACTATTTCCGCTGGTTGGGGATTCTATGAGTAGGGGGCACAGTCTAAAAATTAGAGCCAGACGTTTCAGGAGTGGTAGAAGTTTGGAACTCTCTTCCGCAAACGGCAATTGATACTAGCTCAATTGCTAAATTTAAATGTGAGATAGATAGCTTTTTGGCAACCAAAGGTATTAAGGGATATGGGCCAAAGGCAGATATATGGAGTTAGATCACAGATCTGCCATTATCTTGTCAAATGGCAGAGCAGGCACGAGGGGCTGAGTGGCCTACTCATGTTCCTATGTTCATAGAAGGTGATTAACTCGGCATAGATAGGTGTCTTAAGTGATTTGCCCAAACTAAACCCATTATATCATGTTTTCCTTTAATCAGTTCTTTTTTCCCTGTCCTAGAGCAAATTCTACTCCACAATATCTGAACTTAGAAATGACTTTCATCCCATCAGTGGAAATTGTGACCATTATGTAAGAGTCCCACAGAGACCAATTCAACAACTGTGATAGATCCAAGAATTACTTTTACAGACCTTACACATCTGTGATAAATTCTCTCCATTTTGACAGAGTTTGTGCCAACTTCCTCTTTTTTCCTAGTCAGTAGCTGATTTCATAGAATCATTGAATAATTTCTACAAACAAAATAAAAAGAAATTCTGTGATTGCAAAATTCTTAATCCATGTTATTCTGAAAGACTGGCCATTGATTTTCCTGCTGTAACGTGCTATAACAGACAAGTTTTTCAAATGAGCAGGTAACCCAAAACTCTGCTTTAGGTTTTCTTCTTGCCTGGGGTTATCTGGCTTGGTCCCAGCTAACAGGAAAACTGCCTCACAGAGCTAACCTTGTTCTCCATTTTTCATGCAGACAAAGAGCACTTGAAGGAGAAGGAAAAGCTGGAAATGGAACTGGCTGCGATGCGTTCAGCCAATGAGGACCAGAGGAGGCACATTGAAATCTTGGATCAGGCACTGAACAACGCCCAGGCCAAGGTGGTCAGGTTAGAGGAGGAGGTGAGCTGATAACTACAATGTTTGAAGAATGTTTAATGATTTGATTGTCCTCATTGATGACAGCCAGATTCAACATTGTTGGCCACAATACAATTAGCAGTTGATATCCAATTATAAAACAGACTTAGTACTTTTGCACATTTCTGCTGTGCTGCTTTTGTCAATAAAATACCTCAACACAAAGGATCAAAATTCAATTATCCACATTTTTAAGATGCTTTACCAATATATGTAGATCCTCTTAGCTGATGCTCCTTTGTGTCTGTTTTTAAAATCATATTATATGGAAACAATTACTAAATTATAATGCGCAGTAATTTTTTTAAAATCCCATTTTAGAGAAATTGGTAGTGTTAGTTTTTTCTCCTTCAGACATCTGAGTTTGAATGCAGTAGAGGTGAGTGGTGAAAACCTAAAAAAATTAAAATAAGTGTGTGTGAATGTGTGCCCACATGAACACTGATAAAGGTAAGAGATGTTAATGCTGGAAAATTGAATACTTTTGATTTACGGCACTTAGTGTTAGCATTAAACACTCCCAGGTCAGCTAAAGCACAGCCAGATGCAAAACAAAACCTTCATTCCAATTTGCCTTAATCCCAACCTCAGAGGAAGATTCCTTAGCGTGATTCTTTTCATTTCCCACACAACACATTTTTATGGGGCCTGATTTTACCAGGGGTGCGGGTTCCCGGCGGGTGGGCAAGCGGGCGCGTTGGTAACGCGGCCGGTGAAATTAGTGGGTTTCCCGCGCGATCGTAGCAGGCAACCCACTAATTGGAGCCACTTACCTGCTCCTCCGGGTTCCCCGCTGCTGATCTGCGCGTCGGGCGGGCTGCGCATGCGCAGTAAGACCTGTCAGCTGGAGGCGCTCTATTTAAAGGGGCAGTCCTCCACTGACAGATGCTGCAACCAATAGCAAAGATGACTGCATGGAGCTGCCCAGGGGGAAGGCTGCTCCCAGTTTAATGATGCCTCACCCCAGGTATCAATACATGGGGTGAGGAGGAAGGGAAGGACAGAGATCTTCCACCAGGCGGGCGGGAGGAAGCAGCCCGCCTCCGCCACCAGGAAGGCCTGGCTCGAGGTGGCAGAGGGGGGTCACCTGCGCCACCAACATATCGCCCACCTGCAGACAGTGCAGGAAGCGGTCCATTGACCTCAGTAGGTCAGCCAAAGTGAGTACACGTAGTCTTTCCCCTACACTCCGTCTGCCACATCACTGCCCCCACCCCACATCTCCTTCGGCACTGCCAACACTACTCTGTCACATCACCCCTCATACCCACTCAAACCCCGTCCTCATCTTACCTGCACCTACTCACCTCGCCAGTACTCACCCCGCCACTACCACGCAACCCAATCCTCATACAATCTCATGGCTCTATCCCATACTCACCCTCTCGTGCATCTCTCTCACGGCCAGCCTCACTCAACCTGCCACCACCTGTGCTGCAGCCACAGGGCATGCATCACATATGTGCAGTAGGCAGCATGAGGCAAACGTGTCATGAGCATGAAGGGGATGCACAAGGGTGTTTGAGGGTTTGTCATGGTTGTTACTTATATTGAATTTCAGAACAACTCACATCACACATTATATTGGCACCACTACTGCCATGTCTTCACAATCCTGTCTGGTTTGTGCAATAATGCCCGCTCCTGGGTATCACTATGAGGACCCACCACTGATGCCACCCATTGTGTCACTGCAGAGTGGGTGTAGGTGTATTTGCAGGGCTCTTCTGCGCAGACGACTGAGAGACATCGGCGATGTCCCCGGTTGCACCCTGGAAGGCTGTGGAGGAGAAGTTCGGGAGGGCAGTGGTGACTTTGACAGCGACAGGTAGGAAGATGGTGCACGGGCCAGCCAGGAGCAGTTCGGCATGAAAGAGGCTGCAGATGTCCACGGCTACATGTCGAGTGACTCTGAGCCTCCATGTGCACTGCTGCTCAGAGAGGTCCAGGAGGCTGAGCCTCGGTCAGTGGACCCTGTGGCGAGGGTAGTGCCCTCTGCGACGCATCTCTCTCTGCGGTAGCCCTCCCTCCTGCTGTACAGATGGATGTGTCACAGCACTCTGTTGTGGAGCTCCACGTGTCAGAGGTGGACGACGTGGATGGTGAGGCTGGTGATGCTGTTCGCCCTCCGAGGAGGTCATGACTGCAGCTACGGCGGCCCCCATCCGGAAGATGTACATCTGAGGGGGTCCGCAAGGTAGGTACATGTCTCCGGACCCCGGGGTAAGTGTGCAGGTTGGTGACTTTGACCGTCAGGAGGAGGGTGGTGGAGGCCAAACTTTGTCCCAAGTGACAGAGTGGCCTCCTGCAATGGGTGAGGGTCTCCCCCCCCCCCCCCCCCACCGCCTGTCAAATGGACCTTTGCAGCTGCCACAGGCTGACAGCTGCACCACGTCCATTCGATCTGGGAGTGTTTCCCCCAGTGTGGGAAACAGTCCCATGTTGATCCAAAATCACACACAGTCCCTTAATCAGGTACAGTCAATGATCTGAAATAGCTAAGTAAATACTCTCAAGTGGCATCCCGCTGGCTTTAATTGCCTGCGGGATTCCCACCAGCGGGGGCTGCGCGCGCACGCCGGCGCGTCAGCGGGGAACCCGGAAGTGGGCGGGATCTGGTCGGGATCCTGGATTTCGCAATTTTCGAGGCCCCCCCGCCGAAAACGCACCCGATAGCGGGTGCTAAAATCGGGCCCATGGTCTCTGTGAATGAGTCAGTTTATATTGAGTTATGCAACATTTTGTGTTTTGATCAGTCCCACTGGGAACTGAGTCGAGACTACCCAAGCTCTTATCACTAATATCCTATTTATAAAATATGACTGCTCTGTGCCTTCATAACCTCACCCTCCTTCCTCTAAAACTAGCCCCTTTATAGTGCAGAGTAGTTCACCAGCAAGAGATAGAACACACCGGCTAAAACAAATTGAAAATTGCCAGCTCAACTGCCTGCCACAAGCTCTCAAGCCCTTCCGCTTTTCCCTGAACCACAGTTAAAGTGTTTTTTTGGAGTTTAAAATTGGGATAATAAAAGGTACATTGCAAATGTTTAAAAAATTTGCAAGTATCATGGGGAGCACGCATAGTTTTTATATAAAATATAAAGTATAAAACTATGCATGCTTCAACATGCATGGTCAATGATTGACACATGCAAATTTTTAAAACATTTTTAATGTACCTTTTATATAAAATTTTAACACTCCTACTTTTGAAATGTTAGATTGGAGCCACAGCGTTAGTAGCTGTCCTGAAAACCACTCCCAACTCTGGTACAGCAGCAGCCAAGTTTTTTGGCCACCACTAACATCTCCTGTGACCAGTGACACAGCATATAGTTTCGAAAATCACATCTTCTACTGCTGATTGTTGGAAACCTTCCAAAAAGTTGGATTCACCTAGGTCCACTATTTTGCGATCAGGTAGTCACCAAGAGCTGAACCATTTGTTCATTCAGCTCCTGGTTGCTACTATAACCAAGTTGTTCAACATCAAAGGCTGATTTTCTGAATGTTTGCTACTAGTACAGAGCCTTGCCTGCTGTTGCACGTATCAGGAAGTTGCGGGAGAACTGCCCTGATTTTCTACCCAAGTGGATGGAAAATCGTGTACTGCACACTCGCAATTTCCCAATATGTGTAGCTTCCACCAGTGGCAGGTTATTAATGAGCTACAATATCTGAAGTAGCATATACATATATATTTTTAAAGAGTTACTATAAGCTGCAAAGCACACTGTGAGATACACTTACCCAGTTTGTATACAGAAACAAGCAGCAACTTAATCAGTGACAAGACGTGATCATTACAACACCAATAACATTGCTGCAAAACATGGTTTAAGTAAAATAAAAAGACAAAGACACCAACCAGAAGTTGCTGGGTGTAACATTGTGAGGTGGTAGGAACCCGCTGCTGGAGTTTTGGTAAAAGAGTCTATACTCTACACAAGAGGCACCAATACCCCAGGCAAATGCAAAGAAAGTTTGTGGAAGGCAAGTCCAGATTACAGCCCATTAAAGCTGCTCCGTACAGTGTTTATGCATGATTATCCAATCATGGACTTCCCTCCCACATCACTCATTTATCCCCACTTTAGGGAACACTAATTCCTTCCCCAGTTTCCAAAAATTTAAGTATTGATGTCCAATTTTACAGAGGGGGTCTAAAACAGGCCTTAGGCCCTTCATTTACATATTTAAGGGGCCTAATGCCTGTTCTAGCCGACCTCCAGGGATGCCTTAAAAATAGCCTGACCCGGTATCTGTGCCCTGATTTTCCATGGGGCTTCTCCCAAACTCCTGCCATAATTTCACTGGGAGAGCGGCAGAACCCCTGGAGAAATAGCGTAAACAGCTGAAAATGGTCGCTCATGCCATTTCAACGAGGTTTCCGCTGAACCGCCAATGAAGTTAGAGCAGGAGTTTAGGACAATCCCCTCAGAATTTCCGGGCTCTGATATCCAGGTCCATACATGAAGAATGGCCACGGGTGAGGAACGGGAGTGTTAGCAGCACCTGTGGAACAGTATCCCAACACAGCCACAGCACCATCTGGAGAAGAGAAGGAAATTTAAGGAAAGGGGGGAAAAAAGAAAATGTGAACCAACTTAGGAGTGTTAAATGAAGTAAATAAAAATACATTTCTAAAAGTGTTGATAATAAAATGCTCAGTGGCTAAACTGAACTTGCCATGTAGTGTCTGGCTTGTTCCATGCTGTTGCCACTGTGTTGCTTCACAAGTGGGTAATGTTTGTTTTCAATCCTTCCAGTATTGTAGGTATTTTCAATGTCCCTGAAGGGAGCATTTTACACCAGAGAAAATTAAAACAATATTATACACTGTGAGCTATGTCTTGGAACAATTATAAACAGCTATAAATCCTGGACCAAGAAAGCACATAGAATAAATGGGCCACTGCACTCTGCAAAACACTCAATTCGTGCAACATCTGTTGCGGTTTCTTTAACTATAGTGTCTGCCAGAGTTTATCTAGTGCCGGGCTAGCTGCTTCAGTCATTTCTTCAGTTGATATACTAGTATCGTGAAGTAAAACTTAACAAATTTGTTACCTCAGTAAGCACTGCTAAGTTGAGAGCATCCTGGCTTGTTACTAACTGAAGTATTTAGTGAGCCATGCCTTGAGAAGTTGTAGCAAAGAATGGCTACTCTCAGCCAAATAATTAACATTCGCTTCTTGCAGATTGAAGGAGGGTATGTATATAGAGCTCATTTGAGAATCTGGCCTTGACCTTCAGGATTATCTCCTCAGGATAGTTATAAAGTCTGTTCCAGGAGCACATTTGCCAATACATTATAGGGTAAATTTTCATCTAATTTGTGGTGCTCTCGATTCTCCAATGGTTAATTTTAATCAATGAAAAATTGGGAGTGCCATATATTGGGTGTACTGACTTCCACACCCAAGTCTGCGCCTTCACGAGGTTATGCCCTGGTGTTTGAGCCTCACAAAATTTTACCTTCTATTTAAAACAGTTTTTGGGCATTCACAAACTTTTGTAAACAACACGATTGACCTAAAACCATAGATCATGTTTCCTTCTACCAATGAAATATTTGAATTTTGACCTTTTATCTAAATTTGTCATAATGAATGGTATTTGCAAACCCATTTAACATTTCAGTGTTCATTTTAGAAAAGACAGAGGCCTAGAAATTAGGCCTCCACCGGAATGGTGGGCCCAAGGCCCTCCCAATATCGGGCCTCGGGCCTCATTAACATCAGACTAGCGAGCTGCAGTCACCTGCTGTGCAGCCTCAGGCAGCTTGCCGGCGAAAGGCTTGAAATTTGGGCCTTTGCATTGCCAGCAGCGGCCACAGGTGAATGCTTAAAGGAGAAGAGAAAGCGATCAGGAGGGAGGAGGCCGACTGAGAAAGGGGGCCAAACTAGGAGATCGGGCGACCAGGATATCGGGACGGGCGTCAATCGGTGTGGGGGGCGTTGAGCAGTGGCCGGCAGCGGCCCGTGGTTTTAGTATGGAGCTGGAAGGAGCACCTGCACCTCCCGGCTCCACAAATAAAGTATTTTTTAAACACTTACCTTTTTGCTGACGGGCTGCGGTGGCCTCTTTAAGGACCGCTGCGGCGTTAGGCCACACGTAGACCTGGTTTTCCTGAATGTAGTCGGTCAGGTGCCGGCTGCGTTCAGGGCAACCCAAATTTGCACAGGGGGCAGTCTTTAATAGTATAGATTTTAAAGCAAATGCCCTTCTTACTAGAATAAATATGTTGCCTAGAACATTCCATCAATCTATATTAAGAATATGTGCAGGTCAAATAAACTGGATTCTGTGGCTTGTATCAGTGATGAATAGTATATTTTTTCTGTATCTTTACAACTGAACACATTCATCTAGTTTGATGAGCGTTGTTGGAATAAACTCAGTATTGAGCATTCGTGCTCTTAGTTTGATATCAGTAGACCCTGACACCGGGGCCTGGATTTTAACATGGAGCCTGGAAGAGAGTGGTTGGGTGGGGGGGTAGGTGGAGGGATGTTAATCGGATGCGAAACCCAGAAGTGAATTTGGCGGGTCGGAATCTGCGATTGCAACTTCACTGAAGGATAAAAATTTTACTTCCCGGTTTCACGCCCGGCAGCCAGCCAGATTGACAGACATTGGTTGCCTGTCGGGCGGGAAAGCAGCCGGGGAGAGATCAGAATCTTTGGGGTTTTTATGAGGGAGGTTGGCGAGAGATCGGGTTTCTTTGCGGGGGGCGATCGCTGGGGGGGAATTGGGGGGAGGTGAGAAGTCGGAGATCATTGTGGAGGTGAGAAATTGGCTATCGGGGAGTCTGGGGCATTGGGGGGGTCTCTGACATCGGGCGGGGGCAGTCTGGGACATCAGGAGGATCTCGGACATGGGGGGGGGGGGGGGGAGTCTGGGACATTGGGGGGATCGCGGACATCTGTGGGGTCTAGAACATCGGGGGGGTCTCGGACATTGGGGGTTCTGGGACATCAGGCGGGGTCTCAGATATCGGGGAGGTCTGGGACATCGGGAGGGGCGTCTGGGACATCGGGGGGGGGGGGTGGTGGTCGGCCGATCACGGGGGTCCGATCGCAGCAGGTAAACTTGTTGGGCCTGGAGGAAATGCTCCCGCTCCTCCTGGCCCACAAACAGTCGAATAAAGGCACTTACCTCATGATCCGGTCCTTCTCACCTCCTTATCACTGGTGACATTCACGAGCCCTGGGAAACCTGCGCTGGAAGCATTAAATTTAAAGTTCAGTCAAATTCAATTTAAAAAGAGCTGCTCAACGTCTCACAAGGACGTTAATTGATGATATAAATACCCACCCGCCTGAATTAATCAAGGTCCCGACTGCGGTGAGTAGGTCACTCACATGCATGCAAACGTACCTGGGTTAAACCCAGAAGTGGGCGCGTTGGAGCCGGGTTGTGGTCGTGCTCCAAATATCAAATATTTTAACTATCCACACACCCCCAGTCCACCTGTTCTCGGGGATTGAAATGCCCCCCCCCAGGTGTTACTGCTTGGACATGATATAAGAAAATCTAGAAATGTCTGTTGTATGAGGTGTACTTATTATTCCCGTTGTCCAAGAATTCCAACTTGTTTAGTGACTGGGGATAATTTTGTGAGATGGAAAGAAACTTATTTTCTTGCTCAGTGCATCCATTGTGCTGATGGTGTTTGTTTTCTGTTGACAGTTGAGGAAGAAACAGGTGTATGTGGAGAGGGTGGAGAGGCTGCAGCAGGCCTTGACACAGCTGCAAGCAGCCTGCGAAAAGCGGGAGCAGATGGAACGGAGACTGCGCACACGGCTGGAGAGAGAGCTGGAATCTCTTCGAGTGCAACAGGTACCTGCTCCTTTCAGTCATCCTTTGAGTGTCAGAAAAAAGCCCAGTGTATCACCACATCATTTGCAAAACAATAAATTAGAAAAGTGTGCAGTTTTACTAGAGACAATTTTAATTGTACAAGGTGAAACCATTAACATTTAAATTTAGAAAGTACTTAAATTGTCGGCTAATGTGGCTGAAAAAGTTGTTGCAAGTATAAAACGAGGAAACCAGTTTTATGCTTGCATTGGATTTTTCACTTACATTATCAACTGGCAGAAAATATACCTAAATAACTTCAAACTAGAACTGAGGCTCCTGTGCCCAGCCTGTTGTATTCCTGTAAGGAGGTTGAATTGATAGACTGAGACTTTTTTTCCCTGGAGAGTAGGAGGTTTAGGGGTGATCTTATAGAAGTCTATAAAATAATGAGGGGCATAGATAAGGTAGATAGTCATAATCTTTTCCCAAAGGTAGGGGAGTCTATAACAAGGGGGCATAGATTTAAGGTGAGAGGGGAGAGATACAAAAGGGTCCAGAGGGGCAATTTTTTCACTCAAAGGGTGGTGAGTGTCTGGAACGAGCTGCCAGAGGCAGTAGTAGAGGCGGGTACAATTTTGTCTTTTAAAAAGCATTTGGACAGTTACATGGGTAAGATGGGTATAGAGGGATATGGGCCAAGTGCAGGCAACTGGGACTAGCTTAGTGGTATAAACTGGGCGACATGGACATGTTGGGCCGAAGGGCCTGTTTCCATGTTGTAAACTTCTATGATTCTATGATTCTATGATAGACCAGACAGAAATGCTTCCAAAGTTAGACCTGTATGGTATTCTATAAAGAGGAGCTTTGCAACACAATTTTTTAGTTATTATTTTTGTGAGGCAAAGAAATAGTTGCTTGTAACAGATTCTATATGAATACTACTGGCCTGTACACTGTGGGGCTGATTTTACAAATGTGCAGTCCTGCCACGGAGTTTCACCCGATAGGAGCACATATCTGAAATCGCAGGTCTGCTCCCCATGATTTTCTGCCGAGTTTTGGGCTCCCTATTTTCGGAAGGGTGTCAAGGCCACAGAGAGGGTACAAGGGAGATTCACAATAGTGATACCAGGCATCAAAGGTTTTAGTTAGGAGAAACTATTGAAACTGGGGCCCTTTTCATTACGTAGAAAAGGTTAAGAAGAGATTTGATAGAGATGTTCAAAATTGCGAAGCATTTTGATGAGGTAAATCGGGGACAAACTATTTCCAATACTCAGTGAATTGGTAATTAGAGGGCATAAGTTTTAAGATTGTGAATAAAGGGAGTGATCGGAGAATTTTTTTACACAGATGGTGGTTAGGACATAAAATGGCCTACCAGAAACAATGGTGAAAGCAGAATCCATCATAACTTTTAAAAGGGAAGTGGGTAAATATTTGAAAGAGAAAAAGTTAATGGGAAAAGAGCAAGAGAGAGGAACTAAGTGGGATACACAGCTCAAGAGCGATGAGTTGAATGGCCTCCCTTCTGTGCTGTAAAATTATGTGATTCTATTTGCTCTGTGCTGCGGGGGTCACTGAATAGCAATCAACAGCAGAGTCCCTGGCTGATTTTTCTACTTCCTGACCCAAGCACACTGCAGTCAATTCCAGTGTCATAACTGCTGCCTTCTCTGAGAACTGACCTGAGATCAAACCTAGGACTTTCTGGTCTGTACTATTCAGTACCATGTAAAATAGTGTATTTATCCTCACAACCATAGCAGGTTAACTGGCAGATCCATTGGCTGACACCACCCCTTCACTCTTTGGCTTCAGGATATGAAACGCTCAGTGGAGCAATCCTATGAATTAGATTATTTAGTTTTAAATTTAAAGACAAGATGCTGGGAATATTTGCACTGGAGCAGAAAAAGCCAAAATGAGCTTTAATAGAGATTTTTTTAAATGATGAAACACTTTAATAGGGTGAATAGAGAAAGACTAGTTCCTCTAGTTGGGGAGCCAGCAACAAGGGGATCTTCAATTTAAAGTTATCACTGACAGTGAGGAGAAAGGTTAGGAGAAATTTCTTTAAACAGAGGGTTGTTGGAGCATGGAAGGTTTTGCCACAGGGAGTAGTTCTCCCTACGAAAAGTCATAATAAGGACAAAACCGGACGAACCACCCGGCATCGGACCACTAGGCACCGGACATGACAAAGGCAAACCAAGCCCAGTTGACCCTGCAAAGTCCTCCTCACTAACATCTGGGGACTTGTGCCAAAATTGGGAGAGCTGTCCCACAGACTAGTCAAGCAACAGCCTGACATAGCCATACTCACAGAATCATACCTTTCAGCCAACATCCCAGACTCTTCCATCACCATCCCTGGGTATGTCCTGTCCCACCGGCAGAACAGACCGACCAGAGGTGGCGGTACAGTGATATACAGTCAGGAGGGAGTGGCCCTGGGAGTACTCAATATTGACTCCGGACCCCATGAAATCTCATGGCATCAGGTCAGACATGGGCAAGGAAACCTCATGCTGATTACCACCTACCACCCTCCCTCAGCTGATGAATCGGTCCTCCTCCATGTTGAGCACCACTTGGAGGAAGCACTGAGGGTAGGAAGGGCACAAAATGTACTCTGGGTGGGGGACTTCAATGTCCATCACCAAGAGTGGCTCGGTAGCTCCACTACTGACCGAGCTGGCCGAGTCCTGAAGGACATAACTGCCAGACCGGGCCTGCGGCAGGTGGTGAGCGAACCAACACGAGGGAAAAACCTACTTGACCTCGTCCTCACCAATCTACCTGTCGCAAATGCATCTGTCCATGACAGTATTGGTAGGAGTGACAACCGCACAGTCCTTGTGAAGATGAAGTTCTGACTTCACACTGAGGACACCATCCAATGTGTTGTGTGGCACTACCACCGTGCTAAATGGGATAGATTCAGAACAGATCTAGCAGTTCAAAACTGGGCATCCATGAGGCGCTGTGGGCCATCAGCAGCAGCAGATTTGTATTCCAGCACAATCTTTAACCTCATGGCCCGGCATATTCCTCACTCCACTATTACCAACAAGCCAGGGGATCAACCTAAGCGATTCCACAACCAGTGGATCAGATCAAAGCTAACGGATCAGATCAAAGCTCTGCAGTCCTGCCACATCCAGTCATGAATGGTGGTGGACAATTAAACAACTAACAGGAGGAGCAGGCTCTGTGAACATCCCCATCCTCAATGATGGCAGAGTCTAGCACTTGAGTGCAAAAGACAAGGCTGAAGCGTTTGCAACCATCTTCAGCCAGAAGTGCCGAGTAGATGATCCATCTCTGCCTCCTCCCGATATCCCCACCACCACAGAAGCCAGTCTTCAGCCAATTCGATTCACTCCACGTGATATCAAGAAACGGCTGAGTGCACTGGATACAACAAAGGCTATGGGCCCCGACAACATCCCGGCTGTAGTGCTGAAGACTTGTGCTCCAGAACTAGCTGCACCTCTAGCCAAACTGTTCTGGTACAGCTACAACACTGGCATCAAACTGACAATGTGGAAAATTGCCCAGATATGTCCTGTCCACAAAAAGCCAGGACAAATCCAATCCGGCCAATTACCGCCCCATCAGTCTACTCTCAATCATCAGCAAAGTGATGGAAAGTATCGTCGACAATGCTATCAAGCGGCACTTACTCACCAATAACCTGCTCACCGATGCTCAGTTTGGGTTCCGCAAGGACCACTCGGCTCCAGACCTCATTACAGCCTTGGTCCAAACATGGACAAAAGAGCTGAATTCCAGAGATGAGGTGAGAGTGACTGCCCTTGACATCAAGGCAGCATTTGACCAAGTGTAGCACCAAGGAGCCCTAGTAAAATTGAAGTCAATGGGAATCAGGGGGAAAACTCTCCAGTGGCTGGAGTCATACCTAGCACAAAGCAAGATGGTAGTGGTTGTTGGAGGCCAATCATCTCAGCCGGAGGACATTGCTGCAGGAGTTCCTCAGGGCAGTGTCCTACGCCCAACCATCTTCAGCTGCTTCATCAATGATCTTCCCTCCATCATAAGGTCAGAAATGCAGATGTTCGCTGACAATTGCACAGTGTTCAATTCGCAAACCCTCAGATAATGAAGCAGTCCATGCCCGCATGCAGCAAGACCTGGACAACATCCAGGCTTGGGCTGATGAGTGGCTAGTAATATTCGCGCCAGACAAGTGCCAGGCAATGACCATCTCCAACAAGCGAGAGTCTAACCACCTCCCCTTGACATTCAACGGCATTACCATCACCGAATCACCCACCATCAACATCCTGGGGTCACCATTGACCAGAAATTTAACTGGACCAGCCACATAAATACTGTGGCTACACGAGCAGGTCAGAGGCTGGGTATTCTGTGGCGAGTGACTCATCTCCTGACTCCCCAAAGCCTTTCCATCATCTACAAGGCACAAGTCAGGAGTGTGATGGAATACTCTCCACTTGCCTGGATGAGTGCAGCTCCAACAACACTCAAGAAGCTCGACACCAACCAGAACAAAGCAGCCCACTTGATTGGCACCCCATCCACCACCCTAAACATTCACTCCCTTCACCACAGGCGCACTGTGGCTGCAGTGTGTACCATCCACAGGATGCACTGCAGCAACTCGCCAAGGCTTCTTTGACAGCACCTCCCAACCCCGCAACCTCTACCATCTAGAAGGACAAGAGCAGCAGGCACATGGGAACAACACCATCTGCACATTCCCCTCCAAGTCACACACCATCTCGACTTAGAAATATATTGCCGTTCCTTCATCGTCGCTGGGTTAAAATCCTGGAACTCCCTACCTAACAACACTGTGGGAGAACCTTCACCACACGGACTGCAGCGGTTCAAGAAAGCGGCTCACCACCACCTTCTCAAGGGCAATTATGGATGGGCAATAAATGCAGGCCTTGCCAGCGACGCCCGCATCCCATGAAGGAACATATTAAAAAAAAGTTGAGGCATTGCATCATTTAAGGAAAAAATGAATTAACATTTGAAGCAGAGGAAGATACAGAACAATGGGCAAAGATTAAGTCAGAGGCCTATTAGGTTTAGATTTCTCTAGCAAAGAGCCAGCACAGGCACAGTGGGCCGAATGGCCTTCTGTGCTGTAAACTTCTATGGTTTTATGTGCACCCACTGCAGCTCAAATTTTTTTATATTCTTTATATATAAGGGAGCCTCGTCCGCTGGGATTGCATATTGAGAAATCTCAGGTGCACTTCACACAATTTTCAACCCATTCATTTTAATGCACTCCTGGTGGGTGAGTTATTAAGAAAAGTCGGCTATCTACAGTCTAAACTGTTAGGATCATAATGTTCTGGATCTTTAGCTATATTTGTGCCCCAGGTGATGAGTTTCATAACTAACTGTCCTATTGAAAGATTAATTTAATATTAAATCATCAAAAACAGTGCAACTTTCCATTAGAATATATGTTCAGTGTTTTTTCTGAGATGTTGATTTGCCACTGAAAAACATCACAGCTCATTAAGATCAGGTTTCAGTTACTTGGCTAAAGAAAACCCCACAGATAAAAATTACAGGTTATATTTTACAAATTTGCACTCTCTGTATAGAACTTTGCCCACTGGGGGTCCATATTGGGATTTCAGGCACAGACATCAGTGAACCCTATTTTTTCCATCTTGCAAGCAAAACTCTGTACTAGAAGCACAAATTTGTAAAATATACCCGTACACGTTAATATTTGAGGGCAGATATTGTGAGGCTGCAGTGCTGGTGCGGAACCTCAGTAGACAGAAGTACGGGTTAAAGACATGTCTACAACACTGTAACCCCGATTCAAGGTCCCGCATTCGTATCTACTGAGGCTCCACCCGGACAACTGAGCCTCTCAGTTTCTGCTCTTTTCTCTTGCAGTGCTATGTACATTCCTCTATATAACTGGACCTGAACACTTTGATTAATCTGTGTGCCGCATTCACCATACCCATTAATAGCTGGCTCCGCAACAGGTCTACTAACTTATTTTTTACACTTCTGGTCTAGCTGAACTTCCATCCAGACAGTCTCAGTCTTACCCCCAGCCTTGACTGACCTCAGAGTGTAAAATTTCTCTTTTAACAAAAACAGGAGTAGCTAGTTTTTCTTCACAATTAATAAAAAGAGGAATTTCACCTCCTGTGAACAGTGAGGTTGATGGCTGAGAGCAGATCTCCTGCTAACTACTCATTGTAACAGGAGACCCTACGATGCCACAACTCAATTCACTCAGGTACACCCTGATCCCCTTCTTATTTCCAGGTTCATTGGGAACTCTGGAGCAAGACAAAAGCAGTTTATGCAGACATAACTGATCTGGACGCACTGTGTGCAGCAGAACAAGATTTAAATCAAACAGCTAAAATCAGACAAATATCAAGCTCCATTTCAGTGGCATTTTCAGTTACCACAGTCAAACAAGTTCTGCAGTTCTTGCTCGGCAGCCTCTTCATGCCAGGCAATGTATTCTTTACACAGGATCACATCATTACATCTGCTAATAGTATATGTTGCTTTACTACCTGTACAGCTAGAGAAAGAATGAGAGCAAGTGCTCAGGATCTGAGGAACCAAGAGGTGAGAGGTTATTGGTGGTGAGCTTGCAGGAGTCTGACTATGGCTGACCCATTCCGTTCTTCCAGATTATGGAAGAAGTGTGAACATCGGAGCCATAAATGGGGACTTAAAAAGGAGAAATATAAAAAAACCTGCAATTTGCATAAATTATAATTGTAAATTGGCACAGATTACTTCACAGCTCAGGCTGTTGATCTAGACATCCATGTGGGTGTGACACTGGCTGCAGGCTGTAGGCTGCCTGCTGTCAGACACAAGAACCTTTCAATTCTGTTAATGAAACTCTTCTACTGAACCCTGAATTGATTAATCATTTTTTTTTGTATCAATTGATTTTAATCCCAAGTGATATTTTCTCTCACAGCGGCATGGTGGCCCTCTAATGGCTAACGTTCCTGAGTACAATGCACCAGCATTGATGGGGCTATTACGGGAAAAGGAAGAACGAGTCCTGGCCCTGGAGGCTGACATGACAAAGTGGGAGCAGAAGTACCTGGAAGAAAGTGCAATGCGTCACTTTGCTATGGACGCTGCTGCTACAGCCGCTGCTCAAAGGTAACAATCAAGCAGTATAAGAGAGCATGTGCAAAGGGTCTCGGAGCAGGGATAACCTTTAAGAACAACCAACTAGAGAGAGGCTGGTTAACGATTCAGTTTTAATAATCAGTATTACTGGTCAATTATGGTGCTTTTTGTTGCCGTAGAGCAGATTTTCAAGTCCTCGAACACAGCGAGCTATCTCGCTCACAGACACTGAAAAATCACTGGCAGTGGGCCCACGATTTTCCGATACATGTTTAGAGTGTGTCAGATACCTCGCCACATGCGAGGACTCGGATTATCTACCTTCTTTGATAGTTTCTGTCTTTCAGCTCTTTAACTACGAGTGCACCCTTCTTGAATGAGCAGAGGCCCTGTGATTTGCTGTCTACTCCTTTGATTTTCTTCCCTTCTTCTCTATGACAGAAGCTTCTAGGCTCCACTTAGCATCTTCCATTGACGGCTAAAATTGGGAATGATCATGAATGATATTATGGGAGTACATCAACAACAATTTACATTCATATAGCGACTTTAAAGCAGTAAAACGTCCCAAGGCACTTCACAGGAGCGTTATCAAACAAAATTTGACACCGAGCCACATAAGGAGATATTAGGACAGGTGGTCAAAGAAATAGATTTTAAGGAGCGTCTTAAAGGAGGAGAGAGAGGCAGAGAGGTTTAGGGAGGAAATTCCAGAGCTGAAGGCACGGCCACCAATGGTGGAGTGGTTTAAATCAGGGATGCGCAAGAGGCCAGAATTGGAGGAGCACAGGGATATCAGAGGGTTGTAGGGCTGGAGGTGGTTATAGAGATAGAGAGGGGCAAGGCCATGGAGGGATTTGAAAACAAGGATGAGAATTTTAAAACCGAGGCATTGCCGGATCGGGAGCCAATGTAAGTCAGCAAGCACAGGGGTGATGGGTGAACGGGATTTGATGCGAGTTAGGATACGGACAGCAGAATTTTGGATGAGCTCAAGTTTATGGAGAGCCACTTACTGCCACACCATAGCACAATGCATTGACATTCCAGTGTGCTTTCTCACATAGCCATCTGTATATTTTGTTTTACACAGGATGTGAAAAGAAAATTAACTGTGGAGAAATATAAGACTGCTTTTGAAAGAAATAAAATGTGAATGGTGATTTGATCTTTGTATCTCATCTGCTATTGGCTCACATAGAGAGTCTTGGATAAATATAGAATGTACCATAGATACATTCCAGTGAGAAAGAAAGACTCTAGGGGAAGGACGTACCATCCGTGGCTAACTAAGAAAGTTAAAGATAGTATCAAATTGAAATAAAAAGCATACAATTCTGCGAAGATTAGTGGCAGGTCAGAAGATTGGGCAGAATATAAAAAACAGCAAAGAATGACTAAAAGAATAATGAGGGAGAAATAGGGAAAATGCTAGAATCTATTATTAAGGAGGTTATAGCAGGGCACGTAGATAATCTCAATGCAATCAGGCAGAGTCAACACGGCTTTGTGAAAGGGAAATCATGTCTGACTAATTTATTAGAGTTCTTTGAGGAAGTAACAAGCAACGTGGATAAAGGGGATCCTGTAGATGTGGTGTACTTGGATTTCCAGAAGGCATTTGACAAGGTGCCACATCAAAGGTTACTACACAAAATGAGAGCTCATGGTGTAGGCGGTAACATATTAGCATGGATAAAGGATTGGTTAGCTAACAGGAAACAGAGAGTTTCCTGGGTCATTTTCAGGTTGGCAAGATGTAACGAGTGGAGTGCCACAGGGATCAGTGCTGGGGCCTCAACTATTTACAATCTATATCAGTGACTTGGATGAAGGGACCGAATGTACGGTTGCTAAATTTGCTGATGACACAAAGGTAGGTAGGAAAGTAAGTTGTGAAGAGGACATAAGGAGACTGCAAAGGGATGTAGATAGGTTAAGTGAGTAAGCAAAAATTTGGCAGATGGTGTATAATGTGGGAAAATGTGAACTTGTCCAATTTGGCAGGAGGAATAGAAAAGCAGTATATTATCTAAATGGAGAGAGATTGCAGAACTCTGAGATACAGAGGGATCTGGGTGTCCAACTACATGAATCATAAAAAGTTAGGTGATTAGGAAGGCAAATGGAATGTTGTCATTTATTGCAAGGGGAATGGAATATAAAAGTAGAGCTATTTTGCTACAGTTGCATAAAAGTAGAGATATTTTGCTACAGGTGAGACCACACCTAGAATACTGTGTGCAGTTTTGTTCTCCTTATTTAAGAAAGGACATAATTGCTTTGGAGGCGGTACAGAGAAGGTTCACTCGACTGATTCCTGGAATGAGGGGGTTATCTTATGAGGAAAGGTTAGACAAGTTGGGCCTGTATACATTGGAGTTTAGAAGAATGAGAGGTGATCTTATTGAAACATATAAGATCCTGAGGGGACTTGAAGAGGTAGATGCCGAGAGGATGTTTCCCCTTGTGGGAGAGACTAGAACTAGGGGACACAGTTTAAAAATAAGGGGTCTCCCATTTAAGATGGAGATGAGGAGAATTTTTTTCTCTCAGAGGGTCGTGAGTCTGTGGAACTCCCTTCCCCAGAGAACGGTGGAGGCAGGGTCATTGAATATTTTTAAGGCTGAGCTAGATAGATTCCTGATTAACAAGGGAGTCAAAGATTATAGTAGGTAGACGGGAAATTAGGGTTGAGGTCACAATCAGATCAGCCATGATCTTATCAAATGGCAGAGCAGGCTCAAGGGGTCAAATGGCCTACTCCTGCTCTTAATTCATATGTTCGTATGTACCATGGAGCTGTGCCTGGAACTTTACATTGAGGTGATTCAGCCTAACAATGCTCACGTTCTTGAATATAATGAATTCCATGTACAATCTAACCATTATATAAATTCTACTCCCCCATCCAGAAGAGAAAAGTTCCCATTTAATCCCCAGTCTGTGCTGAATTAGCCAATCTCAGCTAGGGCTCTTCAGTTGGCCTCAGTGTTCTCTGATTTAGGAAGGGAAAAGTTGACTAAGGTTCCTGCTCTTGTTCGCTACTCAGCAACTCATGCTGGAAGTGCATGTGTATGGACATTGCAAGAGGATTGGGTTGAAACCAGATGCGATGCCTCTTGTGATTGAATAACTTGCCAACACTCACTATCGAGGTTTATACGTGAATAATGCTGCTTGAGTGAGGTAACCAAGGGTGACTGGTGCCTGTGAAATTATACCACAGCAAGGAGTCAGCTCCTCCAGGAGAGAAAAGAAAAAGGAGGGAAAACATTGGCGAGAGATAAAGAAAACAGAAAAACAAAAAGGGGGAATTTTAACCAAGCAGCTCTGGATCCTTTCAGGCCTCTGCTGGCGATATGTGCAACATCTCGCAGTTTGCAGTGCGCCGCTGCATTAGGGAGGTCACGGAGGCACTGTACGAGCTGTGCAACAGGTTCATCATAGAATCATAGAAAATAGGAGCAAGAGTAGGCCATTCGGCCCTTCGGGCCTGCTCCGCCATTCTAAATTATCATGGCTGATCGTCTAACTCAGTACTCTGTTCCCGCTTTTTCTCCATATCCCTTGATCCCTTTAGCATCACATTCCCTCTTGATAGAGAGAAGCAGAATGAGCAAGCACAAGGGTTTGCTCGCATTGCAGGCTTCCCCATGGTGCAGGGTGCCATTGACTACACACATATAGCCACGCATGCTCTACATCTCAACTCAGCCATCTTTATGAACAGAATGTTGTTCCACTTCCTCAATGTGCAGCTCAATGTACATACATCATATCATGGAGATCGATGCCCGCTACCCTGGCAGCAGTCACAACGCCTTCATAATGCAGCAGTCCAATGTCCCAACTACCTTTCCACCGGCTCGGCAAGTCACAGGCTGGCTACTGGGTGACAAGGGCCATCCCCTCGTGAGGTGGCTTATGACTCCAGTCAGGTACACACACACACACACACACACACACATGTGCAGAGCAGGCATACAACGAGAGCCTTGCAGCCACACAGGACGTTATCTAGCACACCATAGGCCTCCTAAAGCAATGCTTCCGCTGCCTGGACCGTTCTGGTGGAGCCCTGCAGTACTCAGCTGAGCAGGTGTCAAGATTCGTCGTGGTGTCCTGAATACTGCACAACCTCGTCCTGAAGAGGGAACAGCCCCTGCCACCGCTTATCCAGCAAGACCCTGAGCCAGAAGCAGGGGAAGAGGAGGAAGAGGCTGAGGAGGAGGAAGAGGCTAAGGAAGAGGGAGAAGAGATGGAGGAGGAAGTGGAGGAAGACGCAAGGAGGCAACAAGGTGCACAGGCCCTGTCTGCCAGGGCTCTATGTACTCACCTTATTCATGAGCTGTATCGCTAATCTCAACAATACCTCCCAAGTCACCAACAGTCCTCCACTCCCCACTGGTCCTCTCCCACATGGCCATCATATCACCCTCCATATGATTACACATTGCTTCCTCCCGCAGCACATCGCATAAATAAAAGCCACCACCAACTGCAACTTCAAATCCAAATTTATAACGCAACACATTAACTGACGTATCAAACATTGCACTATTCACCCTTGTGCATTCACTTAGTGCCTGTCGTTGGTGTGCCTTTACCTATCCTAGTGCTCCTATGAAGTGCATCCTCAGTGGCTGGAGCATGGGTGGTGGAAGGCTGCTGGCCTTCAATTGAGCAGAGTGCAGATGGCTTTGGAGGACAACGTCGAGCAGCTCTGGGCAGGGAGGGCCCAGCTTCAGACTGCAGCAGTCTGGCCCGGCTGGCTGACAAGCAACGGCAAAGGCAGTGGTGGAGTAGCAGGGGTGGGAGCAGGAATACTGTCATCCTGAGAGAGGACAGCAGGTTCAACTTCCATGGCGTCACTGCCACTCGCACAGGGTGGTGCCTCAGCCATCCTAGTGATCTGCTGGAGAACAGATTGCTGGACTGCTGTGACACCCTGGAAGCCCCGTTCCACAGTGGTACCCAGAGCCACGATAGCGGCAGTCTGCACTCCCAAAGCAGCAGTCTGAGCAGACCTAAGCATGCAGACCTTTGATGACATCGGTTTGTGCTGCAATGGAAGCCGCAACATCGGTCATCAGACACTGCATCATGGTGGGTTCCACAAGTGTGTTGATGGAAGTGACCACCCATTCCATGTGGGTAAGGATGGGCTCCAAGCTCTGCACAAAGCCCTGTGCCAAGTTGGAGGTGGACTCCTCCATGCCCTTTGAAATTGTGCACAGGCTTTCTGGTAGGCTTTCCAGTGCCCCAAGCATTTGTTGGTGTACGTCCATCAGCCGCCCTCTGTAGCCTGGCCCATTGAAGTCATCATCTGACTCCTAGGCAGCAGAACCATTGTGCGACCTTGCCCCCCGGAGGGGGAATGGATACCTGCAGTATCCGTTCCCCCCACCCCGGCCCCTGTGCACTTACCTGGTGTCTCACCATGTGCAGATCCCTCCTCTAACCTAGCCTCTAAAGGATGCGCAGTGTCTGTCTCTGAGCTGGTGGATGTGAGTATTAGATCGAGTGACGGTGTGGCTTCAGTGTCAGTGACCTCCTCCTCCTCGTCCTCCTCCTCGTCCTCCTCCTCCGCCTCCTCCTCCTCGGACAGTGCCGGCTCCAGTTCTTGGGTATCTACAATGACAAAGGGAAACAGGTTGAGTTGTGGAGCAGGGAGAGGAGCAAGTAAGACGAGCATGCTGATACCGTCGGCAGCACGTGAGTCATAAAAGATTGTGAGATGAGGGAGAGGTGGGAAGCGAGAAGGAGGATTCGGTATGCAGAGACCCCCTTTGTCGGGACCTCCAGCACCGCCAGTGGCCACGGCCGCAGCAACGGCCCGCCCAATGGTGCGCAGCACGGTCTCCTCCAGGGGTGTGAGGACGTGTAGGTGTGCCTGTCCTCCCTCAGGTCTTTCGGTCTGCCGGCTGTTATAAGAACATAAAAAATAGGGCCACCTTCTCCTGCAAAACAGAGGGAAATGTGTCAGTGAGTGTCCTGCAATGTGTTTGGGTGATGTGTCTGTCATGGTCGAATAGCATCCAGTGTGTGTGACCTGCGAGTAGTTGGTGTATGGATTGCAAGTGTGCTACTATGTGAGGGTGAGATGCAGCATCCGACGTGCAGCTTTGCATACGGATGGGCAGCGTTTGTTGGTGGGTGGGTGAGGGGGAGTGTCGTGCGTGGAGCAGTGCTGTGGTCGGTAGGATGTGCCACTTGACACTTGCATTCACTCTCCTCGATCACTCGTGCCAAATCATTGAACTTTTTCCGGCACTGTATCCATATGCGTGGTGCTATACTCCTGCCATTCACCTCCATGGCCAATTCCTCCCACTGCCTCCGCAGCTGGTGCCTGGAGGGTCTCCTGTCACCCTACGGGTACAGGATGGCTCTCTGTCCCTGCACTCCCTCCACTAAGGCCTCCAGCATGCTGTCATAGAACCTCGGGGCACGCTCTCTTGCTGCTCCAGCCATTCTGCCTGTCATCCTGCACTGCTTCCATTGACAGTGCACCTCCCCTTTAAGAGTGCAGGCTGCCTTTACCTAGTGCTGGCCACGCCCCATATTAGGACTCCCGTTAGTGCGTTCAGCCACTCAACAGCGCGGGTAGCGCTGGCTGCACATGGGAATTGTGTTAATGAGGATGCAGCACGAATCTCACGTGCCGTCTGCATCAGTAACACCGGGCGGGGGTTAATCGAGCACCACGACCCCCGCGCCTGGTATCGGGCCTTATCGAATTTAACCCCTTATCTGTTGAAGTATCCTAATGGTTACAGAGCAGATGCTGAAGTTTAAAGCTGCAGCTCACTCACACTGTAAATGTTATATAAGCAGAACCGCATGTAAAACATTTCATTTCCATTTATCAAGCAAATAGAAAGGACCTGTATCTGGAACACTCAGTCTGACCTGAGTTATCATGCCATTTATACTTGTTATAAGTGGAACCTCACTGGCTGAGTAACAGTGGAAAAAAATTGCCCATGCGGAAAGTCTGAAACAAAACAGAAAATGCTGAAAACACAGCAGGTACTTCAACATCTGAAAAGAGAACAGACGGGTTAATGTTTTGGGTAGAGACCATTTTCAGAATTGGAAAAAGAAATCAAATGAATCCTTTTTTAAAGGACTGAATCCTTTTTTAAAGGATTGACCAAAACTAAGTAAAATTGAAGTCAATCGGAATCGGGGGAAAACTCTCCAGTGGCTGGAGTCATACCTAGCACAAAGGAAGATGGTAGTGGTTATTGGAGGCCAATCATCTCAGCCCCAGGTCATTGCTGCAGGAGTTCCTCAGGGCAGTGTCCTAGGCCCAACCATCTTCAGCTGCTTCATCAATGACCTTCCCTCCATCATAAGGTCAGAAATGGGGATGTTCGCTGATGATTACACAGTGTTCAGTTCCATTCGCAACCCCTCAGCTAATAAAGTAGTCTGTGCCCGCATGCAGCAAGACCTGGACAACATCCAGGCTTGGGTGATAAGTGGCAAGTAACATTCGTGCCAGACAAGTGCCAGGCAATGACCATCTCCAACAAGGGAGAGTCTAACCATCTCCCCTTGACATTCAACGGCATTGCCATCACCGATTACCCCACCATCAACATCCTGGGGGTCACCATTGACCAGAAACTTAACTGGACCAGCCACATAAATACTGTGGCTATAAGAGGAGGATCAGAGGCTGGGTATTCTGCAGCGAGTGACTCACCTCCCGACTCCCCAAAGCCTTTCCACCATCTACAAGGCACAAGTCAGGACTGTGATGGATGCCTTGCCTGGATGAGCGCAGCTCCAACAACACTCAAGAAGCTCAATGCCATCCAGGACAAAACAGCCCGCTTGATTGGTACCCCATCCACCCACCCTAAATATTCACTCCCTTCACCACCGGCGCACAGTGGCTGCAATGTGTACCATCCACAGGATGCACTGCAGCAACTTGCCAAGGCTTCTTCGACAGCTCCTCCCAAACCCACGACCTCTACCACCTAGAAGGACAAGGGCAGCAGGCACATGGGAACAACACCACCTGCACGTTCCCCTCCAAGTCACACATGGAGAACCTTGTTCACTCCGACTTGGAAATATATCGCCGTTCCTTCATCGGCACTGGGTCAAAATCCTGGAATTCCCTTCCTAACAGCACTGTGGAAGAACCTTCACCACATGGACTGCAGCGGTTCAAGAAGGCGGTTCACCACCACCTTCTCAAGGGCAATTAGGGATGGGCAATAAATGCTGGCCTTGCCAGCAACGCCTACATCCCATGAACGAATAAAAAAGAGAGAAGGAGTGAACACTATGTACAGATTCTCCATGGTCTCAGTCACAAGTGTTCTTTTCCTCATTATATATTCCAGGGGTGAAATTGAACTTTGGCGGGGATGCAAAACAGGTGGTAACATATCGGCCGCCTGTTACACACCCCGCCCGATTTTCCTTTCCGATTAAGTTACTTTCTTAAATCTGCGGTTATATGTGCTAATATCTGATTTTTTGACATTACTAGATGTGTCGTCAGCATTCCACTTAAGCTAAAGTGGTGTGGTTAATTAAAGCCCTATTTTTCTATTATATCTGTGTTGTCAGACAGTGTTGACTTCTATTCATTTAGATCAGTAGTTTCTCCTCAAAATGTCTATGGTTTATATTTGGGAAAAAGGATCATTGAACACTTGGAAAAACTGAAAGGATTCTTTCTTATGTTACCAGGGACACCACTATAATAAATCACTCTCCAAATAGCAGTTACAATGACAGTTCACTGGCAGCACGAAACTGGAAGGAGGAAGAGGAGAAAATGCAGTCAAATCAGAGATACCAGGATACAGAGCACAGGTACATCTCACCCTCACTAATGAATGACAAACTGCATCTTTTGGCACTTCATATACAGGATTATCTTTAGAAAGTTTTTTTTTGGATGATGGGACTGATTGACATTAGTGCTATGTGTCAGTTGTTATGAGTCAGTGGCAGCTGGTGATCTCTTTGGCAGGTGAGCCACATACATGCCTAACCAAGCCAGCTTGTCAGCATGGCAACGGGCCCTTCGTGGATGTGTATGTACTAGCTAATCACAATTGTAAAGGAAAATGTTATGATCCCAACAACTTCTGTTAATTCACAGAACACTCCAACACTGATAAATTACTGTGGAACAATTTTGACAGTAACGTAATAAAGATATCTAAGATAGTAAACAGGTATAGAAAGGACAGATATTGAGCATGAAAGTAAAAGAAGGGGGCACAGGTTCAAATTAGTAAAACCCAAATTTAAGATGGAGTCTGGAAGTAGTGATCAGTAAAATGAACTTTCAGGTAGGGTAGTGGAAGCAAAAACACAGGAGCTATTTAAGAGAAAATTGTCTGCTGTGACGGAGGAACTGTACTGTTTTCTGGATGGATGAGATAAGATTGGTGGAGTGGCCTTCTTCCTCATTTATTTGATCAATAAAACGTGGGATGTAGTTGAATAAATTCTAAACGACCAATTCACTGTCATTGTTTTGTTACAGTCAGTGGCGGCTGGTGATCTCTTTGGCAGGTGAGGCACATATATGCCTAACCAAGCCACCTTGTCCACATGGCTACAGGCCCTTTGTGGACGTGCAATGTCTTTGACCGCATGCATTACAAAGCAGGAACGGAGCTCCAGTCACTCCGAGGAGTAGTTTAAAAGGGAAAAAAAACAAAAAGAATGCAGTTTTGCAAATGTTCATTCAGTTGCAGTGCCTCACTTGCCTCACCTGATGAGCAACCTCTGCTATGAGTGTTCAGGTTAACTGGATTGTTGGAGGATTGGACTGCAGGGTGTTTGTAAAGCCCACATTTTTTAGCTTGGATTTCTCAGAGCTAGAGACTGATCAATTCAGATATTAATTCAGCACTATATAAAATCAAAAGGAAAAACTGTAAATGCTGGAAATCTGAAATAAAAATTAAAAATGCTGGAAATAAACAGTAGGTCAGTCAGCATCTGTGAAGAGAAAAAATGGGTTATGATATTTTGTGTGCCCTTCACCAGAACTGAAGACTGAAAGACAGTTTAGGAAGGTTGGAAAAAATGGAGTAAGAGAGGGGAGAGAACTAACGGCTACACCAAACACAGAGGGAGTGAGTAAATGACCTGCGAACTGCTTAGTAGGTATCAGGTGATATAAAAGATAATCAGCGAGAAGATGCAGTGATGTATAAAGGACAAAAGAGTGTGCAAAATAGTAGTGCGAGGGGCGTGTGGAGGAGGTATTTTTGATCCTGAGGGGTTTTTCATTAAAAGTTGTGATGCACCCTATGGTTGAATAGCCTGCTGACACGCACTGTCTAGGCTCAGATGTGAAGAATGGTGAGTTTCTAGTGTACCTCAGTGCAAGTCAGCAGTTTCAGGAGAGGAAGGGGAAAGAAACAGTTTCATACTCTTAAAATGGAAATTAGTGAGCAGGAACTGGAATATTTTTCAAAAAGTTTGCAGGAACTGAGCGTTCTTATAATCGATGTTCGGTTCAGCAGAATTCCCTTTATTTGAATCAGTGCAGCTGATCTTTGCTTAATGATGAATATTTAATGAACAAAATTATTTTATTTCCAACAGGGTAGCAGAAGCAACAGGCTTAAACTGCATCTCTAACAGAATAAAAAACCTTCATGCTCAGCTTATAGAGAAAGACGCCATGATTAAAGTACTCCAACAGTGTTCTCGAAAGGAGCCAGGAAAAACTGAGCCAGGCTCTCTGAGGCTAGCCAGGTCGATCTCCTCTATGTCTGGAAGCACTGGGCTGCATTCTCGCCAGGCATCCCTGAGCAGTTCTCAGATAGCAGAAGAAAAAAAGGAGGAAAAGGGCGGGAAGGGAAGTGTGGGTAAGCATCATACTAATAATTATATACTACACTCATTGTGACTGAGAAAGGAAAATACTGGTACAAAATCAACAGTGTCACTATTCTTATTTAGTTATTCTAACAATATGCTGCAGGAAAATAATGCTTTACTGTTGTGCCACTATGCTTCTTGTGTGATATTCTTAACTCGGCACCTCATGTTTCTCCTACCACCAGTGATAGGCCTGTAAGTACCTGTGTTGCACCCTGCTGTTACATAGTTCAATATGATCTTTCCAAATATTACCCAAATTTGGAAGGACAAAAGGGGGGATTTTAACTTACGGGTGATTGGCACTGACCTGCAGCGGGAGGCCCGGTCCATTTTGAGGGACAGGTCTCATTAATATGCATCCGACGAGCTGCAAGCCCTGAATGGGAGTCCAGCTGTAGCTTGCTGGCTGCAAACAACTGCAATATTGGGCCGCCCGGAGGCCAACTCAGCCTGCCTAAAGGTAGGCTTGTGGGGGGGTGCGGGGAGATGGTGGCAGTGGCCCACATTATTCTTGTGGAGCCTACAGGAGCACTCCAACTGCTCCTGACCCCACAAAAATAATTTTACCACTTACCTTTTCAGGCCTCTTCCACTTGCCTGCCAGCTTTTACTGAGCAGAACGTCCATGGTGAATGCTCCGCCCAGTGGGCTGTTAAAATTGCATCGGGTCCTACGTACATTCATCGGGCGAAGGGAATTTAAATTGTTCCTAAAGTCTATAATTGTACTGCTGAGAGTTTTTCACAGTTTGAGTGAATGTTGCATGAAATTTTCACACACCCACTAATTAAATCCCAGCGACAACATTGGACTATTATGTCCCAGCTAGACTTCTTAAAATGACACAGCTACAGTAGCAGGTTAAAGTTGGAGGAACAGCCTGTTGAAATTTACATACTTATTTTTATTTTACTTTCCTATATTTCTCTGGTGCTGCCTCTCCCACTACTGTCACCGTCATAGAGGCGATTGGCTGGAGGCGGATAGCAGAAGCAGTTGGAGGTGCTACATTGTCCTCGATGTCACCACATAACTATTGTGTCTTTTGTTGGTGCATTTCTGTAACCTGTTGACTGGAGGCATCTTTACTGTACCTTGAGCTGACTGTACCAGTCCTTCAAAGTCTTCTTGGTAACAGACCTAAATAAATAATCCATTTGGAAGTTAATGTAGGCATCCCTAAGAAATGAGATAATTCGATGTATTCATTGTTAAATATTTTTGAAATTTTATTTTGTACATCTGTTTATATGCTTTATTCGAGTATTTGTTTAATTTCCTGCTCATCTGTCCTGAAGCTGGTGAATCACTGTTCTCTGATGCTAGACACCCAACACCTCTTCACCTAAATGGCAGTTCCAAATCTGGGAGCTGAGACAGTGAGTGCTGACAGCCTATTTGGCCAGTAGGTCATCAGTCCTGTCCCCAGTGGACAATTCGGCCCACACATTCTACACATCTGGAAAGGGTCATCGGATCACTAGTCAGGAATCACTAGTAGAATCAGCACTGCTTCCCCAGCTGTGATCAGCTAACTCAGAACAGACCAGGGATTGAACCGAGGTACTTCCTGGTCTCGATTGCTTTGTACCACACAAAGCGGTGTATTTACTAACTCAGCCATCTTTTACCAGCTACTATAAAAGTAAATTCTGACATTCAGTGAAACGTAGTGGCAGCCAGCCCAGTAACACAAATTCAGTACCCCTAAAATACCAAGGAGGAATTTTGCTCTGTTCGCTATTTGTAATTAAATTGTAAAAGTGTTCTTTACCAATGCATTTACAATTTTGCTACAAATAATGCAGAGGAAATCTCCCGCCCCAAGTTTTACAATATTATATCCTATTTTGAAATCTTGCATATTTATTACTGTTTTCTTATGACTTTCTGTTTGTGTGTGATACACAATTCTCTGTAAATACATAAAGGTCTGTTCATTGATGCTGTCTACTATGTGGTCACATTTCCAAGAGCACGATCAAAACTATAAAGGGAGGCATTACTCACTAGTGTGCCATGCATAAAAAGAATTGCACTTACTAAAAATGTATTCAGAACCTGTTTGATGTTATAGTATTGGCCACCATTTATTGAGAGTAGCAGCACAAAAGCAGTTTTAATCAGGTTAGCAGCTGCATAAAAGTAGTGTACACTGTAATGTAGTACAAATGCGTTAAGTGTTCATATGTGAACTTCCCGATTGGAAATTCTACCCTATGGTGTGTTTCCGTTGAGATTTTAGTCTGACGTGAATCTGTTACACAGCCAAATTTGCTGTATTTACATAGGACCAGATTAAAATGTGCTTACAAATAACAGAGTGTCTATCGACACCACTGTGGCAGCCAGTGAGTTGGAGGCAGGGCGGGACTTATGACAACTCACATCTACAGTCTATTTTCAGCAAACAAAGTCTATTTACTCAGCAAACAGAGTCTATTTAAACAGCGCACTACAGTAGTCTACAGAGTCTATTTAAAAAGAGTATCAACTAGAGGAAACAGAACTCATGACCGATAGAAGCAGGCTGATTTCGCCATCAAAATGCAGCAAGTGGAGGATAGTTACATAATACAACTTGATTATTTCTCCAGCAAATTGCAGTGAATGGAGGATAGTTGCATACAAATTATATGCGTGAATTCAATCCCAGTCACTTACAGCAGTGCGATCTCCAGGCGTGATTGACGGGGGAATTACCCAATCATCTTCTTTCTGGCCAGAAATAGTGGTGACACTATATGCAGCCAATAAATAAAGCTTTCAAACACTCAACTCCTAATCTGGTTGCATTTCACAGGATTGCTTCAAGTTAAAGACAATCAACAAAACTCTTTGCGTTCCTCACTTCAAATGACTGCATCTTCAATCCCAGTGATTTCCACTCATATTAAAACTGGCAGTAAAGACAACAGTACTCAGACAGATAAAAGTCCTGAGCTGGTCCGTCCAAGCAGTGCCCCAATCCATGGAAGGAGAAGGCTCAGTACCACCCCCATTGGCAGCCCCGTCGTGAGACCTAAATCAGCACGAGGCAGTGCAGAAAAAATAGGTAAGTTGTACTGCACATTGTAAAGTTGGTTATTAATTAAGTTGATTTGAGACTCCCTCCCTGAGATGTACAAAGCAAAGTGTCCTGATATTTAAACTTCTTAAAGAGTAATATCACTCAAGGATGGGATCGGATGTGATGAGCGACCTTTTTCAGTGTGATCAACTGGATTTAAACAGCATAAACTTAAACTTCATAATTGTGCTTTTGCTGTGTGATTGGCACCCAGAACCGTGGAGTACTTCACCATTCAAATGAGTTCCTCCCCCTCCCCCCAGCACTGATTAACATTCCCCTTTAAGGGTGGATAGTAATCATGAGCTAACTCCAGGGACTCAGAAGTTAAATGCAACCTGAGCATTACAGACCAGAGAGATCTCAGATTTGGTTCATGCACTGTGCTGAATTAGTTGATCTTAGATAGTGGTTGGGGCATTATAATTAGTTTCCTGGACTAGGAAAGAGAAAAAAAAATCCACCATGGTTACTTATTCCTGCTTTTGTTCAGTGAAACGTGCTGAAAAGTAGATATATCTCTACCATCTTTTTTCCAGTCCAAATGTGGATGTGGAGGAGTAGCAATTTTAAAGAAGACTTTGTGCATGTGTTAAATAGCAGCATTTGCATGTGTGAGCAAGGAATGGGTCCAATTGCACATGTGTGCAACTGTTTAAATGCAGCAGTCAAAAATAAAGCAGCTGGGTCGATAGTGACATCCCTCACAAACTCCCTCATGTTGACTGAGGTGGCTGATCACAGCTGGAGCAGTGATCAGGGTGTTACAACTAGACATAGACATAGGGTTGGGGACGAGACAATTAGCCCGGGCTCCCATTCCTCATTGGTATTCAGCAAGCCCCACTGGAATATTAGATGAAGACAGCATTCAGCTCAGAAATCATGTTCTCCACAATTGAATAACCCATTGACACCCATCATTAACACTCTCACATGAATAATAGCCATGTGAGTGAGGCTCTACGACAAGTGACACCTGTGGAGTTAGACCCCAGATTGGGATTTTAAGGAGAGGATGAAGGGGCAGAAAATTAAAACAAAAAATGAAAGTGTTAAATAGTAACATTTTTAACAGCAATTATTTGTCATTAATTACATTATCCTGGAAGTCATACCTTAATAGATTAATTTGCAGGATATAGTTTAACGAAAAAGTATTTGGGGAAACCTTTTTTTGGGGTGGGAGAAGAGTTATGCAAAATTTTCGTCACAACAGTGTCATATACAACTGAAAACTGTAAACAATTTTACAACACCAAGTTATAGTCCAGCAATTTTATTTTAAATTCACAAGCTTTCGGAGACTTCCTCCTTCCTCAGGTAAATGTTCAGGAGCTTCTTGAAGCCTACGCATTTATACATATAGAACAATACATGGTGTTTACAGAATGCCCCTGCAACTGCCCGTTGCCAAGGCAATCACCGTGTTCAGACAGAGAGGTGTCACCTGCAGAACCCCCGAATACACATTCAACAAAAAAACAAACAGGGAAAAAAAACAGGGAAAAAAAACAGAGAAAAAAAAAACAGAGAGAGGCAGAAACATCCGGAAGGCAGAGAGAGCCAGCAAATGACCCATTATATTAAAAACAGATAACATTTGTTCGCTGGTGGGGTAACGTGTAGCGTGACATGAACCCAAGATCCCGGTTGAGGCCGTCCTCATGGGTGCGGAACTTGGCTATCAATTTCTGCTCGACGATTTTGCGTTGTCGTGTGTCTCGAAGGCCGCCTTGGAGTACGCTTACCCGAAGGTCGGTGGATGAATGTCCATGACTGCTGAAGTGTTCCCCGACTGGGAGGGAACCCTCCTGTTTGGCGATTGTTGCGCGGTGTCCGTTCATCCGTTGTCGCAGCGTCTGCATGGTCTCGCCAATGTACCATGCTCTGGGGCATCCTTTCCTGCAACGTATGAGGTAGACAACGTTGGCCGAGTCACAGGAGTATGAACCATGCACCTGGTGGGTGGTGTCCTCTCGTGTGATGGTGGTATCTGTGTCGATGATCTGGCATGTCTTGCAGAGGTTACCGTGGCAGGGTTGTGTGGCGTCGTGGACGCTGTTCTCTTGAAAGCTAGGTAATTTGCTGCGAACGATGGTCTGTTTGAGGTTGGGTGGCTGTTTAAAGGCGAGTAGTGGAGGTGTGGGGATGGCCATAGCGAGGTGTTTGTCCTCATTGATGACATGTTGAAGGCTGCGGAGAACATGGCGTAGTTTCTCCGCTCCGGGGAAGTACTGGACGACAAAGGGTACTCTGTTGGTTGCGTCCCGTGTTAGTCTCCTGAGGAGGTCTATGCGATTTTTTGCTGTGGCCCGTCGGAACTGTCGATCGATGAGTCGAGCGTCATATCCCGTTCTTACTAGGGCGTCTTTCAGCGTCTGTAGGTGTCCATCGCGTTCCTCCTCGTCTGAGCAGACCCTGTGTATTCGCAGGGCCTGTCCATAGGGGATGGCCTCTTTGACGTGGTTAGGGTGGAAGCTGGAAAAGTGGAGCATCGTGAGGTTGTCCGTGGGCTTGCGGTAGAGTGAGGTGCTGAGGTGCCCGTCTTTGATGGAGATTCGTGTGTCCAAGAAAGAAACTGATTCTGAGGAGTAGTCCATGGTGAGCTTGATGGTGGGATGGAACTTGTTGATGTTATCGTGTAGTCTCTTTAGTGATTCCTTGCCGTGGGTCCATAGAAAGAAAATGTCGTCGATGTATCTGGTGTATAGTGTTGGTTGGAGGTCTTGTGCAGTGAAGAAGTCCTGCTCGAACTTGTGCATGAAAATGTTGGCGTATTGGGGTGCGAATTTGGTCCCCATGGCTGTTCCGTGTGTTTGGGTAAAGAACTGGTTATCGAAGGTGAAGACATTGTGATCCAGGATGAAGCGGATGAGTTGTAGGATGGCTTCCGGAGATTGGCTGTTGTTGGTGTTGAGTATTGATGCTGTCGCAGCGATGCCGTCATCGTGGGGGATACTGGTGTATAGTGCCGAGACGTCCATCGTGGTGAGAAGTGTTCCTGGTTCAACTGGTCCGTGGGTACTGAGTTTTTGTAGGAAGTCTGTAGTGTTGCGACAGAAGCTGGGGGTTCCCTGTACGATGGGTTTCAGGATGCCCTCGATGTATCCAGAGAGGTTCTCACACAGGGTTCCGTTGCCTGATACGATGGGACGTCCGGGTGTGTTGGCTTTGTGTATCTTTGGGAGGCAGTAGAAGTCTCCCACGCGGGGATTACGTGGGATGAGAGTGCGTAGGATGCTTTGAAGGTCTGGATCGAAGGTCTTGATCAGTTTGTTGAGCTGGTGGGTGTGTTCTTTGGTCGGATCTGCGGGTAACCGTCTGTAGTGTTCCTGGTTGTCCAGTTGTCGGTATGCTTCTTTGCAATAGTCTGTTCTGTTCTGTATGACTATGGCTCCTCCTTTGTCCGCTGGTTTGATGACGATGTTGCGGTTGGTCTTGAGAGCGTTGATGGCGTTGCGTTGTGCTCGGGTGACATTCTGGACTGTCTTCTGAGTGCGGCTGATGAATCTGGCATTGACGCATTTCCTGACAGCTTGAGCATACATGTCCAGCTGAGGGCAGCGACCCTCCGGAGGAGTCCAGTTTGACTCTTTCCTCTTCGGTTGCTGTACCGCGGATCCCTCTGTCTGCTGTTCCGGATCGTCGATTGTCTCATTGGGTTCGCTGCTGAAATCTTGGGGTTTGTGGTAGAATTCCCGGAGCCTCATTCTCCTGATGAATTCCTCTGTGTCCGCCGCGAGACTAGTGGGGTCCATTTTGGTAGTGGGGCAGAAATTGAGCCCTCGGCTGAGAACTTCGATTTCGTCTGGTTGAAGGGTGTGGTCGGATAAATTGACAATAGACTTCCCTGTGGTTGCAACCGTGGTACCAGGGGAAGCTTGGTCGTTGCTGGTGGTGATGCCGAGTTTCTCAAGCTTCCTGCTCTTGGTTTTCATGTAGGCAGCGTAGTTCCGTTGCCTCGTCTGTTTGGCGGTATAACGTAGCTGGTCTGCTGTGTCCTGAGTACAGGTTGAGAGTATGGACTCTATCTTGGTTTCGAGGTTGTGGCGTCTGCTGTAGAGTTGGTGTATGAGATGGTTGCGGAGTGTGCGAGAGGTACGGCGGCAGAGTCTCCACATCATATACAACTGATGCAATGATGCATTTTGATGCAATTACATAATATGTGTTCAAAACAAAGAATAATAAAGGTTTTCAAAACACTTTTTCATGAAGGCAGTGCCTCTTTAAACTTAGGAACCTCCAAAAAGAAGTTACAGTCCCAAAGGACTAATTCATCCTAATGATGTTTCCTTCTCTCTAGCAGATGCTTCCATCTTTCATATCAAGTCACATGACAGCAAAGGAAGAAGCAGCTATTTCTTTCACAAACCTGACTTTGACGGCGATGTGGTAGAAATCCTCATTTAAAAACAGGATGTTGCTGCTGCTCAGTCCATAGATGAACGAAGCTTGCACTAAAGACCGGAGAATCACAAGGGTGTGGATTTTCAGAAGTTGTGAAGAATTGTTTTAAAAGAAGACGACAGAAGATGTTTGGAAGTAGATTTATTTGTCTCTGAGAAATTGTGTGAAGGATTTTGTATCTGGATATATGACGAGTGGAACATGATGTAAGTAAGTTGGGAATGTAAAGATCAAAGAGGAGGACAAGCAGATGAGATGGAAAGGCTCTGGTGAAAGGTCATCGACCTGAAACATTAACTCTGTTTCTTTCCTCGCAGATGCTGCCTGACTTGCTGAGTATTTCCAGCATTTTCTGTTTTTATTTGAGATGGAAAGGATAGGGTGGTGGTTTTCTGGAATGTATTTGATGGACCTGTAATCTCAAAGATATGAGCTAGGAGCACAATATTCTGAGCACCCTGTATTTGAAATAAGTCTCATTACGTATATCTATGCACTTATCTTCCATTCATATAGCAGTGTATCAGTGTTCTGTGGCTCTTTTGCACTTCTGCTGAAAACAATGACCATGTGTACACAGTACACAGTATAAAGTAGCACCTTTATTGCTTTTCAATAGACTATCCAATAGTGTAAATATTGGGATATAAAAAGGCAGATGAAGAAGCATCATTCTGTCACTATTGCATGGTGTAAATCTGCTCTTTGTCTACTTTAGAATTTTACTGGTGTATTTTTTAAAATTTAGGAGTATGCTCTGTAAAGTTCAGTCCTGCTTTCTGTGAATTCTAAGCTCAGCAAATCATACACTAATAAATACCAATGAGAGGAAAGGTCACTACTGAAGTAATAGATAATGTGGCATTTTAAAAGCAGGCTTTCTGGTGTATACTATAATAATCTAATAGAAATATCTGCAGTCTATTTGTGTTACATGTAATACAATCGAAGGCAATTAAGTCATAGGCAGAAAAAAACAAAAATACAGGGTACCAGAAACATAAAGCCAGGCCACACCTTACTCATAAATAACTGAGTCATTTCTAGTGTTGCCCATCACTATATAACTGACAACCACTAACGGTGTATGGATTACAACAGAATTTACTCTGTGGCATAATGATTGGTCAATCACACTAATTCTGATTGAGTAAAATATTATCAAAAGAGGTGAAAGAACTATTTTATGTACAAACACTGGATTGCTTTAGGCATTATATAGTAGTGATTGTCATGGTGAATCTAAATATTATTGACAAACAATACAAGTCAGGATTATATTTTCTATACATACCGTAAAGCAGATTAAGTGACTAATATTGTCAGGTACATTTTCCCAGGGTCCAGTTAGTCTTTGCTAGTGTGAAAATGGATGATCACATTTTCAGTAGACTTAGCCACAGGTAGGACAAGTGGACACATTGTTCTGCAAATATATTGATAAGATTGCACCATATTTAAGAGGCAGGAGTTTCTGTTATAACTCAAAGCCAAGGTACGTAGCAGACCTTATGGTGATTTACAAAGCGAGAGCAGATGTTCTCTGGATCAGACTACATCAGGTTGCAGTTTGTTATTCTCTGGACCGGTGCAGGATTTTAAAGTGCACACCCCAGATCCATGCTTGTATTGTGCATGCTAACTAAACGTCTGGTGAAAATCTGCCTGCTTTGTAACCCCAATTGCTGCTATTCCCAGATCCAGCTGAGATTTTATTGCAGAAAGTTGGCTGAACACATGTTCCCTGGCCTGATCCAGCTGCTCATTTAAATAGTAGTAGAATCTCAAAAAATAGGTCCACAAATATCCAACACTTCATGGGTAGAAACAGCATTAATTGCAGAACTAATGTCTCATTAGTTTATATGTCTAAAGCCATTATTTCATTAAAAGTATGACAATTATATTTTAGTCCAAAGATAAAGATCTTGCCAGATTAGGAAATACAAAAGCCCTCTATTAACTAAAACAGATTTTTAGTAGATTAAAGTACGTAAGTAGAATTTCCCCGGGGGTTCCCCCAATCTCTGGCCATACCTTGGGCAAAAAATTGGCAGAAAACTCGGAGAAACGGCCTCAACAGCCGTTGATGCTGTTTCTCCAGGATTTCCATTGATCTTCTGCCGAAGTAACAGTGGGAGATTGGAAGAACTCCTGCGAAAATTCCAGAGGATGGTTAACGGCCTGTAGAAACATTTACTAGAAAACAAATTGCATAGGCCATTTAGCAAAAAAACTTTAAAATGGAGTTGAATAGTTATAATAGACTTGCAGTATTGCTGAATAGAATAAAGCAAATTGACTGGAGGACCTTCTATTCTTAATGCAGTGAGCCAGTGGGAAGCCATTATTACTTGAAATAATGGTTAAACATTGTGTTAGACTTAAATGATTATAAGTGTTGCTGGACGATTGTGTCAGTTAATGATATCTGTAAGTGAGTAAATATCAAGAACTTCTCTATATTTGCAGCTATCATTGGAAAGAACAATTACACTATTATCTCTATCACTTTATATTCAATTCATATTCAGGTAAAACCAGGGTATCACACAGTCCCTTCCTCTTTGTCTTTCAATCCAACCCAAATTAGCCCAGATGTGCTGGCTGTGATTTTCCTATATCAATTGCATTTGGAGCAGACTCAATTTAGTTCCGCTTGAGTGTGGGCCTATAGCACAAAATTACCCTTATTTTAGCACTAAATTAGCAATCTCATTCGGAAAACTACAGGGATCGCTGGATATGGGACATACTGGTCCAGTACAGGTGCTTTCTGGGGTTAGTTCTAAGGTGCATTGTTAGGAGAGAGTAGAGGGAACTTTACATGTGATCGTGCTATACATGATGGTGGCAGGAAGGGCAGCCTGAAACTGAAATAGAAAATTCCCCAATGTTAACATGCCTTGATGAGCCCAAAAAAGAACCACTTCTTTTTAAAACTACATTGTGAACTAAAACAAGGAAGTCATGATGAAGCTTTATAAAACACTGGTTCAGCCACAACTGGAGTATTGTGTCCAATTCTGGGCACTGCACTTTAGGAAAGATATGAAGGCCTTGGAGAGGGTGCAGAAAAGATTTACTAGAATGGTTCCAGGGATGAAGGACTTCAGTTACATGGATAAACTGGAGAAGCTGGGGTTGTTCTCCTTAGAGCAGAGAAGGTTGAGAGGAGATTTGATAGAGGTGTTCAAAATCATGAGAGGTCTAGACAGAGTAGATAGAGAGAAACTGTTCCCATTGGCGGAAGGGTCGAGAACCAGAGGACATAGATTTAAGGTGACTGGCAAAAGAACCAAAGGCGACATGAGGAAAAGCTTTTTTACGCAGCGAGTGGTTATGATCTGGAATGCACTGCCCGAGGGAATGGTGGCGGTGGATTCAATCATAGCTTTTAAAAGGGTATTGGATAAGTACTTGAAAGAAAAATATTTGCAGGGCTACAGGGAAAGGGCTGGGGAGTGGGACTAGCTAGATTGCTCTTGCAGAGAGCCGGCATGGACTCGACGTGCCAAATGGCCACCTTCTGTGTGGTAACCATTCTGTGATTCTATGATACCAGTACATACAGGTTAAAGTATTTTTAGAGATCAAGAAAGGTACCCATTTTCAATGAGTGAACACCAATATACAGGTATCTCTTATTGAGCTGGATCCAATTTCAATGGTAAGTTCATGGTTGCCCAGCATCTTTACATTAATTTGATTGGCTTATAGTTTCAGGGCTATACGGTGATTTTTATTTTATTATTTAAAGCTAAGTTATTTTGTGGTTCCTTCAGACTCTATCAAAGTGGCATGCTCTTGTGATTGTGGTTGGTATGTGTGGTCAGTGTGTGAAGAGTCTTAAACCTAACTTTTCCGAAACCAGTGCAGCTTAGACCCTTTTGGTTAGAAACAGGTTTTGGACTGCCATGAATGGAAGTATACCTTTTGCACCCAATTTTCCATGGTAAGCTCATCATAATTATTCAGTTCTAGGTACAAATTTGAATGTGTGTTGGGAGCATACTAGTGGTGGGAATGGAAAATTGTGTGTAAATAAAATTTACACAGGTAATGACAATAAAAAGGGATCATCACAGTAGGATGACAAGAGTTGTGAAAGTCTTTGGGAAGACTTAAAAGGCATTTCAACCCATCAGCAGCCTTTTCCAAGACTACAAAGTGACAGACAAAAAAATGAAGGGAAATCTAAGGAACAAGCATGGATCTGTAGGCAAGAGACAGAGCAACGCAGCACCCCATTGCTTGCTGATGTGAAAATGATGCTGAATAAAGTGGTTGTGAGGAGGGTGACCCTCTGCACCATTCCATGGTACCATCTTCATAGGTCAGCATGCTTGCAAGGGGGTGGAGCCAAGTTTCAGGCCCCCACTGACCGTTACTGTCCCTGGATGTGGCACCCTTATGCTGCATGGTACTTGCAGGTGTCTTTGCAGCAGACGACAGAGCTTCGCATGGTAGTCTGATAACCTGAACCCTGTGATGAGATTTCCTCGTGGTTGTTGCCAGATAGGTATTTCAGGGCCTGCAGATATGGTTGGTGGCATCTGAGTGGGTGCAGCCAGGCAGGCATGTCCTCTTTCATGCATTGCCACTGAAAGCCTGACATTGTTTGACTGGGCTGCTTCCAGAGAAGTACTCAACATTACAGGTAGTCAGCCACTCACATATCTTAGTGGTGCCACTGGGTCTGCTATCCCATCTTCCTTTGGACATGCACTACCTTCCTCTGCATGCAGTAATTATGTGCCACAGCAAAGTATGTTCATCTTTGTCTGCAGATGTTGGGGTGGGATACCAATGAATGGGCAGGGGGCACCTTGTGCAGCCTGACTTGCCTGGCATCCCTCCATGATTCCTCCTCCTCTTCCAAATACTTCAGAGGGATTCCAATTGGTACCAGAGCTAGGGGAGAAACAAAATTAAAATAATCAGCACAATCCTCTCAGCAAAATGGGTGGAGATTTGGCAAAATGGATCTCTGTCCTGATCAGGTCCACCCAATCTATATTTGTAAATTGGGTGCATACGATCAGGAAATCCAGGCTACATGGTTCTTAAAATGGTTGATGTAAAGAAAAGTTTCCTTTTAAATAAGTCAGCAGGTGTGACTTGTTAAAAAATAGTGTGCAAAATTCAGCTTAGATAACTGGGTGAACCCTACTGACCAAATAAAATTTTGGCATGCAAGTCTCAACAGCTCTCATACCTTTTCACTAATACATAGTATCTGTTTTAAAAGGCAGTTTTATTTTTAAGTACTTGGTAACCTTTCTATTGAGGAAAAGTGCAAAATTTTCCAGAAACCTTATTGTGGCCATTACATTATACACTTGGTGATGTTTACTTTCTAATTCTTTGCTGAGTTCATTCCAGACAGCACTTTGTTTTTTTTTGGCTGACTTGTGTAAAAATGTTTGTACTAATTGGTACAGTTGTGAACAAAACTATTGTCACAGAGGAGAAGGCAATGGCTGGCCAGTGCTGTACAGGTGACTGATTATATCAAGGGTATGTTTTTGTACAGTCGTCAGTGGGGGAGAAAGGACTTGATGTCACAAAACTATGTTTGTCAACCAAAGAGGATTTTTTTGTCTTTCTTCTTGCTTCATTTTTGAACATTTTGCTTATTGTACATAATAAAAACATAATATACAATACATTGTATTATTTCTTAAAGACAATTTCATGGTGGAAAGATTACAATCGCCAATACTAGTATGTTAATTATTATTTCGTTCACTAAGAAATTTGTTGGTGGACTCTCAACTTTTTCTTCCAAAATAACTACATTTTTTCACAGCTCATTTAAAAGGATTACTTTCCAAATGAAATTATTGCTTGCAGTTGATTCCTGAACATCAATTGCTCAAACTGTAATTTATCCCAACAATTTAATATCCTTTCATTTCCAGGTACACAGTTAATGGAGATAGAAAGGGCCTTCTCTGTGTGTTTGCTCAGTTGGTCTTTAAGTATCTCAGTGAATCCATTATCTAAAGCCACTCTCTCCCCCAAACTGGTCTATAATTAATTGCGACAGTAGGTTACATACTTTGCTAAATACATTGGTAAAGTGGATTAAAAAGGGGTTTAACAGTAATGACTGATAATGTTCAAAGGTGATTTAATGAGTGACCCAACTAACAAACGATAATGGCTCAAAACTGTATAATTCACATTTCATGACCATGCATCATAAGAAATAATATACAGTACCATGAAAGTCCTACTGAATATTCATAGTTTCATGCATATTTTTTCTAAGATAATTTTTCTATTGTTATTTACTCTGTGGAAAGAGAAACACAGGGTTAACATTTCAGGTCTTTGACCTTTCGTCAGACCTCCAGAGACTGTTTTGGGGATCTTCGCTACAGATAGGAACTACCACATGCTCCAGGGTAAACAAAAGTACTGAACTCACATTTATCGTGGTGCAGCAGATACAGGTTGCAGACTCTTATCAGTGCATTACCACCTCACACACATTCTTGGAGACTTCCCTTAATTCTTCCACGTATGCTCTATGCTCTGATAACATCTTTGGTTGAAAAGCTGAGATCTGGGTACTGAGGATCCTCAGTTAGAGAAAAAGGTCTCATGACTCTAAAGTCACTAATATCTGCCTCCTCATGTTCAACCCCCAGCTCCTCCTGCTTACTCATGCTCTGTGTATCACTCTTGCACACACCCCTGGCTCACGGGAGGGAGAAGGGGATCGACTCTATGGGGGTGATTTTAAACCCCAAGAATGGGTGGGAGTTGAAAATAGTTGTTTTTTTGGGTCGCAATTGCAAAATTTTTGGACTTTGCATTCCCAGTAGGAAGCCTGTACTTTTACGTGTCGACGTTAAACCCGGAAATAAAGCCGGGTTGCGGTCGCGATCCAAAAAACTATTTTCAACTCCCACCCGCCCCCCGACCCACCCATTCTTGGGGTTTAAAATCACCCCCTATATGTGAAGAAGAGCTGGCAGCATATGAAGAGGGTCCAGCCTCCTCTTCCTGCACGTCTTCTGCTTTTTGCAGCAAAACATTTAAGAGAGGGCAAGAAGAATAGAGGCTAACATGAGTTGATGAGCTGTACAATTCCTATTTGATTGTCATTACTTACTTATGTATTTGGCTGATAAATTAGGTATGCTGAATTAGCAAATGAGGGAGGAGACCATGAATACTTGGACTACCCTGCAGCAACCTTTTCTCTTCTGAATCTCCCACTCTATTGGCCTGGCAGTTTGAGGGCACTTCCTCTTTATAAGAGGTTGGAGGTCGCATATTGGGGAGGGGGTCACTACCTTTACCACTCTCTGCTTTAGGTAAGGGGCCACTTTCTCCTTTAAGAAACTGGTTGTTACGACAGGTAACTACGCAGCTGGCAGCAAGCAAAGCATTATGGGGTAAGAGCAGGTAAGATCAAGCAAGAGCATTCATGAAGCGTTCAGTGTATACATTCATGTAAGGTTGTGAGGGAAGGCAGAGTTGGAGGCGAAAGACAGTGCAGTACCTCAATTACATTGATGGTTAGCTAGTGAAGGAGTGGGTATGGTGTAGTAGTTTATGGTACAGCAACCTAGAGGGTCTGAATTCAAATCACACCATGGCAAGTTATGAAACTGAATTCAATAAATGTGGTAATTTATGGGCTAGCACCAGAAAAACTCATCATCAAAGCGGCCAGATTGTCATAAAAACACAACTGGTTTACTAACGTTTTTAAGGGAATGGATTCTCTCTCCCTGCTGGCTAGCACCTCGCGAACTGGTACTCGTGGGGCATTAGACAGTGGAAAATTGGCCCCAATATTTTTTTTAAAAAGAAACTAGCTAGATCTTTGACTAAAAACTCTAATTCTTCAAAACGTTTTAAGTATTTGAGAAGCCTGAGTTTATTCAGTGATTAGCTGAGTCACACACCAGGAAGATCCCAGATTCAAGTTGCAGTCTGTGCTAATTTAACTGATCTCTGCCAGTGCAGATGTAGGAGCATTATACTTGGCCTCTGTGCTCACAGTAGGTGAGGAAGAGGAAAATTATCTGACGTTCCCACTTGTGTACAATCCAGTGACCCCTACTGGAGTGTGTGCGTGTGTGAACATCATCTGAAGACAGAATCTGGCTCTGGTTGAATGTCTCCTGCGTTGAATAGTCCACTACCACTGAACATCGAAGCTCATGCAGGAAGCATGACTGCTTGGCTGGGGTGCCTGTGGAACTGTCCCACAGCAAGGAGTCAGCAAGGAGAGAAAATTGACAATAAAATGGGAAAAAAAAGTATTTACAGTTTTCCAGCATTTCTCTATCAAAAAATGCAAAATTCATACCTCTGAGAAAAACAGAACAGACCATGGTTGTCAATCTGCAACTCTCCCATCCACTCCTATGTAAATACATAACCACTATTACTTTAAAGTCTGTTAAAAGGTCTGTTTCCATCTTTCTCTGGTACAATATTATTTGCTAAGGATTTCATGTGGCTAAGCAGTCACTCTATTAGCAAATTCCTAAACTGGTTTCGACAGCTCCCGGAGTGTTCCATCTATGTGTGGTATGAATACCACCAGTGTGCTTCACATTCTGCCCGTGCATTTCTTCCCCTGCACCTGTTTGCAAAAAATCTGGAATTAACATGTGTCAGCAAAGACATTCAGATGTCACAGATGCTTGTGAGGATGGCAAGAGGCGATCGTACCCTGTAGAGACCTGAATGCTTCTGCTGTATATTCAGTGCACTGGTTGGACTCCAAGGGGGTAATTTTGACTTTGAGTGATAGTGTAAAACGGGTGATAGTGAATAGTCAGAATGGTTTACATCTCTCCAGATTTTTATTTCCAACAAAGTCTATGGAAATAAAAATTGGGAGAGCTGTAAAACGGGCTGCTGATTCACTATCACCCGTTTTACACTATGTCACAAACTCAAAATTACTCCAAGTGTTTAAATTGGTGTAATCAATCATAACTACTTATTGAAACTAGCAATTAAAATAATAATATTCTGCATCCATGTTGGCTATGAGTGCTAAATAAGCTCCAAATTCACATTGTGCCACTTACAACCTTATATTCTGCATAGATCAAAAATTTGAGTAAGTTAATTGTGTTAGTTATCAGCGCAGCACCATTTCATTTACATGATATACAAAGTGCAAAGCTGCTTAAGAACCATAGATATAAATTCACACACAGGCACTGAAAAATACACAAAGGAATTGGACACCATAATACTTCTGTTTCCTAATTAAGTTAAAACTAAATTGGTCAGAAAAAGTATTTAATGGTGGGGTAGTAAGTTGTGGTGATAAAGCACTGAACACCCTCCAGAAGGTTACAACATTTCAAATTTCAGCTTCAAATTATCATTTGAACCCTCACCTCACAAAGCTTTCAACCAGCCTGCTAGGTTGTGATGTGGAGATGCCGGTGATGGACTGGGGTGGACAAATGTAAGGACTTGCACAACACCAGGTTTTGGTCCAACAGTTTTATTTTAAATCACAAGCTTTCGGAGCTTTCCTCCTTCGTTAGGTGAGTGAAGGGTTCTAAAAACGCATAGCATATATAGTCAGAGAACAATGCACCACACAGGTGACGCACCACACAGAAGCAATTTGTGTTGTCAAGGGGAGAGGGATCAATCCCATTCTACACACATATGATCACATTGGTGATCATGGAGGACCACTGACTGTGAGTGCGGAGACATTTTACATACTGGAATATTCAGCCTCCCAGTTGAAGGAGCAAGTGTAGAAATAGGAGACAGAAGTGGGTGTCTAAAATCACAAAACCAATTTTTTAAAGGATGCATATTTTATTTCACAGAATTATAGAATACTACAGCACCGAAACAGGTCATTCAATCCATTGAGTCAGCATCAATGTTTTTCTCCACATGAACCATCTAATCTAATCTCACGCCCCTGCTCACTCCCCATACTCGTTAATATTCCTTTTTCAAGCAACTATCTAATTCCTGCTTAAAAGAACTTATGGATTTTGCTTCAATAACTGTTAGAATCATAGAATCATAGAAACTTACGGCACAGAAGGAGGCCATTTGGCCCATCATGTCCATGCCATCTGAAAAAGAGCTATCCAGCTTAATCCCACTTTCCAGCACTTGGTCCGTAGCCCTGTAGGTCACGGCACTTCAGGTGTACATCCAAGTACTTTTTAAATGCGTTGAGGGTTTCTGCCTCTACCACCCTTTCAGGCAGTGAGTTCCAGACCCCCACCACCCTCTGGGTGAAAACATTTCTCCTCAGCTCCTGTCTAATCCTTCTACCAATTACTTTAAATCCATGCCCCCTGGTCACTGACCCCTCTGCTAAGGGAAATAGGTCCTCCCTATCCACTCTATCTAGTCCAGTCATAATTTTATATACCTCAATTAAATTTGATTAGTTATTGCAGAGAATTCCATATTCTCAAGATCCTCTGCCTAAAGACTTTTTTCTAACCTTCCTTTTAATTCTTTTTTGCGATTATCTTAAGTGTGTCTTGCCAACTAGTGGAAGCAGTCTTTTACTGTTTACCTTATCGTAACTCTTCATAATTTGGATAAATCTATCAGGTCACCCTTAACCTTCTTAGCTCTATCATCTGTTGTCAAATTGCCAACTCCCTCCATCCCCAAAAAAGTGTTTCACTGGAAAATCCTGCGCATTAAAAATCCTATGGACAACTCACAAAGATCAAATACTGACATTTCTCAGCTCAAATTTATTTTTCTAGTGGTAGTACCATCTGCAATATGATGCACCCAATATTAATTCTCTTCCAGTCACAGAAATATGACTGCAACTCCCGGGCCAGCAGTTGGCTCGGGAACTACATTGCCATCCAGTTACCCCTACTGGAAAGTGAACATGAATGGGCAGCTGGAAAGATTTGATTAAGCTGAGCTGTGATGGAACCTTTGGTTAAATTTTACATTACAACAGTGACTACACTTCAAAAAAAAAAGTTCTTCATTGGCTGTAAAGCGCTTTGGTACCTCATGAGGTCGTGAAAGATGCTATATAAATGCAAGTTCTTACTGTGGAGCTGCACAGTTCAGGTATCGGATTACTGCATCTGCCACAGGAGGTTGACTTGGTTCTGAACTGCCAGTCATGCCAAGTTGCAATCAATTTTACTCCAAAGAGACTCACTTACCTTCTAGCCCTCTCCCTCCGCCCCACCCACCCCCCAGAGAATAGTCACTATTTGGTTATTAAATAACTGACGAGCGTAGGTTTGAGTACTCGCTAAACAGATAGCAGGTACCTGGAGCTCTTCACAAGTGGCACGATGAGCTGCACAACTCACAATATAATATGGGAGTGTATTGCCACTATCATCCTAACCACAGCAAAGACACAGGCCATATTTTACCAAATAGTGGTTCCAAGAGATAGCGGTGCAGATGTTCAGAGGCAGCTGCTTGCCTCTCGGTCCTCTGCAAGCCAATTATGGTAAGCACGAAATCCTGATAAGCTGACTGTATGTTCTCATACCTGGCTTCCAGGTAGCGCCTTCCAGCAACCGTCGTCCCAAGTCCCAGAGTTTCTTCATCAATGTACATTTGCTTTTAGTGTGGTGAAAAGGGCAGGTTGAGAAAGTGGTTAAAAAAGCATACGGAAATCTGGGCTTTATAAATAGAGGCATAGAGTACAAAAGTATGGAAGCCATGACGAACCTTTAAAAAACCGTGGTTCGGCCACAACTGGAGTATTGTGTCTAGTTCTGGGCACCGCACTACAGGAAAGATATGAAGGCCTTAGAGAGGGTGCAGAGGAGATTTACTAGAATGATTCCAGAGAGGAGGGACTTTAGTTACGTGTATAGACTGCAGAAGCTGGGGTTGTCCTCCTTGGAACAGAGACGGTTGCGAGGAGATTTGATAGAGTATTCAAAATCATGAAGGGTCTAGACAGAGTAGATAGAGAGAAACTATTCCCATTGACAGAAGGGTCAAGAACCAGAGGACATAGATTTAAGATGATTGGCAAAAGAACCAAAGGTGACATGAGGAAAAACCTTTTTACACAGCAAGTGGTTAGGATCTGGAATGCACTGCCTGAGGGGGTGGTGGAAGCAGATTCAATCATGGCCTTCAAAAGGAAACTGGATAAGTACTTGAAAGGAAAAAATCTGAAGGGCTACGGGGATAGGGCAGGGGAGTGGGACAAGCTGGATTGCTCTTGCATAGAGCCGGCACAGACTCGATGGGCCGAGTGGCCTCCTTCCGTGCTGTAACCTTTCTATGATTCTATGAAAAAACCTACACAGGGCAGCTTGCAATGTATTACCCACTTTGCGGTTCAAGATATCCAAGTTCAATGTCAGGCACCAGGCTTGTACTTATAACCGAATGCTTAATCCAGGTTCTAATGTGATAGTCCTGGCAAAGAGACATTTCGCCAACCCTCACCTCCCAGGTTACTCAGTGATAGGTTGGTATAGACTGAAACCCCCCACCTCCCCCCACAGTCATTTCTCCTTTTTGTCATAAATCCATATCATAGTTCGGCCGTAGATATTGCACACAGGCTAGAGGAAGCTATATCTTTGCATTGCTAGGAGCACATTCATGAAGGTGAACTGTTTGGATCACATGTCTTATAAGTCCATTGGGACTTAGCTATCATTGAGGAAGACCAAAGTGTCCTTTGACCCTTCTCAGTGCAGTCCCAAAGGACTGTGTCTAGTCTGAAGTTGGTATCTACCAAGTAACAAGTAACAATCAATTCCTTTGGGAGAGTACTTGCTAGGGAATTGCTTAGAATAGGCAAAAAAGAAAAAGCACAGAAGAAACATAAATAACGAGGCACAGTTTGTGTCACTGCTTTCAGTTTTTCCATTCTTTCATAACCTCAAGAGCCACATCATCGATGGGGAACTTCAGCCACAAGAGCAGCAGGTGGAGCAGCAAACTCATGCTGCTGTAGGAGGTGCCCATTTGCATTGGAGCAGGGTTGAAGTTCATGCTAGTTATTTTCCTGTATGAAGTTTCACTCGATATAAATAAAGGAAATTCTTGCACTTGTAGACACTCCAGTCTCCATACTATTAGTTCTACTCAAATCTTCCACTTGGTTTTCTGTGTTGATTAAGAAACCATTCCTCCCCCCACCCAATTAAAAGCCAAAATAAAAATTGGGAAGAATGGAGCAGTGATCAAATATTTTGCTACTCTTTAACTGTTACTTCAGGAGCTTAAAAGAAGCTCTGACAACTAAAAATAGGATTGGTTGGCAACTTGGTAGCACAGATGGTAGTGTGCATGCCTTCTCTCCAGATGGTTATGCATTCAAGAAGTAGGCTGTCACTTAAGTTTGCTGCCACTGTAAGTTTTCGCAGAGCTGGTTGGAGCTCTAGATGATGTTACTAGATTGCACTCACCAGTATGGGAAGATTGACTGTTGACTTACCTCACCACAACTACACCTCCTGTTGACCAATGCATAGAATCATAGAAAGTTACGGCACAGAAGAAGGCCATTCGGCCCATCGTGTCCGTGCCGGCCGAGAGAGAGCTATCCAGCTTAATCCCACTTTCCAGCAATTGGTCCATAGCCCTGTAGGTTACGGCACTCCAAGTGCGCATCCAAGTACTTTTTAAATGAGTTGAAGGTTTCTGCCACTACCAACCTTTCAGGCATTGAGTTCCGGACCCTCACCACCCTCTGGGTGAAAAAAATTCTCCTCAGCTCCTGTCTAATCCTTCTACCAATTACTTTAAATCTATGCCCCCTGGTCACTGACCCTTCTGCTAAGGGAAATAGGTCCTCCCTATCCACTCCATCGAGTCCCCTCATAATTTTATATACCTCAATTAAATCTCCCCTCAGCCTCCTTTGTTCCAAAGAAAATAACCCCAGTCTATCCAATCTTTCCTCATAGCTAAAATTCTCCAGCCCTGGCAACATCCTTGTAAATCTCCTCTGTACCCTCTCTAGTGCAATCACATTTTTCCAGTAATGTGGTGACCAGAACTGTATGCAGTACTCAAGCTGTGGCCTAACCAATGTTTTATATAGTTCTAGCATAACCTCCCTGCTCTTATATTCTATGCCTCATCTAATAAAGGAAAGTATCCCATATGCCTTTTTAACCACTTTATTTACCTGTCCTGCTACCTTCAGAGATCTGTGGACATGCACTCCAAGGTCCCTCACTTCCTCTACACCCCTCAGTATCCTCCCATTTATTGTGTACTCCCTTGCCTTGTTTGCCCTCCCCAAATGCATTACCTCACACTTCTCTGGATTGAATTCCATTTGCCGCTTTTCTGCCCACCTGACCAGTCCATTGATATCTTCCTGTAGTCTACAGCTTTCCTCCTCACTATCAACCACACGCACAATTTTTGTATCACCTGAAAACTTCTTGATCAAGCCCCCCACATTCAAGTCCAAATCATTAATATATACCACAAAAAGCAAAGGACCTAGTACTGAATCTTGCGGGACCTCACTGGAAACAGCCTTCTAGTCACAAAAACATCCGTCAACCATTACCCTTTGCTTCCTGCCACTGGGCCAATTTTGGATCAAATGAGCCACTTTCCCTAGGATCCCATGGGCTTTTACTTTTTTGACCAGTCTGCCATGCGAGACCTTGTCAAAAGACTTGCCATGTACACTACATCAAAAGCGTTGCCCTCATCGACCCTGCTTGTTACCTGCTAAAAAAATTCAATCAAGTTAATCAGACACGACCTTCCCTTGACAAATCCACGCTGACTGTCCTTGATTAACCTGTGCCTTTCTAAATGACGATTTATGCTGTCCCTCAGAATCGATTCCAATAATTTGCCCATCACCGAGATTAGGCCGACTGGCTTATAATTACTCTGTCTCTTTCTCCCTTTTTGAACAACAGTACAACGTTAGCAGTTCTCCAATCCTCCGGCACCATGCCTGTAGCCTGGGAGGATTGGAAAATGACGGCCGGAGCCTCTGTTATTTCCTCCCTTGCTTCTCTTAGCAGCCTGGGATACATTTCATCTGGGCCTGTTGATTTATCTACTTTCAAAGATGCTAAACCCCTTAATACTTCCTCTTACTATGTTTATCTCATCCAATATTTCACACTCCTCCTCCTTAACTACAATCTGTGCATCATCCCCCTCTTTTGTGAAGACAGATGCAAAGTATTCATTAAGAACCATACCCACATCTTCCGCCTCCACACATAGGTTATCTTTTTGGTCTCTGATAGGCCCTACTCTTTCCTTAGTTATCCTCTTGCTCTTTATGTATTTATAAAACATTTTTGGGTTTTCCTTAATTTTACTTGCCAGTATTTTTTCGTGTCCTCTCTTTGCGTTTCTAATTGTGGATCAACAATGATTGGAATTTTTAGTCTAGATCATCTCAAATTGTTGATTGTAGGAGATTATTTGTCAACAGCCCAAGAAGGAAAAAATTAGGATTAAAAAATTCTGAGTCCTCACAAGGAGCACAGTGCAAAAATAGGTGGTAGTGGTGCAATATTTGTTTTATAATATGTTTTGGCTTTAATGAATAGGTTTAGTGAATAATTCAAATGATAACTGTCATTTGCTGTTCTATTCTGATGCAATTTCCTGACTATTACAGCTTTCTCCAGAAGTTCTCAGGTAATGGTAAAAATATTCAGACACAACAAGCTACCAGATACATAATCCCATTTTAGAAACCATTGAAATGTCCGCTCCAACCTGAACACATGCTGGAATCCCAACCAATGAACATTTTACAAAACTCTTTACTAAAAAAGAAATTGTAACATATACGAAAAAGTATTTAAAAAATTGAAAAATGTTATAAATTTCCTCCTTTCATCTCCCTTTACAAAAAAGGAAATCTGTATAAGGTTTTGGGAATCTAGGCATATCGCAAAAGGATTTTGCTTCACTTTGTCTTTGCAACGTAGTTACATATCTCTGTAAAGACCAAAACGTTTTTCATTTACTCTACATTACCCATCCTGTTTTTTATTAAACCATGGCTTTGCTGTTCCCAGTGGCAATCACTGCCATGCAGTCTGAGGAACTACATACCGTTCCATGGCTATAAAAGGCTCAGGAATCAGATGACACCATACCTAAAAGACCCTCGGGCATTTTCTTTTCATACCAGTCAGTTTACATTAGATGAATAAAATATCACTGTCCTTATTTTCCAAAATACGCTGCTGCTGGATTAAACAGCAGTGAAACGTGAGCCTTTTCAGATGGTAAGGTTCATATCTACCCCTCAAAATAGGGAAGGTTGATGTTTACCAGGTTTGAAAACATTAAGCACAGACTTCATTCACTATTCATTTAATTAATTCAATAGTTGACTTATTCAATTCTCCATTTATTTACTGTGAGTTATGGTAATATTATTCATAATGCAGCTGCTCTTCAAGTGGCCCTGCACTGTGAGAAACTGAATTATAAGAGAAGTATTAAGAAAAATAATGATAAAGTAACAGCTAGGAGTTATGAGTGGCTGTCATTTTCAATATACTGGCTTGCTTTCAGAACAGTTAAAGAAAGTGTTTTGAAATTTCCAAAAAAAAATCAATAATCATTCACTAACCAAAGGGTCTTAATTCCTGGCTAAGACCTCAGTAGACACAACTACAGTTAATTCAACTTTTAATAGAAATGTACATGTGATTAACAGGCAGAACTTTTACAGCTGATAAGGGAGGGATTAATATCAGTTGCATGGAGTCTTTGGTAATTTTGTGCTGATGTTACTCAGAGAAGAGGGTCGGGAAGCAAGTCTGATTAAAAAATGATTTTACAACTGAATTGTTTGAAATAAATGCATACATATGTTTTTCAGGCAGTTTGTTTTTAAAATGTAAACCCTCAAATTTAGGAGCATATTCAGTAAAAGTACTAAAGCAGCTCATTCTAACCAGAACTAATGCAAAAATAAACTTCCTCCCTGCTGCTACCTTCCCCAGACCTTTCTACCCTTCTCACTTGTATCTCCATTCTCAATGCTGGCGACACTCTCCACTATCCCTCATAAACAATTACAATTGGTATCAAACATTTTCAAAAATCATCAAAATCCTTGAAGATAATAAGCTCTTGGAAAACTGGCAAAATAAGTTTGCATGTACATAAAAAGATAAACTGAACCCTACTAAATTGTTTGACAGAACCATAAATTCTGTAAATGGAGGCACAGACCAAAGCTGAGAAGAGGGAAAGTGAACAGTTTAGATTCAACTACTTCACATAAAGGGTGGTAAATGTGTAGAACAGACTGGCTAGGTAGGAACAAAGGCCTTGATTATAATCCCCCCGCCCCCCGATGGGCGGGAGAGGGTCAGGTGGGTTGGGAGTTTAAAATATCAAGATCGGGCAACCCGGCCCCATTCCCACCCTTTAAATTTTAGTGAAGGAATCAGGCCAGGGCTAAAGCTCCCGCAAAAGGCAGGTGGGGACCTAATTAACAGACCAAAGTCGCGGCCTGATGACATCATTGGCGGCGCAACCTAAATTTAATAGTAAGTGAGGGGGAGGCCCGACCGGTGGAATTCCTGGCAACTGCTCAGAGGCAGGAGCTGGCGGCTCCCCAAGATAAGTGGCTCTTTTAGCATTCCTTGTGCGCCAGGAGGAGCAGGATTGCTCCCCCCAGGCCCCTCAAGGAAGCCTTCGGCCTCCCCCAGCCTCGATCTCCAGCACCCCCCGCACCCCAGCCCTCCCGATCGTCAGTCCCCCCCCAGCCCTCCCGATCGTCAGTGCCCCCCCCCAGCCCTCCCGATCGTCAGTACCCCCCCCAGCCCTCCCGATCGTCAGTCCCCCCCCAGCCCTCCCGATTGTCAGTCCCCCCCCCCCAGCCCTCCCGATCGTCAGTACCCCCCCCAGCTCTCCCGATCGTCAGTCTGCCCCCCCCAGCCCTCCCGATCGTCAGTCCCCCCCCAGCCCTCCCGATCGTCAGTCTGCCCCCAGCCCTCCCGATCGTCAGTCTCCCCCCCCTGCCCTCCCGATCGTCAGTCTCCCCCCAGCCCTCCCGATCGTCAGTCTCCCCCCAGCCCTCCCGATCGTCAGTCTCCCCCCCCTGCCCTCCCGATCGTCAGTCGCCCCCCAGCCCTCCCGATCGTCAGTCTCCCCCCCCTGCCCTCCCGATCGTCAGTCGCCCCCCAGCCCTCCCGATCGTCAGTTCCCCCCCCAAGCCCTCCCGATCGTCAGTCCCCCCCCCAAGCCCTCCCGATCGTCAGTCCCCCCCCCAGCTCTCCCGATCGTCAGTCTCCCCCCAGCCCTCCCGATCGTCAGTCTCCCCCCCCTGCCCTCCCGATCGTCAGTCTCCCCCCAGCCCTCCCGATCGTCAGTCCCCCCCCCAGCCCTCCCGATCGTCAGTCTCCCCCCCAGCCCTCCCGATCGTCAGTCTCCCCCCCCCTGCCCTCCCGATCGTCAGTCTCCCCCCAGCCCTCCCGATCGTCAGTCTCCCCCCCCCCTGCCCTCCCGATCGTCAGTCTCCCCCCAGCCCTCCCGATCGTCAGTGCCCCCCCAGCCCTCCCGATCGTCAGTGCCCCCCCAGCCCTCCCGATCGTCAGTGCCCCCCCAGCCCTCCCGATCATCAGTCCCCCCCCCCCAGCCCTCCCGATCGTCAACTATCCTCCCAGCCCTCCCGATTGTCAGCCTCCCCCCATCCCTCCCGATTGTCAGCCTCCCCCCATCCCTCCCGATCGCCTCCTACTGCTAGTGTTCTCTCCCTCCCGGCCTTGTCGGGTTCTTCAGCCAATTTTGGCTTCCCCCACACCCTCCCCGGCTCCCCATTAATATCGGGGCCATAGGAACAAGAGTAGGCCATTCAGCCCCTGAAGCCTGTTCCACCATTCAATTAGATCATGGCTGATCTGTATCTTAATTCCATTTACCCGCCTTGGTTCCATATCCCTTAATACCCTTGCCTAACAAAAATCTATCAATCTCACAAAATCATTTTGCAATGCTGCAGTTCTTTCTTACTCCCTCCAATTAAGGCTGACAAATTGTAAATCTGCACATGTTAAAAATTACCTGGAAATCCAATTAATTTGCTTTGAAATATCTGGAAGGTAGCTTATAAATCTAATGGTATTCAAGAACTTTCTGTGTGACAACCCAGCACTGATGTTTAGTTGTTACACAGCTTCAAAGTGAAAAGAATTGTTGGCAGCTTTAGAACCATAGAACCATAGAAAAGATACAGCACAGAAGGGGGCCATTCGGCCCATCGTGTCTGCACCGGCTCAAAGAGCAACCAGGTGCCCATTCTGATCCCACCTTCCAGCACCCGGACCATAGTCCTGCTGCATACAGCACTTTAAATGCAGATCCAGGTACTTTTTTAAAAGAGTTGAGGGTCCCTGCTTTTACCACCAATTCAGGCAGCAAATTCCATACACTCACCACCCTCTGGGTAAAAAAGTTTTTCCTCTAATCCTTCCGACAATCAGTTTAAATCTATGTCCTCTAGTTCTTGAACTCTCCACTAGGGGAAACAGGTAATTCCTGTCTACTCTATCTGGGCCCCTCATAATTTTCTACACCTCAATCAAGTCTCTCCTCAGCCGCCACTGCTTCAAGGAAAACAACCGCACCCTATCCAATCTCTCCTCGCAGCTGCAATTTTCAAGCCCTGGCAACATTCTTGTAAATCTTCTCTGCACTCTCTCCAGAGCAATTACGTCCTTCCTGTAATGTGGTGACCAGAACTGCGCACAATACTCCAGCTGTGGCCTTACCAGCGTTCTATACAGTTCCATCATTACATTCCTGCTTTTGTATTCCAGACCTCTGCTAACAGCGGAGAGCATTCCGTTTGCCTTCTTCACAACCTTATCTACCTGTACTGCCACCTTCAGGGACCTGTGCACATACACTCCAAGGTCTCTCACTTCCTCCACCCCTCTCAATATATTCACGTTTACTGCGTATTCCCTTTTACTGTTTGCCCTCCCTAAGTGCATTACCTCACACTTCTCCAGGATGAACTCTATTTGCCACTTTTCCGCCCACTCCACCAACCCATTCATATCTTCTTGGAGTCTACAGCTATCCTCTTCGCTATCAACTACACGGCCAATTTTTGTGTCGTCAGCAAATTTGCCAATCATGCCCCCTACATTCAAGTCCAAATCATTAATATATACCACAAACAGCAAGGGACCCAACACTGAGCCCTGTGGCATACCACTGGAAACAGATTTCCGGTAGTTCTCAGTAGTTTCGCCAGTAGTTTTTGGTAGTTCTCAGTGGATGTGAGTGAACTACATGAAATTTTAATATTGTCAAAAGTGATAGCTGGAGCTCGATTCTCCTCCATGATCCTGCCCTCACTGGAACCACCAGTGCCCACCCCTTCCCCACCACCACAAGCAAACATCCTTTCCTTCCCTTCATATTTGATCCTGAGCCGAACTTCTGACCCCATATCCTCTCCATCACCAAGAAGGCCGACTTCCACCTCTGTATCACTGCCTGTCTCCGCCCCGCCTCAGCTCATCTGCTGCTGGAAACTCTCATCCATGCCTTTGTAACCTCTAGACTTGACTATTCCAGTGCTCTCCAGGTTGGCCTCTCACATTGCACCCTCTATACACATGAGCTCATCCAAAATCTCTGCTGCCCATATCCTAACCAAGACCCATTCACCCATCACCCCTGTGATTCCTGGTCCGGCAACGCCTCAATTTTAAAATTCTCATTCTTGTTTTCAAATCCCTCCATAGCCTCACCCCTCCCTATTTCTGTAACCTCCTCCAGCCCTACAATCCTCCGAGATCTCTGCGCTCCTCCAGTTCTGGCCTCTTGTGCAAACACAATTTTCAGTGCTCCATCATTGGCGGTTGTGCCTTCAGCTGCCTAGGCCCTAAGCTCTGGAATTCCCTCCCTTAAGCTCTCTGCCTCTCTCTCCTCCTTTAAGATGCTCATTAAAAGCTATCTCTTTAACCAAGCTATCACCTGTCCTAATATCTCCTTATGTGGCTTGGTATACAAGGCCTTGGTGAGACCACATCTGGAGTATTGTGTGCAGTTTTGGTCTCCTTATCTGAGGAAGGATGTCCTTGCCATGAAGGGAGTGCAACGAAGGTTACCAGACTGATTCCTGGGATGGCAGGACTGACGTATGAGGAGAGATTGGGTCGACTAGGCCTATATTCACTAGAGTTTAGAAGAATGAGAGGTGATCTCATCGAAACATATAAAATTCTAACAGGACTAGACAGACTAGATGCAGGGAGGATGTTCCCGATGGCTGGGGAGTCCAGAACCAGGGGTCACAGTCTCAGGATACGGGGTATGCCATTTAGAACCAAGATGAGAAATTTCTTCACTCAGAGGGTGGTGAACCTGTGGAATTCTCTACCACACAAGGCAGTGGAGGCCAAGTCATTAGATGTATTCAAGAAGGAGATAGATATATTTCTTAATGCTAAAGGGATCAAGCGATATGGGGAAAAAGCAGGAAAATGGTACTGAGTTAGACGATCAGCCATGATCATTTTGAATGGCGGAGCAGGCCCGAAGGGCCGAATGGCCTACTCTTGCTCCTAATTTCTATGTTTCTATGTTGGTGTCAAATTTTATATTATAACGGTCCTGTGAAACGCCTTGGAGATTTTACTATGTTAAAGGTGCTATATAAATGCAAGTTGTGGTTGTTATCGTCAGTGCCAGTTACTGCTGCTTCCCGGGAAGGTGGCGGTCTCCTGGGCTAACGATGATTGTGCTCCAAGGCCAGGGAATGGGGGGAAAGGACCTAATAGATGCCCCATATCCCTCCATATTGGCCCCCACACATTTACCTGTGTAGGGCTTGGTCTCTGGAGAGGCCTACAAGGCTTCAGCTCCCTTGATCTTTGGTCTCTTTAAATGCCCGCCTGCCTCTTCTGATGCTCGGCTGCTGGAATTTTCTGGCCAGATGTTGTCGGGCTCCATCTTGGTGATAGGAATTCCTCCTGGAGCCCGCCCTGGGAAATGGAAATGGAATCTGCAGGGCAGGCAGAAATCCCACCTTGCTGCTGCTCCGCCCCAAAGAGGAGAATCAACCCTTCATGTCAAAGGTTTAAAAAATTAGAAATATCACTTTGTACAAAGGCAGTGTGCACCTGGTTTGATGCTACTTAACACGGTGTCCAAACTGAGTCCAAATACAAAACAAAACCAGTTCTGTATCGTTCAGCACTGTGGAACAGGAAAAAAACAATAAATATTCATCATAGAAAAAGGATTATTTTCTAGTTTGAAACACAATTCTGTAGATATTAAGCATCAAACTATAACAATACTAGTAAGGAGTGGTGTAGCATGGTAGAACGTTAACAGCCTGTATCATCACAGCAGTAGGATTCAGGTTCAATCCCCTATACTTCCAAATCTCACCTTTTAAAGAGGCAGTAAATGGAGGTCAGGCACTTTTCTGCAAGGTGAGAGGAGGGTAACTCAGAGGAAGAGTCATCCTGGTTCGCTTTTATGTATTTCCTAGCTGCCAGTGCAGAGCAGCATTAACCCCCCCACCATGCCAGCTTCAAATAGTACATGACACAATGAGATCAGAGGAGAAAAATTAGAGGGTAAACAACCTCAAGAAAAAAAGTGAGATGACCCACCTAGCCAGTCTAATGGAGTGATATAATTATACATTAAATAAAACTGACCTCATAAATCACACAAGTTATATTCTGTTAGCTAGTCTTGCTCTCTAGGTTGTTAGCCTAAACCAAGCTGAAGCTAAATGTCACCATTTAATTTTTTTCTGGAAACATTCAAAATGGCAGGAGAGAGTTGACCATGGAGACTACCTGGTGTGAGCAGTTCTAGTCATGAAGTAAGATTAGTTTTTGTACTGAAATCTCCATTACAGGGCAATCAATATAATCTGCTTTAAGTGTTATCTTGATTCAATGGTAGCACTATTGCCTCTGAGTCAGAAAATCATGGATTCAAGCCCCACTGCAAGATTTCAGCAAATAGTTGAGTGCATACTTCAATACACTACTGGATGAGTGCTGCATTGTCAGAGGTGCCATCTTCTGGATGAAATGTTAAACTGAGTCCTCATATATTTGTTCAGGTGAACATAAAAGATCCAATGGGACTATGAGAAGAAAGCAGGAGAGTTCTCCTGGTATTCTGGCCAACACTTATCCCTCAACATTAACTGGTCATTTTGTTTGTGGGACCTTGCTATGAACAAATTAGCTGCTGCATTTGCCTACATAAAAACAGTGACTGCACTTCAAAAGTGCTGCATTCGCTGAGAAGCACTTTAGGACATCCTCAGGATGTAAAAGGTGCTAAAGAAATGCAATTTTTTCTTTCTTTCTTTGCGTATGCTGTGCCTGCATCTTATTTTGACAGCATCCTAGGCACAGCAATTTAGCCTGATTTTTTGTAAAAGTTACAATATGGACAAGACTCCTGTTGAAGTAAATGCTCCTTTGGCAGGAATGGTCCTCCAGGAGGGCCACTTCGTGTCAGAAGGTAGTGGTAGGATGACCATAGTAGGGACTTACAGCCTGTTGTAATGGTAACTTGTGTGGATGAAGTAAAGGAAATCCTGGGAAATAAATTATATTTCCACTGGTCTTAATGTCAATGTGACATAATCAGCCCGCTTCCTCCAATTTACTTGGGCTATGGAGACTATGCAAATATTTTGTTTTCAACTGAAAGGGAAAAAAATTCTATAAATATTATAAATTGAAGATGTTGTGGCCACCAATGTGATGTGATGAATATATTTTGCTTTGTGCTGGACTAGAATTCACAACTGTCACTCATGGGATATGGTCTTCATTTGTGGAACAACTCATTATATCTTCCTGCTATCCAGAACATTGAAGGAAGGAACATGTGAAAAACATACTAGTTACCACCACTGCTTATTGTGCTAGTTACACTATTCGTCAATAGATGCAAACAAATGTCTGCTGTAACAATAATGATGACACAGCTGAAAGATAAAGTAGTATGTAAGTTGTGAGGTAATAACCTTGGCATATTTTAAGCTTGTGGGTTTGAGAATTTTGAACGTCTAAATAATTGCCCAACAAGGCTCAATTGTAATTTTCCTAGGTTTTCTCCTCTCCTCCTGAAGGCAATTCAATTGGCACTGGCAGCAAACTAGCAGCCAAGCTGAAAAGGCCATTCTTGATGGTGTTTTAATTTAATTGATCTTGACAGGTGACAGTGATGAAGTCAACTATGCTGAGTTCAATATGTGTTTTCTAAGCCAGTGTGGCCATATTAAAAAAAGAATCAGACGGAGTGAAAGAATACATATTTGGCAGCAGTGACGAAGATCAATAATTAATTAAATTAACAAACTAATGATCAGCTTTGCTTATAATTATTTATATTCTTTATATTTAATATTCATATTTATCAATTCTCTAGTCAAGATATTAAGTTGTTAGATTACAAATTCTGATATTTGTGCTGTGACTCGGCTAAATGGCAAGAGTCTGAAATTCCAACTTAGAGACTGCGCTGGAAATAAATAAAATTCATCCTTTAAATAATTGGGTTGAGGTGACGTAAGGGCAGTTCTAATAGACAGCCCTACTATATTACCTAATAACTAATTTATTTTACTTAACCTCACTGCCTAAATTACTCGCTAAACAAACATATTTTGAGATTTAAGCTATAATAAACTGAGTGAGCCAGACAGAACAAAAACATGTAGGAGGTTAGATTAGTTGAGAGATGCTTCTGAGCAGGGTTTTGGCAAAGTAGCACAATGAGCTTTTGTACTGATAAGAGAGTTTAAACATTAAAATGTCACAAGAAAAACTACCAGCCTGATTAGTTGTTTGCTTAATTGGCTAATGTTTATTTTCATGAGACAAAACCCATTACTTACTAGAGAATCCAGTGATACAATGTTAGTTTATTCCCAAATCCACCATACCTACAATAAATTGCAGCAAATAGATAAGAAAAATGAAACAAATTATAAATACAAAAGTCAAGGATTTTACTTTATAAATAATGATCAATTGGAATGCCATTTCCCATCTGTTTTTCAAGGTGAGGGGCTCAGTGCTGGGGAATGGAAGTCTTTTCCATTTTGGTCACCTAATGTCACCATGAAGCACTTCCAGGTCAGAGATAGCATAGCCAAATGCAGAGTAAAGTTCTGTCTACTTTACTACAACAATGCACCTTAAAACCTCAGAATGTAAGAAAAGACAAGGATTACAAAAGATCCATGTGACCCATCAAAGCTCATCCCTCCAGCAGTCCAACTCTCCCATCACACCATCCAGCTGTACCTTGAACAATCTGAATGTTTTTGCCTCTATTACACTGCCTAAGAAAAATCAGGAACATTCAACATGGATTTATACAGGGTAGATTGTGCTTGACTAATTTAATTAAGTAGGAACTAAATAGATACATTTCAGACTGGCAGGGTGTGGGTAGTGATGCATCCCAGGGATCTGCACTGGGCTCACTTTTATTTCCCATTTGTATAAATGATTTGGAAATAAGCACAAGAGCAATGATATTGAAGTTTGCCAATGATACCATGACGAACTATGAGGAAGAATGCAGTAGATTGCAAAGTGTTGGCAGAATGGGCAGATAAATGGCAGATACAGGTCAGTGAAGAGAAATGTGAAGTACATTTTGGGAAAAAGAACAGTGAAAGGAAGTATATCCTAAGTTGTAAGATCCTTAACAGAGTGGAAGATCAGGGAGATCCAAGGATGCAAATACATTGATCTGTAAAGATGGGGGTGCAGGTAGAAAAGACCATAAAGAGGCAAAAAGAGATTCTGGATCTTATACATTTTTTGCATTATATATAAAAGCAAGACAATGATTTTAAATTTGCACAAGACTGGTTAGGTCACGGTTTGAATACTGCAACCAATGCTGGGCACCTCATTATAGGAAGCCATAAAAAGATCACAAGGGAGATTCATTGTAATGATAGGAAATAGGGGTTATACTTATGAAAAAAGGTTCACAAAATTGGGGCTTTTTCACTAGAACAGAGCAGGTCAAGGGGATCTAATAGAGTTTACAAAAATTGTGTTGGTGAATTGTGAAAGATTACCTCCACTGGTTGGTAAATTGGTAATGAGAGGAATAGACTGAGGATCATCACTGGAAGAGCAAAAGGGAAAGTTAGAAGAATTATTTTCACACAAAGGATTATTAGAAGCCTAGTCAATCTCCCATGGAATTGCACACAGGTCAGGAAATGTATTCTTTATATGAATTGGAGTTAAGAGTGCAGAGTATAATTGGACCAGGGCATACAGATATAATTCAGTTCCCATTTTAAAGTCACATATTCTGTCCTTATTTTTATATAATACTTTGATTTGCTATTCATAGTTAAATAGCAAAACTAATGGCAATTTGGGAAGCAGGGAAATAAAGTTGGTTGGATCAGAGGAGTTTCTCAGCAGTATAGAATCATAGAAAGGTTACAGTGCGGAAGGCCATTGGGCCCATTGAGTCCACGCCAACTCTATGCAAGAGCAATCCAGCTAGTCCCACTGCCCCGCTCTATCCCCATAGCCCTGCAAATGTTTTCCTTTCAAGTACTTATCCAGTTCCCGTTTGAAGGCCATGATTGAATCTGCCTCCACCACCCCCTCGGGCAGTGCATCCAGATCCTAACCACTCGCTGTGTAAAAAAGTTTTTCCTCATGTCACCTTTGGTTCTTTTGCCAATCACCTTAAATCTATGTCCTCAGTAGAAGTTGAGGAGCTGGCAGATGCAAAACCACCTCTGCTGGGAGGATATAAATACAACGTGACAAATGTGGACATAGAAATTTATAATGGAACAGACATAAGGCAGAAATTTATAATGGAACAGATTTAAGTGCCGAGAAATTGGATCGTGCTGGAATCAGGGTGCAGTGCATGCTGCAAGTGCCTAAACAGGCCAGTGGCAAGACCGTGGGAAATTGGTCCGCCGACCTTATTAGTATAGTACAGGCGAGATGCAAGCACCAGTCATGGCCCTGGAGGAAGCTCTCTGGTTGTGGAGGGGAGCAAGATCCACCGGTGTCAGCAGGTAAGTTGGGAGGGGGCGGGGGAGGCTATCGGGAGGGGGCGAGCGGTGGCTGGCAGCAGCCTGCAGTTGTAATATGGAACGAAGAGAGCAACTCTACCAATGGCTTCTCTTCCTATCCATGCACCTTTACTTCAGGAGTACTCTTAATGATTCACCCTTGGCCCTCTCTTCTTACCCAGCTGTAAGCTACCCTTTGGTGACATCCACAGACATGGAGTCAGCTTCGACAAGTACACTGATGGCACCCAGCTCTACTTCTCCACCACCTCTCTCAACCCCTCCACTGTTGCTATACTGACAGCATGTTTGTTGACCTACATTAGCTTACAGTCCTCCAATGCCTCATGTTTAAATCCTTCCATAGCCTTTTCCTTTCCTATCTCTGCAACCTTCTCCAGAACTACACTTCCCCCTGAATTTATTTTCCTCTTGACTCTGGCCTCATTTACATCCCCCCTCCCTTCACCTCACCATTGGCAGTCATGGCTTCAGCCATCTAGTTGCCTCTCTGGAATTCCCTCCCTAAACGCCTTCATCTCTCCACCTCCCTCTCCTCTAATATCCTTCTTAAAACCCAGCTCTTTGCGTGCCCCTCCTAATCTCCTTCGACTCAGTGTCCAGTTTTTTGTTACACTTCTGAAGTATCTTGGGATGTTTTTCTACATTAAAAGCACTATATAAATGTAAGTTGCTGTTACCTTGAGCCCTGACCATTGCCATTGCAATGTTATTCCCACTCTACACAACTGCAATAATGACGCTGCATGGAAATATGGTGGGAATTAGAGCACTTATTGCAATGAAAAAATTAGTAGGATTCATTGAAATTTATTAAGAAATTTAAAGTCTTCATTTGTAACAGTTTGTAAATTTGTACAAGGAAAAATAATTACTTATAAAAATGTTAATGTTAAGATCACTTAAATTGTTACATCTGAAGTGTAAATATGCATCAGCATTAATGGCTGAATTACAAAACTGGCATTTAGCAGAGAAGAGCGATGGAACCTGATTGGGCTGTAGTGTGAAGCACTGTGACATTGGGTCACGTGCTCATTTTAAATTTCAAAAGGCATACAACAGAGCTCACCTCCTCTAAACTTCTATGGTATAACCTGACCTGATAAAATACTTATATACTCTCCACTGATAGGAACTTGTGTAAATAATGCAACTTCCTTTAATAGTATTTAAAAAAATTTAACTGGCAACATGGTAAAGGCAGAAAATCTGGTGCTTTCTTCATTTTGTAAGGTGACTCTAGTGAATCAAATTACTGGCTTTGATTCCTCTTCATCTTGCATAGCTCCACTACAAGAAAAAGAAAAAGCTTTCAGCCCAGAAATACAGTGCTTATATCTCTTATGTTCCACATTACAGATCTCGGCTTGCCAATTGCAAAAGCTTGTCAAGTCATGAGTCTTCTGACTTATGCCGTATGTGAACATTCACTAAAACAAAATGTACTAAAATGCAGCATAAGTTGATTTTTAAAAAAATATATGAAACAATACTTTCACAGGTTGGCCGTTGTTTATTTAAGCTCCAACCTGGCTCTCCATCACAAGCCTGGCCAAACTAATGAAAACCATCTGTCTGAGACAGAGGTAATTTGTTGAGCCTCACTATAGTACCACAGGGATACCTCAGTTGGGGCCAAATCACTGGAGCCAACCATAAAAAAAATTCTCAGGGGTATACTTATGTCTGCCAACATCAGCAAATCCATTAAAGGAATGCAGTAAAGTAACGTAGGTTCGTGGAGAAATAAATACTTAAAAAATATGGTATTATGTGATTCACATTAAATCTTAAAGCTTATAGAAATACACATATTTGAAATTACAACTTGACAACCCAAAGTATTGTTTTTAAAAGTACTAAAAGGCACCAAAGTGCTTCAGTATCCCACTTCACCTCGTATCAATCTGAGCATCTGCTTGTCACTAAATATAAACCTAATGGGGATAAATTTAACTTTTGATTATAGTGTGAAACAGGCGATATCAGATCAGCTGCCCTTAATACATCTTTCCTGAAACAGCCTATCCGATGCTATCCATCTTACACTATTGCCAAAAGTTAAAATTACCCCCATTGGCCTTTTCAGTTCTGAGTCTTCCTCACCATCCATTTTCCCCAAACTGTTCTTTCTCTCTTACTCTTATTATTTTGCATTGTCTTTTAACTCTGTTCTGTTTAAACTCTGCTACTTGAGTTACAAATTCTGAATTGCAATCTGTTTTTCTTTCTGTTTCTAAGTCCTTGTTCTTTTGTGACACACACCGGAATTATTCTTCTCAGTTAAAAAAAAAGATTATGGCCCCAGACGCACATGGAAAAAATCACCAATCACATCATTCTATCCAATATTAATAGATCTCCTTGGCATTGCTCACAATAAGTTGGGGGCTATGTTGTCTAGGCTACGTAACTACAATATAATAAATACAAGGCAATCAAGGCTACTGATTTATGGTGATTGAAAAACTAAAATTGTGTTTTTATTATAGAGTATTGTAAGAGTACTAGTAACATTCTTGGACTCAAATTCTATGATTATGTGCATATGCATATGGAAACTGTAAATCAGTGGCCTCGGTTGCTATTAAAAGTTTGTTTAACTATGTAATTAATTTTATCTCTTACCTTTTTTTAAAAAAAAGCCCAGAAGACAGAAGATAGCACAGATGGCATTCCGGGTTGCAGGTAGGAACTGCGTGTTGCAGCACTGGGACATTGGGAGGCATTGGTAGTGTTCGAAGGGTAATCCTGGAGTCATGGGAGTAGTGCAAGTATCTGGGAGAACCAGAAAGAATAGCTGTGGGAATACTGGGAGGTGTAGGCCTGGTGTTTGGGAGCATTGCGAAGTGAGTGCACGGTCCAGTTGGAGTGGCAGAAGGTAACAAGGTGGTTGACAGTGTGGACAACAGGGTCACAGTTCTACCCATCTTAGGAACACAGCTGAGAGGTCTTGGGATATGTAAGCAACAGTGCCACTTACCTTGAGGAACAAGCTTAGAATACTTAATCAGAGGTAAATAAAATCAACACACAAGTTTAATCATGACAGATAAGCAGGATGGAATAAGTGTGAACATATGTATGACAAGAAAGTGATAGGGGAAGTATGATACTTACAGAAAGTGCACACGTGCACAAGACTTTGGTAGATAGATAAATAGGTAACAAGACACAGTTAAAATTTGAAACATCATTTTTGAGTGTCAGCTGTGAGTCAGAAGGTTGTGGGTTCAAGTCCCACTCCAGGGACATAATCTAGGCTGATACTTGAGTGCAATACTGAGGGAGTGCTGCACTGTTGGTGGTATCATCTTTCGAATGAGATGTTAAACTGGGGCCCTGTCTGCCCTCTCAGGTGGATGTAAAATATCATATGGCACTATTTTTAAGAGCAGAGGAGTTCTCCCCAGTGTCCTGGCTGATATTTATCCCTCAACCAACTTCACTAAAAACAGATTATCTGGTCATTATCTTGTTGTTTGTGGGGCGTTGCTGTGCGCAAATTGGCTACCATGTTTCCTACATTTCAACAATGACTACACTTCAAAAGTACTTAATTGGCTATAAAGCACTTTGGGACATCCTGAGGTCGTGAAAGGCACTATATAAATGCAAGTTCTTTCTTCTTTCTTTACATCACCAATTCAAAATACAAGAGAGGAATGGTAAGGCGGCTATGAAACCAACCTAACTTGTTTCCACGTTTAGGATCAGCACAGACCATTTGCAGCTTTCCTGTCTTGATGGCTATAAAACTTGCTAGTGTTGCATAAACATAAGAACAAAGGGCACAGCCAGGTAGATGTAACCTAGTAAATGTATACTGCCTAAATATGAAATAAACTATTTCATAATTTCTCATTAAAATGATGAGCTGGAAAAGTATATGTTGGAAAAATACATTTTTTGTTTAAATATATTTTATGAATTAATTGAGCATGCCTATCCTAGATGAATAACTGGATAAGAAAAACTTAGGGGAAAATTTTATGCATCAGTAGGGGGCTCTCAACATACATAATCTTTCTTAGTTCTGGATCACTGGGCCTTGAAGTAAAGTTATGCTTTCTTGGAATCAACCAGAAGTGGCACATCAATTGGCTATTTTTTTCAGAAAAATCTTTAAAATAAAATTCTGGTTGTTACGAATTATTTGTTTTATTTATGTTCGTAACCACAAGTGCAAATCCTAAAAAAATTCCAGACACTCCTGGATCACATTCCTTATAAATGTGGACATGGTGCTTGATCCATTCCTGCCCACAAGCAATCCTCAGTTTCTCACAGATGTCACCATCCTACTTTGTGCTGTGCATACAGACGCAATCTTATTTGGTTTCTTCTTGGTCATAGATGGTCCAGCTTCTGGTTTTGGCTCCTTACCTTTAACCCATAGATCATAGGATATGAATGAGGCAGACCATTTGGCAAATTTTAGCTCATCTATCCAGACAAAAGATCAACATTCGAATCACAAGGCTAAGGTGATATCCATCTTTCCTGCCAAAGTGTAGTACCTTGCACTTAACAGTATTAAATTTAGTCTACCACAGATTTTTGCCCAATCTCAGATTTTATAGCATTTGTAGGTCCCTGGCTATTTAGTTTATCTAGAGTGCCCCCCTCTAGTTTAGTATCGGCTAGAAATGTAACCAGTTTGAATTTGGTTTCTGCATCTAAGTGATTCATGTAGATTAGGAACAATAGAGGGGCGAGCAGCACCAAATCCTGTGGCACTCCATTCAATATCCTCCCTCCTCTACTCTATCATTCCACTAACAAGATCCCGCTATTTTCTCTCAGCGAAAACCTTATCTACACCGGTTTTCCTTCGATTCCCATTACTTTCAATTTCAGTAATAGCCTTTCATGAGAAACTTTATGAAAGGTTTTTTAGAAATACTAAGTGCACCATGTCTACTTAACTTTTGACTTTCTACTTAGGATATCATTTGGTGACATCATCTGTAGACATGGAATCAGCTTCCACATGTATACTAATGACACCCAGCTCTACCTCTCCACCACTACATTTGTACTGTCAGACTGTTTGTCCGACATCCAATTTTGCACGAACCTCAATTTTATCTGGGTAAACACTGGGAGGACCAAAGCCATCGTCTTCAGCCTCCACCACAAACTCTGTGCTCTCAACAACTCCATTCTCCCCTACTGGCCACTGTCTCAGGTTGAATAAGCCTGTTCACAACCTTGGTGTCTTATTTGACTCAAAACTGAGCTCCGACCCCATGATCCTCTCCATTATAAAGACGGCCTACTTCCACCTCTGTCACATTGCCTGCCTCCCCCTCACCTCAGTGGATCTGCCCATTTTGCATAGAACTTCTGCTGTTGTGACATGAATGGCGACAGTGAATTATGGCTAGATTTCCCCATTTATGACGTTAGTGGATGAAACTTTATGGGGCCGATTTTCGGATGGCCGAGCGGGTGCGTTGGGGGGACTCCTAAAATGGCAGAATCGCGGAGCGGGTTCGGAGCCTGGCTCCAACCCATTCACTTCCGGGTTCCCCAATGACGCGGTCGGGTGCGCACGCAGATCCCGCATGCGGGACCTCCCACCGGCAATTAAAGCCGGCGGGATGATAATTTGGATACTTATATAGCTAGTGAAGGTACTTGACTGACCGCATTGACAGGAGACTTTGGCAGGGGTGCAATTTTGAAGGATCCTCAGCGTGTTTCCCGTGCTGTGGGAAACACTCCCTGTTGGAGCAGACGTGTTTCAGCCAGCAGTCAGTGGGAGATGCAAAGGATTTTTTGACAGTTGTCGGGGGGAATACCTCATTTATTGCAGCAGGGCACTCTGTCACTTCAGACAAAGTTTTGGCTGCAACACCTTTGTCTTTCCACTCAAAATTTTTAATTTATACCCTAAACTCTGCTGTGCAAACACATTTACCTACTTTGCAGACCCCCTCAAACTCACACCGTCAGGAGGGGGGGGGGGGCGCCATAGCTACATTCATCACTTCAACCGAGGACAAACAACATTACCAACCTCACCAGGCACACCATCCACCTCCGCCACGTGGCGCTCCCCAACAGTGCTGCACCACAGGCACCCGCACAAAATAGTCGTGCAACTACACATACACCCATTGTAGGGTGACGCAATGGGTGGCATCAAGTGTGGTTGTTCATGGTGAACCTCATGAAAGGGGCTTATTACACAAGCCAGTCAAGAATGGCCAAGAAGTGGCAGTAGTGGTGACAATATAATATTTAATGTGAGTTGAACAAAAATTAAATATAAATAAAAAACATGACAAAGCGTCAAACATCCTTGTGCATCCCCTTTGTGCTCACAAAACCTTTGCCTTACCCTTCCGACTATTCCTACGTGGTGCTTCCCCTGTGGCTGCAGCAGAGGTAATGGCAGGTTGCACTTGTTCATGCCCTGACCGATTAAATGCTTTGGGCCGATGCCCTCTGGGTTTCGATGCCCGTGAGGGCCCCTCCAAAGAGTGCTCCATCTGCACCTGTGCAGGGGAAGACTCGACCACTTGGAGAGGAGACAGCATTGTGGGTACTGGTTGAGAGGGGGGCAACGGGTGAGGCGTGGGAGGGCTTTGAGTGGCGTCCCCACTTCCATGTCCCCTTTCGCCATCATCCCTCTCCTGGGCCAGGCCCACATCACTCCTACCACCCTGCTGGACGACAGTTTGGAGTACATGTGTAAAGCCTTGTAAGGCCAGTGCTAGTGTATCTGCCTGCCTGTTTAAGGCGGCAGAAAGTTGCTCACCCTGAGTCCGAAGGGCCGTTGTCAGGGCCTCAATGGACTCATTGAGCCGTGGTTGAAGCTCGATGGAGGCTAGCCTTCCCTCCATCGCAGACATTCCCGCACTTACCCGTGACACTATCTCAGAGATGCCCTCACGTCCCTGTGATAGTATCTCTGAGATCCCCTCCTGTACCTGTGCCACCATTCCACTCATGCAGGAGTTGGACTCCTCCATCCTCTGCGTGATTGTGGAGAGTGCGCGTGGCACCTGTTCCAGCACCTCGCAAATGTGCTGCTGCTCCTCGATCATTCTCCTTTTAAAGGATGACCCCCAAGGTTCAGCATCTGTGTCCAGCTGAGCAGAGCCTGAAGAAGAATGCTCCCACTGAGGACTCTCCACAGCTGCCCCTGCCACCAATGTCTGCTTATGCTCACGTGTGTGGTGACTCACCATGTGCAATCCCAACTAACTGAGGTCGGGGACCCACCGAAGTGTGTATATCTGCGCTGGTGGATGGCTTGCTTAGATGTGACGGTGCCCCCTCAGAGGCCGGCAGGTCCTCTGAGGAATCGCCCTCTGCCGTCACAGTGGTCACTGAAGGCCCTGTAAGAGAACAGAAGGCAATATTAAGCATGATGACAGGTGTTGAAGTGCTGAAGATGGCAAGGCATGTTAACATCATTTGCTATTGTGAGTGCTGAATGTTAAAGTTCTGTCACCAGCCGTTTGTTGGGTGGCGGTCTCGGCATCCCCGATGGACAGGCACTCGAGGGTGCGGCTCAATTCAAGAGCCTCCTGCTCCGCATCAGTGAGGACGACCTGATGTTGCGGTCCCCCTCCGGTCTTCGCCCTCTCCTGTGTATTCTAGGCTCTCTTCTCCTATAAGGGGAGAAAGTAGAGAGGCGTGAGTGAGGGATGGTGACGTGACCAACCGCTGAATGCATTGGTTTAGGTGAGGCTGACCATGAAAGAGATGCATCAGAGGATGAGTATGAGACAGAGCCATGTCATTGTATGAGGATTGGGTTGAGTGGTAATGGTGGGATGTGTACTGGGGAGGTAAGTGCAGGTAACTTGAGGATGAGGTTTGAGTGGGTGTGAGGAGTGATGTGATAGTGTTGGCAGTGCAGAAGGAGTTGTGGGGTGAGGGCAGTGATGTGGAAGATGGAGTGGAGGAGAATGAGTGCACTCACTTTGGCTGACCTAGTTAGGTCATTGAAGTGCTTCCTGCACTGTATCCAGGTGCGGGAGACGTTGCTGCTGCTGCTGACCTCCTCTACCACCTCGAGCCACTGCCTCCCTTCCGCCGGATAGAAGATCCCCCTCCTCCTCCTCAACCCATCCAGTAAGACCAGGAGTGAGGCATCATTAAACCTGGGGGCAACCTTTCCCCTGGGCTGCTCCATGGTGCTGTGTCATTGTTTGCTGCAGGATCAGTCATTGGAGGAGTGCCCCTTTAAACAGGGCTCCTCCAGCTGACAGCCTGTGATGCGGGTGCGCAGAACGCCTGCTGCGCAGGTTTCCGACGGGAAACCCGGAAGCCACGTTAAGTGGCTTCAATTTACCCACGATCACGTGGGGAACGGACAGATTTTACTGGGCGGGTTACCCACGTGCCCAGTTGCCCCCCCCGCTGCCATCCCGCCTCCCTGGTACTATCAGGGCCTATGATGTCACAGTAGATAGGACTGCAATAAAAAAAATGCCTGCTTCAAGGCTACATCTAACCTGCAATTCCAACACATCAAAAGAGCAAAAAGAGGTGACTGAAACCCTCAAAATGCAGAGGTATCTTTCTTTATTAAATCTGATTATGGAGCAAATCTTTCTCTTCAATGATGAATTTCAGCACCTAGGGATGTAGGGAAAAATATTCAGCTTTTTTTCCCCAAAGCAGCCAAAAAGCTAAACTGATGCTATGCTCAATTACTAAACAAAGCTGGAAAAAAGACCTCAGCACAACAGCTGTTCATTGCGTCACCACCTTCGGTCTCATTTGGTTCTTCTGGGGATATTTTTGGCAGGAAACAGAAATTTCCAGGAGCAGAAATAGTGAATAATGTATAAGAAGCCTCCTCAGTCATAACATAGATTACAGTGTTAGCAGACAGAGCTGTAAGTAGAATGAAAAAGCTTTGAGGTTGTAGTTACAATTGAAAGCTTTAGGATAAGACTATGGTCCCAACCTATTTTGGCTGTAAGTTTATTACTGCACTACAGTACTATTGGTTCCTGAAACAGTAGTCACTGATATAGGTAACTCCATTAAAGATTATGATTTAGATCCATTTCACAATGATCTGTGTCTGTGCTACTAACTCTTGTCTGTTAATTGCAGTATCACTAGATTGCATATTAAGGGACTGTAAGATGCTTCATAAATACAAACAATAGAGGTTAGATTCTAACTTTTTCTGGAATCATTACAGGTAGGATTAAGAACATATGGAGGAAACTAGTTTTGGGTGAATTAAATAAACTGCTTTTACAAACAAGTTTTAATTTTCTCAACTGTAATATTTCTGTAAAAAAATCCACACTCACTCTCCTAACTATGGGCCTTGCAGCTTTAAACTAAGTGTCTCAAGTACAGATTTATAGCAAATAGCATTACAATCAGGGTCATGAGCAGAATACATATTTCTGTTCTGTATAATTTCTATCACATAGGCGTGTCTAATTTTCTTTTGAAGTGCAACTTTTGCTAATGGATAATAGAATGGTGAAACTGTGGGTGTTTTATACCAGGAATCAAACTCTTGGCTAAAAATGGAACAGCACATGGTATAATTAGTATGGAAAATAAGTTGGAACCTAATTTATACAAGCCAGTTCAGATTTTATTTACGGAACAGTACCCACAATTTTTCCTACTATCCTTGGAGCTTATTTCTGTAAGTCAGCTGAGTTATAGGTACAGTTGAATTATCATAAAAGGAGAGTTGTTCATTGTTATGAGTGTTTGTGCTACAGGCAACGTAGTTGTGTGTGGCAACAAACCATTGTTAAAACTTGGCTCTAAATTGGAGTCACTGCTGTGGAGCTGGAGTAAAAAACTATGCTTAGAAGTACCTAGAACTATTTAAAGTCTACTTGGTTCATGAAGTGTTCTCCTTACCCAACATGTACAATTTGTGTTCCACCATGTGCTCTCCCAATTTATTTAATCCTGGACTTAAGATTCAAAAGTTTACTTTTTTGTTGGTGGCCTCTAGCAGTCCCTCCTATGACCACTGGTTAGGCCGCAGAAGAACGCAAACAACAGAGTGGAGCATGCCCAGCACGTGCTCCGCCCAATTCTGTTGAATTTTGGAGTGGGGTGGTGAAACAGGCATTAGGCCCCTCATTAACATATGAAAGGAGCCTAATGCTTGTTTCAGGCAGCCGCCAGGGACACCTATATATTGCCCAAGCCAATATGGCATTCGACATACTCAGGCACCGTTCAGGTGTGGGACATAGCCCCGTGAAATTGGTGGTTTTTGCCCCCATTCTGTGCCCAAAAAGCAGGTGCACAGGGGCCCAATTTTGCCTCCATACTTTTACTGATAAATGCTTTGTATTGATGGACATGGTTGGTTTTATATATAAATAAAATATAAATATATATATATATATATATATATATCTCATGTACCTATATGCATTATTGTAACTTATTAAAATTTAACATCTAATGGCTCCTTAGCTCATCTAATTAACGCAGCCACATATCTTTCAATGCAATCCGTCTCCTAAGCACATGCCTCATACCAGCATTAAATTTGATGAAACTAGAAACAACCAAATCCATATTATCTGTGAACAATGCAATATTAAAGGATCTCAAATAGATGCTGAAGAACTCTACTGCTGCTGCTGCAAAATCCCAACCCTGCATCTCAACGCATTGTTCAAACAGGTCTAAAGGTCCATATGTTTCTAGGAGATAATGTAAAGTTTATTTTCAGGATTAATGGCTTATAGTATTGGACTTGTGTATCATATTCTTCTTTGGATGAAGACATTGTTCTGCATATTGATATGCAAGAGTTATTGCACTTTTTTATTTTCTAGCAGAAGTAGGTATTTTAGAAAGAACTTGCATTTATATAGCACCTTTCACAACCACAGGATGTCCCAAAGTGCTTCACTGCCAATGAATTACTGTTGAATTGTAGTCACTGTAGTCCTGGCCAATATTTATCCTTCAACCAACATCACTAAAACAGATTATCTGGTCATCATCAAATTGCTGTTTGTGGGTCCTTGCTGTGCACAAACTGGCTGCCATGTTTCCTACATTATAGCAGTGACTACACTTCAAATGTACTTAATTGGCTGTAAAACTCTTTGGAACGTCCCTAGGTCGTGAAAGGTGCTATATAAATGCAAGTCTTTAATTTGTTTTCTTTAATGTAGGGAAATAGGGTAGCCAAAGGAGAACTCCCCGCTCTTCTTTGAATAATGCCATTGGATTTTTTTTGTCCACCTGAGGGCAGACAAGTTCTCGGTTAAACATCGCATCTGAAAGAGAGTACCTCCAACAGTGCAGAACCCCCTCAGCCTAAATTATGTGCTCAAGGCCCTGGAGTGGGGCTTGAATCCACTCCCTTGAGTTAGAGGCAAGACTGCTACCACTGAACCAAGGTTGACATCTTTACTGCTATAAGAGATTGATGTGCTTTAAATTTGAGGCTGGGGTGTTAAAGAATATTGAAGATTAAAATATATATCTATACAGTTTTACCTTGGAGGCACTGAAAAAGTTGTAAATGAAATATGCAGTGGGCTTTATCTGTCATAGAAAATGAGCTAAATGCCATAATGCTGTTTAGTATTTGAATTTTGCTCACTGAAGCTTTCTAAAATTAATTATTGTGGCATTATAACATCTAAGAAACATTTGCTATAAAATGCATTTGTCCCTAGTCTTTTTAATGCTGACTATATTTTTTAAAAAGATGAGATTCTATTACTGTAATTTTATTCTTTTGCTTCTGATACTTGAATTATAGAAATATACAGCTTGCACTACATATTTCTTTTGTTTAAGGCTAGACGTGTCTCTGTACCAGTTTTTTTTGTACATGCACAGGGAAATATTTCACATTCTGAGACAATAGAACTCAGAGTGGGTGAGCACTTCCTGCAGATGTGTAAAAATGCAAATCTATGCTGGCTTAATAAAGGAACACAGAAGAAATGTACAAGCATAAGAGGAAAAAAAATGATAAAAAGCCAAAAGATAGTAACTTTTAATTATATAGAAAAACTTTGGTGGAGTGCCAAGGCCCACAATACAGAACAACACAAAGGTTGAAAAGAATGAGCGAGAAGATAGATGGATTTATGAAAATAAATCAAGTAGCAGCAGTGAAGTGATGCCAAGTTTGGATTTTAAAAGCCTGCAGATTGTAGCTGTTTTAAGTGTACAGAGTTCCTAAGGTTCTGGCACAACAACAAACCTTGGTTCATAGTGAAATTACAGCAAGTATGGACTCAACTTTCCTCTCCACCATTAAGTTTACAGCATTGATATTCAGGTCATGTTTAGTATGAGGCCAATGAAAAGAAAGAACGTATAAATAGAAGAATGTTCAACTAGAAGAAAGAAAATAGCAAATAAAGATATAAAAACAGGTTGGAGCTGAGATGGTCATACTTTCAGGATCAGCAGCTGGTGTATTTTTTTTTTAAAACACATTAGTAACTTCACTTATGTGCATGTACAAAAATAAAAACTGGTACAGAGACATGTCCATCCTTAAATAAAAGAAATATGTAGTGGAAGCTGCATATTTCTTCAGTTTAAGTATCAGAAGCAAGAGAATAAAATTAGTGTTTACAAAAGAGGATATTGGAGGTAAATCCTGAACTGGTTAAAAGGAAGATGACAGATATCATACTAAGTAAAAGTAAAGCATTAGAGAAGTTAGTTAAGCTAAAGGAGGACAAAGTGCTGGGACCTGATGGGACACGTCCAATTATCCCGAGGGAAATGGGGGAAGAAATAGCAGTTCTACTAAGACTGAATGTGTGCTGGAGGACTGGAAAATGGCCTGTATAATACGTTTGCAAAAAGGGAGACAGAGCTATCCTGGGTAATTAAAGACCAGCTTGGTTACACCGCATTTAGAATACTGCATCCAGTTTTAGGGTGAGTGATTATAGAGGCTATGGAATAGGTTTAGAGGAGGCCCATAAGAAGGATTACCAACTTAAAAACTTTTGGTACTCAGAGGTTTAAAAAGCTGGGTCTATTCACTTTAGAGATGTGTAGATTTTTGAATGATTTGATAGAGGTATTAAATGGTTAAAGCATTAGATTGTGTTCCTACTGATAAATTATTTCAATTTGATAGGTTCGGGAAGACCAGGGGGTCATACGTATAAGTTACGCAAGGCTAGGGATGGTTAGATGTTAGGCGTTATGAGATTCACCAAGATGCTGCCTGGTTTGAGGAAATGCAAATAGTAGGAAAGACTTGGAAGATCTGAGATAGATGAGAGTTTTTCAAGATGCTCCTCCAGTAATTTTATTTTAGCAGGACCACAGATCTGACTCCACAGGCTCTAGAGCCAGGGCCTGACTTCAACAGAGCCTCAGCTCCCCACTCTCAGATCCCAGTTTCACCTCTGACTCCTGCCATGAATCCAGTTTGGAGTCATTGCTCACCTTCAGCATAATGTTCCTTTTACTTTAGATGGATTGAATACTTGCTCAGTTTAGTCAGTATGAATATGGCTCAAAAAGTAAAGTATAAATAACTCAAGTTTATAAAATATTGGTCACGTTTTCAAATGGTCATTTTTTTTTTTAAGATTACTTGTTCTAGGTAAAAAGCAATATACACCTTTGTGTTTTGAGTTTTATCCAGTGAAAAACCCTCATCAGAACTATTGTGATTCTTCCCAACCCTCACCTCCCACAGATTTCTCTGAGCTGGTGAGTGAGAGAGGAAGGGTGAATGATACTATAGATTACAATATGGCTGGTAATGCAGATGAGCGCTGGTCTTTCTTCCTCTTCCTTCTCCTCAGTGGCATCTTGTTTTGGTTTATCTAGATGAAAAGAAAATGAAGAGATATTATAACATTAGGAGGCTACCATGACTGTTTTTCTTGTAGGTTTTGAACTTGTCCAATCATGTTTTTTGCTAGTATGTTTGCTCTCCCAAATCATTATACAGGCAAGTTGCAGATGGTCCAGACAAACCTGTAATTGCCACTGACCTTTGTACTTCTCCATTCCCAACAAGTTCAGACACATGGGGGGGAATTTTTAACTCCCAAGAACGGGTGGTTGGGAGCGGGTGGGTAGTTAAAATATTTGATTATTGGAGCGCGACCGCAAGCCGACTCCAACTTGCCCACTTCCAGGTTTAATGGAGGCGTGTTTGCACGCGTGCGAGTAACCAACTCGCCGCAATCGGGACCTTAATTAATTCAGGCAGGCAAGTATTTATAGCATCAATTAACATCCTTGTAAGATGGTAAGTAGGTAATTTTTAAATTGAATTTGACTGAACTTCAAATTTAACAACTTCAGTGCAGGTTTCCAGGGGCTCATGAATCTCACCAGTGAAAAGGAGGCGAGAAGGGTCAGATCATGAGGTAAATGCCTTTACTGCATTGCTTGTGGGCCATGAGGAGCAGCAATGCTTCCTTCAGGCCCAACAAGCTTGCCTACCGCGATCAGACCACCCCCCACAACCCCCACCATGACCGAGACCCTCCCTGAAGGCAGACCTCACCTCTCCCACCCCTCCCCTCCACCCAAGCGATCGGGCGCGCCCATCCAACCTCCAGTGATCCCAATCTCTCCCCCAACCCCCCCACCCAAAGATCCTGATCCCTCCCCGACCTCCCCCATACAAACCCCGAAGATTCTGATCTCTCCCCGGCTGCTTTCCCGCCTGACAGGCAGCCAGCCTGTCAATCTGGCTGGCTGCTGGGCACAAAATCCAGAGGTAAAATTTTTATCCTTCAATTAAGTTGCGATTGCAGATTCCGACCCACCAACTTCACTTCCGTGTTTCGCGTCCAATTAACATCCCCGCCGCTCTCTTCCCAGCTCCGAATTAAAATTCAGGCCATAGTTCCCCAGTATCCCCAGTGCTTCACGTGAGGGTCAGAAATCTTGGGCCTTAATTTGCTGAAAAAAATAATGGCTTGTGAACGACGCATGCCGTTATTAATGTGCAAATCAGCCAGCAACTTATGAGGAGGAAAAAATACCCCATGAATTGTGAATCGTTACAAGTTTCTCAACAATATGTGCCACATTTGCACATTACTTGCCCATTAAACGTACCAGAGAAAGTTAAGTGTAATTAATACTGTAAGTACCCTTTTAACTAAGTGATAATTGTTAATGACTACCAATCAACCTCTGGCCCAGAAAGTAAACACTTAATGTATGGAGTCTCTTTCCTTCAGGTAGTGAATTGTTGGCGATTTTAAAAATGTCAATTTAAAAAAAAAATTATTTCCTTTGTCTCTTTTTTCTCTCTCTCTTAATCCAATCTTTCTTTCCCTTTCTGTACTTGATTTGACATTGAATTCACCCACTCTAATTCACCTTCCCTCTCAGACCTTTCTCTGTTTATTTTTCAATCTTTAAGTCTCATTGGTTAAGGAGATACACTGTTGGTCCAGTCCTTCACCAAGGTCCCAGATGCCCCGTTGCCCTCAATGGAAAAAGTCTAACAAACCTGGCACGCTGAAAGCTGCCCTGGTCCAGCAAATTCTGGTTCCTTGTGTCAGGGTCCATCACCTGTAAACTCAGACTTGCAAACTCTATGAGCCACCTTCTCCTGTAAAAGAAAAGATTATAGCAGTGAAGGTTGGGCAAAGGCTGTATCAAAGACAGAGAGCAACAAAGGACAGCTACAATCAGTTAGGGAGGCTTGCTCATGCACGGTACTCTGAGGGATGGAAAATATGTAGGTAGCAGAAATAGTAATGAGAGTGGAGTTCAATGATTTGGAGTATAGTGCTAAAGCACTGAGGTTAAAAAATAAAAGTGTGCCATCCATATAAAAAGACTACAAGAAAGTGTCAGGGGGGGTAAGTAGCATACATTGGCTGCTATGGTGAGAACATTAAACTTCTTCCTGCATTGCAGTCATTCTGCAAATCAAGGAAGTGGCACTCAATGCCACAGCCACCTCCCTCCACAAAGTGCACAATACATGCTTGACAGCTCCTGATCCTAAACCACCTATCCCTCCTGCTCCATATTTCTGTTGGGAGGACATCTAGGTCAAACTTCCTGAAGATTGTCTCTCTCTGCCATCTTTGATCTTCAGCTTTCCTCATCTTTTTATGTGGCTAGGTTTTATATCATGCTATGCACCAGGTCTCCTCTTCTCAGAAAACGGTTTTCCATTCCCCTGAAAATGTTCCTACTTCTCATTATTTAAATCACATGACTGTGATTTGGGGTGGGATCAGTACCACTCTGACATGATTCTGACCCACCTCACTTTCAGCATGGCGCTAGTGCAATTTCTGGCCCCTAATCTCTAAGCTCAGTTAAGTCTCATTATTTTAGTAGTTGTGTTATTTAGTTCAGTGGTCACAGGTCATATTAAATAGCTTGCTCACATGTATATTATGCATCATTCTCAGCAATTTAAAGTTCTGGTTCATTTCCTCCTCAATTTTCTTTTCTCTAATGAAAACAAGTTCAAATTTATGAGTCTCTCTTCATAAATAAGATCCCAAAGTCCCAGAATGACCCTTGTCACTCTTCTCTGAACTCTAATGCACAAAATGTCCTTTGGGTGCCAAAGACATCACAGAATATTCCAATAAGTTGTACAAGATTAAGTTAGCTCATTTCAACAACAACTTGCATTTATATAGGGCCTTTAACATTGTAAAACATGCCAATACGCTAAACGTATAACTTAACACTCTTGAGATCTGTTGGTTGTCTTCCTGATAACTTTCAATGAAGAGTCAATAATTATACTGACATCCTTTTCCACCACATTTTTAAAGGTGCCAGTAATGTTAATATTTTCACCAAGTCTTGAAATGTAATATGCAACAAAATTGTAGATTAAAATATATCAATAATTCACTTCATTAGTACTGATGCCCTATTTTAAATTAAAAATCAATATGATTTTATAAAAACACATTTATTGTTTAAATTGGGATAAAGTCAAGAAGTAACAAAAATTTTTATTTCTCTTTGGGTTGAAACTGATTTGTAGATGGAAGTCACATCCTTATATCTTGCATCACACCAACAGAACTGCAACCTGATTTTACCACAAACTGGTATGGTTCACAATTTACAATTAAATAATCGCTAACTGTTTCAAGCCATAGATATCCTTGGACTTATCCAGAAAAAATTGCGTACATAAATTTTATTATGGTAACCACATTGATAAAATAATCATTTTACTTTAAATGGCAGAAATACATTTAGGTGGCACAATACACTGATGCAATATGTGGTAACAGAGCAATAGAACACAAGTTCAACTGAGTCTCCTTCCTCCCATACCACCAAGTTCTTAATCTCATCTGTGACGCAGCAGGAAGCAAAGAAGTAGAAATCAGGTGCTTCATGAAGAGGTGCACCATCATTTCCTGGGCTGCTTCTGTCCGTCACCTAACCGCCAGCTCACAGCAGCACTGGCAGATACTTCGGAGCCGATGTTCACCTTCTTGAGCTTAGCTGATGCAAGGTCCAAGGAGACAAATAGGGAGCAAAATAGAGTTTATTCTCTTTGGGGGGGGGGAAAACATGTTCTCTGTATCCAATCAACAGCAACATAAGAGTATTAGACACCAATTATTTAATGTATTTTTCCATAAATTTCTTGTGGAATTCTGAGCGAAGTGTATCATTCACAAATCTTTTATCCCTCTTTGACTCATCAATTCCCTTAGCACAGTTCTTGAACACTACATCGTCATCCCACCTAAAAGAGAAACAGAGTTAAATTATGGCATTAATATCCTAGGTATATAAACACATGAAGTCTTTTTTTTGTCATCCGTCCTCCTTGTAGTTTTTATGGGATGACGTGAGCTGTTTAAACCCTCCCCCTTCCAAGTTGGCAAACTATACAGACTTACAACAGCCCACCCCTTTCAGGCAGGGAAGTAGGAGTATCAATGTCAAAACATGGACTGCGAAAGACCCAACATGGTACCTCCATATACAGACATCAGTATGCCTAAATCTTTAAGTCTGCTTGAAGTATTACTGCAGCAAAACAATCATTCTTTGGTATCAGGATAAGAATGTAATAAGATCAAGCCTACTGCTCTAGATAACTGGCTTGCAATCAGTTTCAAAGGCACAGTCTGGGCCACATATCGACTGCAGGTGTAGGAAGCAATCTAACTTTCACCTGAGGGTACCGCCCTACCACAAAACGTGATGATATATTTCATTATGCTATTTGCTAACCTTTCCTAATAAATGGACATTAGATTTAAATTTTG